>NC_057876.1:6756468-7058968 GCF_019740435.1 Gambusia affinis
GTTGGTGTTGTTGGGTGGGCCCAACGCTTTTATTTTAGAGCATGACTTAATCACTGGTTGGTTGATGACTCAGAGTCGAAACAATTCATTCAGTTCATGCTTAAGCCACAGAGTGAGCAACTTCCTGCATGTTTCGTATGAAGGTGAAGCAGTCGATGGGGGCATTCTGGGGGATTTTTGTTCTCATTGTTCCACTTACACATCACATATGCATCATTTGTTTCTTTTGGGATTTATTTATTTATTGTGATAAGTTAAATCCAGTGCTGGAGATATATTTTTGGCAGCATCATGCTGTCAGGATGCTTCAGCTGGAACAGGCGAGCTGGTGGTGGGTAGGAAGAAAGGCTTAAATACAGCACAAAAGAAGGAATGAGGCTGCACGAAACTTGAGCCTGGAGATTGAGAATCTGCGGCAAGACTTGGGAACTGATATTCTTCATTGAATCGGTCTAGAATCAAGGGATTTTTAAAAAAGACTAACAAAATTTCAGGCCCTAATGACTCAGAAAAACGGTTGAAAACCACTCAAGACTCGTATGGCCATGTTCACTACAAAATAAAATGACTTCTGAGCGCTGTTGGTTGGTCTGGATTTTATTTAGGAGTATTTTTGTAAAGGGGGTCAAATACAAACTCACACACTTTTTCATATTCTTATTTTAACCCTTTCATAGTGGTCACTACAGTGGACAGCTGTCTAAAAGCCCTTTTCTTGTGTGTCTTGTGGATTTTTATGTTATAAATGCACACAGACTACTGAAGTGGACACTATTCCATCATAAAATACATTATCAACTACTGGCTATCAGCTGCAAATACAATAAATTAATTTTGTTAAATCCAATATGGCCGACAGACAAAGAAAGCATGTCAACCGACCCTGTCCCTCCTTCTACTGTGGGAAAAAATATATTGTGACATCAGATAACTCCTAAAGAACAACACTACTGGTGTCTTTTTCAAATAACATTTAGAAAATTACAATTGATCACCTAAAAAAAACTAAATAATTAATAATTCTTTTACAATTTTTTTCCTTACCTTTTTTTATGCCTTAAGAAAATCAAAGCAAATTTGGGGAAAAAAATCCTGACACAAAGGATAATAATTCATGCAAGAAAGAGTTAAAACATCTTGAAAGCCATGTACTGGAAACTGAAACTGCAAAAAGTATCATCATACCACTTTCTCTGTAGTTTTGATAATTATTGCGATACAGTTTCAAATTAAAAGTCTTAAGTTTCTAAGTCAACGTAATATGTTGATGTTGGAAACTGCAGGAAGGTGCAAAAAGGCAAATAGGTTTAAATACAACCAGAAAAGAATCCAAGGGGTAGGAGTTTATAGTTTAGGAGTAGGAGTTTATAGTTTAGGGGTAGGAGTTTATAGTTTAGGAGTAGGAGTTTATAGTTTAGGGGTAGGAGTTTATAGTTTAGGGGTAGGAGTTTATAAGTTCTCACTTCTTCCTACCCCATTTTGAGCATGATATGTTAACTGAAACTAAAAATCTGTATTTTCTCTTCTTTCTTATGCACTTCTTGTTACTGTGCACTATTTTATTTTTATATTTGTATCATGTTCGAATAAATTTCATTTCAAATTTCATTTCATTTCAAATAAAGTTCACGCTCCTGTTTGCAATCTCTGCGCCATCTAGCAAAAATGCGTAAATATAATTCTGCTGTTGAATTTTGAAGACTAACTTGTGAGATGTTGTTGACATTTTCAGTTTCACGATAACTTATATATCGTTTTATCCTCACTGCCATAGCACCTCTAATTTTCCTCCCTCTTCACTACTACGCAGCACAATCTGTTGCAGCAGCGTTATACTTCTGCGAGACACACGAGGAGCAAAATTGGGACAAATTGGGTGTGGAGAATAATTCATTAATTCATTACTTAATTAATTTATGCGCTGTGTTCCGCGCGGAGTGTTTGTTTCGGAAAGCTCGACTTCCTGCATGCTGCACAGGCAAAGAAATTGAACATGATAGAACGTGTTAAATCCGGCGAGAGTCGTTTTCTCTCGAGTGTGTAATTCATACTGTGAAAACCGGGACAGGGCGCGAGAGGACCAAACAACATAACTAATGGTTCTTATTTTCGGACATGACCCAAACCCGGCTCCGATCACACTTCGCTGCCTTTCAACGGTGTGAAGTTGAGCTTTGAGTCATTCAGACTTAGCTTCTTGGTATGTGAAATTTTGTATGCAGAAATGTTATTTTTTATGTAAAAAGATAAGAAGAAAAAAATAAGAGGAGAGAGACAGGCTTACTTTCCAAACTGCAGCAAATGTGTTTTATGTTAGTTTGTGATTTGCAACTCATATTCGGTCACAGATTTATCATGAAGTCACATAACAGACTTCAGTATTTATCGAGTAGCTATTTCATAATTATCTTTTGTTTAAAAAACAAAACAAGATTTCAGAATCTCCGACATTTCCCGGAGCTGTCCCACCTCCTTCACCAGCTGTGTGATTGGCATACTTCCGTTCAGATCTTGTTTCTTTGGCACTCGTGTAAACGGGAAGTATTAATCTGCAGTAATCTGTATTAATCTCTGCGCTCACACGGCTTTAGCTTTGGCCTCTCAGCTGGAATCGCCTCATCGCCGCCATCTTGATCCAAGTATGATCCAAGTAGTCTTGCTGTTTTTGGAGAGCGGTGACACAGAGACCCTCGTTTTGAAGTCTGTAGCTATTTTCCCCCCTTCTTCTTATTTGACACAGAAGAGCTAAACGTTTATGTTAGGCCTTTTCATTAGCATTATTCATTTATTAGAAATCGATGGATACATTACATAGAAAGGACTCAAGTTAGCTAACATTTGCTACACAGTCACAAGTCTCGGTTTGCGAGGATCGCATGCTGTGACCATAGATCTCAAATCGCTGAGCCGCAGAAGAAAACAGAGTAAGAACTCTCAAATAATCGTCATTGCTTTTCAAATTATTCACCCAACTTGCAAAGAACACAACAGAAGTCACAACGTCTTGCAAAAACCGCTGTCAACCCTTAAGCTTTCTCCCGTTTTCTCACATTATAGGTAAAACGTTGGAGGAAACTTTATCTATTTCCTTTCTAATTGAGTAGAAAAAAAAGCTACATTTAATTTTTTTAAAAAATACAAAGCTAAAGACTGGGCCATCCATTTTTATTGTGGTTCAGTTAACTTACACCCAGCAGAACCAATTGCCTTCAGAAGTCGCCTTATTAGTAGAGTGTCCACATGTGTTGTAATTTAAGCTCAGTATGAATCCAGCTGTTCCTTGAATGCCTCAGAGGGGATTTTATTTATTTTTTACATTTTTTTTTCTAGAGAGAGCATTAGACAACAACCAGCGTCTTTAAGAGCTGGGAGAAATTTGTGCAAAGGTTATAAACAATATCCTGACCTCTGTGTATTTTATAGTCCTCTGTCCAAACAATCATCAGGAAACGAAAACTCTATAAACCTACCAAGATATGAACCTTCAGCTAAACTGAGAGTCCAGAGAAAGAAACGGTTAATCAGAGAAACAGGCGATATGTCAACGGTAACTTTGGAGGAGCTGCAGAGTTCCACAGCTGGTTGGTTAAAACGTGCTAAAGCCGACAGCCATTAGTCAGTCATCACGAGACGCAAGATTTATGTCTGGGGCTGATCAAACTTGTTGGAGATGAAGCTAAAACTCAGCGTGCTGAGCTAGAAAACCGCACCGTCTCCTCCGCAGCGGTGACCGCGGCATGCTGTGGGACAGGGACGCTGGTCAGAGTTAATTAGAAGACGAATGGAGCTAAATACGGGGCAAGGAGACCTGTTGGAGGCTGCAGACGTCTTGATGTCGGAGGAGAGGTTTTCCTTCCTCCAGAGTCATAGCCGGCCTCCTGAGGTGGAAGGAAGGTCGTTGCGTCCTTGGGCAGGACGGCTGCCCCGCATGTAATGTACAGAGCTTTGGAGTCCTCTGGACTAGATAAAGTGCAATACGAGATCCCAGCATCCTAAACACACAACCAGAGGCAAAACTCAAGGGTTTAGATCCAAACATGTCGGTTCGTTAAAATCTTCCAAGACTTGATTTTTTATTTATTTATTTTTTACAGAAAACTGTAGAGCATACCCTAAAACACAGCCAGCTGTAACTGCATCAAACTGTTGCTCTACAAACTTTTGGTTCAGGGCGCTGATCTATTTTCCATTCTCATTCCTCAGATTATATCAGATTCTATTTTTCTACTCCACAATTACATGGGGGTGAAACAATTAACCAGACGAATTGTGACTAATCGGTTAGTGAAGGAATCGTCAACTGTTTAGTAATTGATAATTGGATGCTATGCTAACACTTTCAGAGCAGTAATTAAATAATAATAAAAAAGTGATATGTTATTACATGTTAGGCAGCAAAATGATTATTTTCTTATTTAGGAAAAAGAGAATTGAATTTAAATTTGAATTCAGAAATCACCAAGGAAAGTTAAATGCTGCAGCTCATATTAGTTCAAATTCTTCACAGTTGTTGCAGACAGTGTTGGCTGTTGGCAGCAAAGGTCTCCTGTCGAGGTCTGTGTCACAGGGCATTTGAAAAGGCCTCTGACTGAAGACACTCTGTTTTCCCCAAGGCAGATTCATGAAGGATGAAGACGGTCAGGGTTGTCGATCACTTTCTTGATTTTATGAAGAATCCTTCTTTGCACCATCATTTCCAGACGTTCCACAGCCAGCCTCTTTTTCAGGTTGTTATTAGTTTGTTTGCATTTTCATTTTCATTCAAGCGGTTAAATGAAACATCTGAAGAATCCGAGGAATATACAATTTTTTTTTCTTCCATTACTCGTCGTACTAAGTTACTGTTTTTGTTAATCCATCAGTCGTCAGAATAACCGACAGAACAATCGATTACTATAACAATTGTGAGCTGCAGCCCCACAGTTGCATCCCACTATATTGACCTACCACATAAAAATCCAATCGGAAACACACCGGAATTAATGTCTGTGGTGAGAAAAAGTAGAAAAATGAATTAGGGTTCAAACCAGAGTTGAGTAGTAACATTTACAGAAGTACATTTTCAGGGGGCGGGGTGCGATGTACCTTTAGGAGTATTTTTACTACATTGTACTTTTTACTCTTACTTGAGTAACTTTATCATGAAGTATCGCTACTCTTACTTGAGGAATATTTCTGGATTCTCTACCCACCTGCAATTTTTGTTGAACTTTCATCTGTTTTATATTGTAACAAAATGTTCCATTTATCTGATTTTATTGTTTTTGCAAGGATGTTATTTGCACTATTTTAATTTTGATCTTTACAGTACCAACATTTCCACATAACTTTATATTTCGGTCCATCTGATGATGCAACTTTTAAATATCAACTGATTGATGTTTTGATCAGTCATGCAGGACTTTAATAGACTTTTTGTTACCGAATGCTCTTTTGCTCTTTCTTGAGTTATTTCTTGGACGGCTACTTTTTACCTTTACTTGAGTAAAAACACGTTGAAGTGGTGCTACTCTTACTCGGGTGCAATTACAATGGCTTTGTCAAATTACAAAGCAAACTGGTTAAAACAGTTTTTCGCAAGGTTTCATGTAAAACATGCCAAACGGGTATTTTTGTCATCACTTGTAAGTTCGGCTGCAGTTATGAGTTCATCGGCCTGAACCGAGACACAGCAGACAAACCCATCATCAGGCTTTTTGGACAGTGATCAGAAACTTCTACATACTGTATCCCTCACCAACACACCCCACCCCAAAAAAAACAAACAAAAAACAGAGGTTGTGGCTCTTTGCAGACAGAACAGAAGCTCTTTTACCTTGACAGCCAATCTCTTGTCATATAAAAAGCATGTTAGACAGAGAAATGTGATCATCTGTAGTCTGTCAGAGAAAACCTGACAGTGCTGGATGGCATGCAGACAAAGCAGGCTGAGCTATACATCTATCTCCCGCTGCTGGGATGAAGGGGAGGACTGCTGCTCCAGCAATGCTGTCATATAAAAAGCAGAAGAGATGAGATCATGTGATCATTAGTAGTCTGATCAGAAAACACCAGAGGTCAGTTTCTGGATGATCGCGCGCAAGGGTGTGTGTGTGTGGTCTAAAATGGCGACATGTTTCTTCCGTCTGCGGGAGGAGAGGTGAACGACGTGCACTTTCATCTGCTCGTCTGAAAATGCGGTCGGTTGTTAAATGTGTAACAGAACAGATCTCCACCAGGGCAGCTGAGATCTGAACGCGCTGCTCGCCAAAAGAGGTGTGTGACGGGTTCTCTTATGATTTAGTCACATAATGACTAGTCCAAGTCAGAGATTGTATTTAGAGTTATTATTTTGGGTCAACAGTCTCACCTCCAGCGTGAGTCTCAGCACAGACTCTAGCCTGTGGAACAGAGTCACAGGCTCCGCCCACAGACACTCCAAACAATCAAGAACTAAACAATTACTTCCAACTCAAATAAACTCTTAAAGTATACAAAATAATAAGAAGAATAATAATAACAATAACAGAAATAAATAAACTTGTAAACAAAAATACAATACACAATTTAATACAAAACACCTGGTACTAATCAGATGACATCATGCAGTCATCATGTGACTGCCTCCTAGCAAGCCACCATCTAAAAAAAAAAAACCTACTTGAAAATAAAACCAGGAAAATGTTTGATAATGAAAATAATGGATTTTGGATGAATGTTTAACTGAACAGGCCTGGGAGAGCGATTTGGAGAACTTTAGCACAGGCTGGGTTATACAACGAAATGCTGAGCTACCATCATCTGACAGCCAAAAGAGTGTATTACACACATTGCAAAAATACCAAGACAAACTAGTTTACCCACCCAAGCAAACAACCCAATTTCAATGAGAGAGCAGCGTTAAGCAATTTATCAGCTTTGTTGAGGCTGTCATTGAGAAAACCTGTGGAGAAACTAGAAAAACTAACAGTGCAAACAGATTTCGGGGTTTTCAAACCGCATTAGCTGGTATGTGTCGAGGCAACAGAAAATCAAAATTGTAACAATAAAGAAAAAAAAAAGATAAACAATACACTTGTAATTAGAAAAAGTTATAAGAATCTAGTCAAAGTCCAGACTTAAAACTGACAGAGAACCTGAGAGGGCTTGTAAACTGGTGAGTGCAGACACTCATTATACAACGGGTCTCCTTTGCAAATTCGCTCTTCGCCAAAAGAAAAATGGACAAAGCTTTTTAACTCCAGATGAAAGACCAGCAAAAAACGGCGTTCCACAAAACATGTTCGTAATCACGCGTCGCTTTTATTTCATGTTACAAACCAAACATTAGACCTTATGTTTGATCATCTAAATCATAACATTCCAATAAAATACATTGGAGTTTTGGGCTGCAATGTGACACAATAAAAAAACAAAAACAAAAAAAAAAACAAACGTGAAAACGTTTGTACGGTATTGTATTTGAGGATTGGTACAAACTATTGGATTAAAGAGAGCTGAACATGAAACTTTCTGCTTCAGGGAGCAAGAAAGGCGAACTCCATAAAACTGAAACGGCTCATTGTCCAGGGCGGCACAGTATTGCGGGGCGACGTTTTTCTACTGCGTATTGGATTCTCCTGTCAATAAGGAGCGAGGCGGCTAACGATGGGGAAGATACTTTGACGTCTGCCTTTGGTTATCTCTAGGTCAACATCTGAAATGATTAGATTGACTAATGCTGAATTGAGTGAGGGATTTTTTTCTTGGGGGGTTGGAGGGCTGAAAAGGGCGGGGCTTACCCGGGCCTTCATTCAACCAAGAAAAGCCACCGGATGTTGAGTCTTGCTGTATCTCTTGCTAGCGTTCTTTCCTTGACGTTAGAAGAAGGATTCCCTCTTTAAAAGTGGCTCCAGCTTCATATTTGATTCTGTGTCCTGCTGGGAAACACACACCCACGCACACACACTCCTACCCTCCCTCTTCCCACTTCCCCCCCTGCCCCCCGGCTCTGACTGCTGTAGTTTCAGCTGCATTAAACATTGAACAATATTCCTTATTATGGCAGAAACACGCCCACCGAGGATCTTCTCCCCCCCTCCCTCACCCTTTCATATGCACCAAAGAAAATTTCACAGACGCAAGCACTGCGTTATAGATGCACATCAATGAGAACGCGTGTGTTTGCTGAAATACACGCATGCGCACACACACACGCACACAGAAACACTACGCAGCCGATTTAAATGGGGCATCTGTAGTCATGGAAACCCGATCTGATTGCGCTTGAGTCAAGGCACATGTCCCGAGATGGGGTGGCCAAACACACACAGATATGCATATGGATAATGGGCCACGTTCAAACACTTAAACACACACGCACACAGACTCATCAGCTTTTGCTCCTCTTTTATGGCCCGAGGCGGAGAGAGCCGGGGACCCTGATTCAGGGGACCGGGAGGTGCCGAGCGAAATGAAAGAACAGCAGAGAATGAGACGGGAGAAGGAAATGGAGAAGGGGTGGCCGTGATACACACACACACATACACGCCCACGCACGCAGAGAGATAGAGGAGAGGGGATGGGAGATGCTGCAGGCATCACATCAAAGCTTCCTCTCCATCCGGCCGCTCGGACAGAGGGGCCTGTGTGCGCGCGGCGGGTTTACACGTTGCTGTTCTGGGTTCATGTTGCACCTGTCGTTCCAGAACTGGAGCTTCACACACTGCAAAAAACACAAAATCCTATCAAGTGTTTTTGGTCTAGTTTCTGCAGTACAGATATCTTAAAATAAGACGGAACTAACTTGCAGGTGACTTTTCAGCAAAAATGTCAGTGCTGGTTTTAGCCAATAATTCCTTAAAGAGGCGGTATTAAGTGTTTTCCAGGCACATAGTGCCATTTTATAGCACAGTCAAGTAACTGCCTTCCCTTCAGTTGATTTTGCATCATAATTTCACACCTTGAATTTGGGCCTCTGTCTCTTTAAGAAGCTCCTTCTCTTTCCGAAACTCTGCCTTCAGGAAGTCATCACAACATGGCTCCTCTCTCAGTTACTCCACAACGTTTATACCAGCATTTCAATGAGAAGTATCTCTGCAGATTCACTGTTCCACCAAATGTTTGCTAATGGCTGCTGGCTAGTCTTGAGGAACTGACAGGCTGCTCTGTGAGGCAGAAGCTCCAGAAGCTTAGAAAATGAGGAGGAGATGTCCCTTATGTCTCCTTTATGATGCAGGAGTAAAAGGTCCAATTAGAGTGACATTCAAAATAACCGATAACAAAATAAACCAAATGAAACCCTCAGCGGCTACGGCTGCCTTCTCCCTGGTGAAATGTTCATATTTAACGTAAATAAAATCATAACAAAGCAAACTTGTGCTTCTGCATCCGGCAGCTTCTTCCAAAACCACAATTAACAACGTAATCTTACGGAAGTAAATTGAATCGGATTATAAATGGCCTGGATTACAATAAATTGGATTTTAATTGGGCGAAATAGGACTATTTAATTAGAGTTTGATTCCGCTTGTTTATCTTATTTGGAAAGCGTCACGAGGTGACCTTTTTTGAGTGAGACGGCTCTACATGCAAATAAACCAGACTCCAGAAATTAAATACTTTCAGCTCATCAGTGGCGCAGATTGTAATAACGTTCTGGTAATGACAAAACAAAACAATTACAGGTTGTACATACTGGCCTCAGTTATTTTAACAGCAATAACGTCTGTAATGATACAGACGTTATTGTGGCAGCCACAATTATTAGCAGCTCTTCTGAAGATGGGTAAAAAGCCTTTAAAACAGGGGAGGGCTCTCCTGGTCCTGGGTGGTCGGTGTCCTGCAACTCTTAGACGTCTCCCTGGTCCAACACACCTGAATCCAGTAGCTGAATCACCTCCTCAGTGCAGTCAGGTTCTGATGACCTCCTAATTTGACTCAGAAAGACTCAAAATGATAAGACTGACCCTTAAAATCTAATAAACACATCAGAGCGTTAAAAGAAGTCAACATGTAATGTAAATGATTTTCTTGTTCATCAAAATCACCAGTAGTACAGTCATTTGACCCCGACAATCCCTCTTAAACGCCCTGACTTTTTATTTCCTTCTTTTTTCTACTCGACCCCGTTTCCCTTCCCTCTTTAGCCGCTGTCCTCTCGCTGGGTCTCACTGAAAACAAGCAGGAAGCGAACGCTCGCACAGATATCCTGCCACAATCTGATGAATTTTTCACATTAGGGAATATTTTTAGAAACAGTCGTGACTTCCTTTTTTTAAATGTATTTATTTTCACTCAGATGAGGTCAGGGGGACGTACTGTATTTTGTCGTTTTCTGTTCCCGATACAATATTGCGTTTTAACTCGATTCTTTTTTCTTTTTGTTATCAGGCAACAAAACACGTTCTCTCTAACACAGCTTTTTACTTCATTTTATTTCATTATCTCGTCCTGTGGTGCCCGACAAGCCTCCACTCAGTGTGCTGAAGGCTCACTCAGGCTCCAGTCTGCGTATGAGTGCGAGAGATCAGCCTCATGCGTGATCTCTCGCCTCGCATCAGTGCGGGGTCTTGAGGGGCGTCATACGCTGATTCTTTGCCTCTTCTTGGAGGAGCTCTTACGCTCCGGTTGCCTGGTAACCCTTGTGCTTCTGATTGGGGAGCCGACTTTCTTCACACAGAAAATGAGAGCGAGAGCGAGAGAGGAGAAATCGGAGGGAGTTGCATTAAATGTTGATGAAGCTGTCAACAAGAGATGCTTGCTCTAGGCTTGGAGCGTTGGGACTCGGAGATGGTCAGGATCGAGGGATGGAGATCCCATAGATCCTCCCATGGAGTAAATATGTCAGAAAACAAGATAATAATACAGAAATAGCTCTGGTGCCTGAGCGTGTGAACGTAAAACATTTTATTTATTTATTTTTTTTTTATGTTTGGAACTGAATCAAATTAGCTGAGTTTTTTTCCTTTGTGTTTTGTGTTAATTAGATTTTAAAATATCCGTGCCTTTTAAAGCTGCAAAGATGTTCCAGAGAGGAACATTTCTGGGTCCACCTATTGAAACATTTCTTGAAACTATTTTTAGGATCAGACTGTAATGAGAAGCCGCATGATGTCCCAGTTCAGCGAAAACACAGCACAATGTGCCACAACTCACAGTTTGAGAACCTAAAAAACAACATTTGAGAAACAGTGTTTGTTTTTCTTTTTCCACTCTTCTAATTCAGAGGTTTACATTCAATCACCCTGACCATGAACACTGCAAAAACACAAAGTCTTACCAAGTATTTTGTGGTCTAGTTTACAGTGGAAATATGTTACCATACTTGAAATATGACAAAACTAACTTACAGGTAGCTTTTCATCAAAATATAGTATCTTATTTTAAGTCAATAATTCCTTTATTAATCCCAAATTCTGGAACAAGTTATATTGTTTGTGTTTATTTTGTATGACTGTATGTTCTTTTAAAAAAAATTTTAAATGTATTTCAGTTTTAATGTAAAGCACGTGTTCTCTAGTGATTTTTGAAATGTGCTGTAGAAATAAAATTGATTGACTGATTAATATCAATTAACTTTAAAAAAAGAACTGGTTTCATTGCAGATTATTTTACAATCTGTCAGCAGAACTAGTACTTTTTCATCTATATTAAGGAATTATTGACTTAAAACATGATCCTATATGTTACTGAAAATGTACTTGTAAGTTAGTTTTGCTTTAACTCAAGTGAACTATGGTATTATTATAAAGTACATGGTAACATTTTATGCTTCTGCAGTGAACGTCATATTGATTTCTTGCTTTTGATGATGCAATAACGACCATGGGGACTAATACTCCAGCGTAAAGCCAAGCTTAAATACGTACATACACTCACACAACATAGTCCTTGTAGCTATAAATATGATTCCGGCACAATTCTGGACTGATTTAAGGTGATGCTGGAGAACATGGAGGGAGTCAACATTGTCTGTTCAAGATCCAGTTTTTTGCAATGCACCAGCAGAATAGCACACGCGACAGCTGGCGCACTGTTTCAACGTCTCGACTAAATCCAGATACACCTCTTGTCATTGGTGTCGGTTAGCTCAGTCCTTGTCTCGTCTTGGCATTAAGTGAAGTCAAACGTATTTATATTGCACTTTATTAACAGTACCTAACTGCACCATGGTGCTGCACGAGCTTATCAAACACAAACAGCCAGTGGAAAACCGCAATTCTCAGAGATGTGTATGTCAGCCATGATGTATCATTTTGACCATGTGTGGAGAATAAATTAATGTAGTGTAATAATTATTATATGTAAAACATATGCACCCGTTTCTTGATTTTCCTCTTTGGTCTTCAATTTAGTCTGAAAAAAGAAACCTTTAAATGAATCAAAAAGGCCACAAAATTAATATGAAATGGGAAACACAAAAACCATCATCGAAAAAATATTCTCTGGACTCACACTTCATTTAGTGAATCCCGTCTGATGCCACGTTGGTGGCTGAAAGCTTGACTCTAAAAAAAAGATAAAGTAGTACATTGATGCATTGTTACAAGCACAGTCCTGGTTCAGTAAAAATGGTCGAAATTCAGCAGAAAGAACTATCTAAAAAAACACAAAATATTCATCATATCTGTAACAGTTACAGAACTATTTTTAATGTTTCCGTTTTGAGATAATATATCATCCCACTGTACAGAAACCCAACATCAAGCATGCGTTAGTACGCTCTGGCCTCAAAGTGCTCTTTACTTCTGGAGCCTGAACTCTGCAGATGAACCCGGATCAGCTGTTTGTCCTGCAGGAACTCCGGAGATGAGACTTTCTGGCTCATCTGATTCGCTGGCAGCTGTGTGTCACCCACACACACACACACACACACACACGCACGCGCGCACCCACACATGCCTGCAGTTATAAGAATGTTTTTTGTTTTTTTAGTCGTTTTAACATATAGACGTCTGACACAAGAACACATTGTAAGTTGATGGAAGGGGAGACAACAGTCAACAGCGATCCTTGCGTGCTCTGCAGAAGACGAATGCAGCTCCAGCAGGAGTTTTTTTCCGAGAGGAGAAGAGACGGTTAACCTTTTATTTTTTGTTGTTTTTTTTTTATTATTCATAGCCTCTTTAAATAAATAACATTACTCTGCAGAAGTTTCAGACGCTAAAAGCTGAGTGCACATGCTTTCAAAGGTAATGTCATGAATAATTTTTGTTGTCACATCGTATCATACAAAGGCATTCTGAGGTCCACTAACACACTTTTTGAAGACTGACAGGTTGCTGCAAGCAGCCACAGCAACCCTCTTTAAGTTAGCTCAGCTGTTTCTGTCTCTTTAAGTGACATAACGCTTATGTTATTTGTGCAACTTTTTCTGGTATTTATTTATTTTTTCAAATGCAGTCTCTTAAGAGAGAGGAGACATGCACGGCCATTTTGTTATCTTGTAACCTTCAACCTGATTGTCAACCACTGCTGGTCGGCTGTTGATTTGCAAACTCCAACAGCTTTTGTCTGTCTGTCAACAGTGCTGGACTTATTTGACCACACGTGACATGGCTGCCATTGTAATAAACATGTGGCTCATGCTTTCCATCATTTCAGAATGGAAAAAAGTGCAAATTTTGAAATATAACACTTTTATTTACGACAGCTTCAAAGAGCTGCTTGTAGGCTTTTTTTAAGAATTGGACATTTCTAATATGGTGATCTATCAACTGTCTGCATAGGATTGTCTATTTGGCATCAGATTTCCATTTTTATTGGATGCAATGTTACCAGGTATTAGGTGGCACAAGATTCTGATTGTGTAATGACCCTGAATTCAAAAGTAGGGTTTAATTTTATTAGTGTATTATAGTATAGTAATGTAATTTTATTGCAGGAAATAGGGAGTTATTTCTTCAGGTGCTATTTATTAAACATAGATCTATGGCATGTATTTACAGAGTAAAAATTAGCAAATTCTTACTAATTTAATAGTTTTCCTATAACCACAATAACCATGCCTGTTGTGTAGAATACTATTCTGCTTTTTACACCTTAATTCATAGGTTTTTGTTAGCTGTTTCATTAGTTTGGCTTTCTACTTTGTCTGGATGTTAAATAGTCATGCTAGCTTTAGCTTAACAGTTGTAGTTCTAAAAAGATCCTTACCTTACTTATAAAGATGACTGTTTTTTTTGCAATCACCCCCCAGATATTACTGACTTTTTCATGACAAGACTCAAACTCAAAACAAACCACGTCTCTGAATAGCGAATGTCCTTGTTCTATCACTACTTGATTTCTCACACCACAAGCTTTAAGATTTAAAGTCTGTTACAGTAAAAGGTATTAGAAAATCAAAGCGGAAGACTATTTTAAATTGATATTACTGTTCAGATTTCTTTCCAGTGAGAGCTGAACTCCACCAAGCGATGCCATTTGTCATAACCTATGACAACAGAATTTCTAGGTGCAGCGAAGGTGTCGAGGGGATCCATCTTGGTTTTGCTCAGGAAGACCTCTGCTTTTTGCAGATGATGTAGTCCAATTGGCTTCATCAGACAGTTGTGGCTCGCAGTTAAGTGTGAAGTGGCCGAGATAAGAATCAGCATCTCCAAGTCTGAATCCACGGTCTTGATTGATCCGGAAAAGGGTGTAGTGCCTTTTTTGGGTTTGGGGACAGTGTTCTGCCCCAAGCGGAGGAGTTTAAGGATCTTCTAGAGGTCTTGTTCATGAATGAGAGAAAAATGGATTGGGAGATCTATAGGTATGGCGTTTGCAGTGATGCGGGTGCTGTACCGGTCTGTTGTGGCAAAGAACGAGCTGAACCAAAAGGCAAAGCTCTTGATTTACAGGTCGATATATCCTCCTACCAATATGACCAAAAGAATGACATCAGGGATACAAGCTGCCAAAATGAGTCTCCTCTTGGTGTGGGCACCATCTTAGAGACGGGGTAAGAAGCTCAATTATCTGAGAGGGGTTTGTTGTACAGCCTCTGCTCCTCCACTCCGACAGGAGTCAGTTGAAGTGGCTCAGGATCTGGTTAGGATGCCTCCTGAATGACTCCTAGGTGAGCTATTCTTCTGCCTCCATGACCTGACCACGCATTAAGCGGAAGATGACAACAGGGATACAAGCGGCCTACATGAGTCTCCTCTTGGTGCGGAAGATGATGGATGGATGGATGGATGGATGGTTTACCGGAAAATAATTCAGCCAGCTTGACACGTATTTACTTTCCCTCCAAAAGTTTCTGTCCCAGGAAACCTCACATGTTGGCTTCTATATAAAAATAGTCTTCCCCAGAACTCTAACCAGACTCTATATTTAATAGTCATTGGGAATCACTAACATTTATACCAAACATGCATCCATTCAGAGATCTATGGTCTTTTACCATTGAGAAGAGAGCCCTAGAGATCCCAAGGCACTCTCAAACCAAAATAGTTTTTTCCTATGAAACATTTCTGAACCCTCTTGAGAGAGAGCTTTCCCAAAAGTATCCTGATCAGATCCCAGAATGACTTGTTTTTCCAAATCTTGGTTCGATCCCTTCCCTCAAGCTAGTTTGCGCAGGAGACCAATGTGGGAACCACGGCCTCAGACAGGACACCCTCCTTGGCCATGAATGTACTACAACCTGCTTGAGGTGGTGATACTGCAGACGGGTTACATTTTTACTTCCAAATAAAAACAAATTTACTTCAGGAAGTTTGGAACACACGCTCAAATATTTTCATAAAATCTCCTGATTGCAGTGCTACATATGGCTGCATGGAAACCAGCCGACACATGCGCCCACTTGATTTCACAGCAGTACTACAGCAGGCTTATGTGTAAACTTGGCATCCCTGCAGCTCTCCGTGGGACAACCTTGTACTGTTTTTGTCTGCAGCAGACGTTAACAATGGGGACAACAGGGTTTTTTCCATTGGGAATGTATTCCGTTAAATACATTTCACTCGTTCCGCTACAGTTCAGAGCCTTTTTACGAATGCGTTAGATTTAAAATTGCTCTGCTACTGTAGCAAGATTGCTTCTTCTGAATGTCTCTTGATTCAACAGAAGGCTTACATTTGGTCTCTCGCGTTCCCCTGGTGAGACGCCTTGTGCACTTGATATTTCTTTTAATTGTGCCAAGTGTCTGTGTGTGTGCGTGGGTGTGTATGGTGGGTGTATTAAGGTGGTAGCACACGCTCTGCTCCCTGTCAGCTTCACTTCCCTTGGGCATCAGTGTTTTCCCTTGCAGCTCCCCCGGGCTTTAACGACAGTAACAACAGCAGTTGCAATCGTTTTGGGACGGGTGGCTGGGGATGGGTGGTTGTGGTTGATGTGTGTGTTTGTGGAGGGATGAGCTATTCATGTAGCCGCTATGCTCGAAGTGTGCGAGGATTTATGTCCCTTTGTGTGTCTTTCGCTCTGTCTTTGCTCATTTTGGAGAAGGCTTGTTCATTAGTTCTATGGGGAGATGTGCTTTCTGCTGACTTTGTAAGGTTCTGAGCCAGAAGCTCTTAGTGATCAATAGTATCCCACACACACACACACGCACACACACGCACACACACACACACACACACGCACACACACACACACACACACACACACACACAGCCAGCTGTCTGCAGAGGAAGCTCTTACTGCATATCAGTATAAAAAAATATGGATTACACATATAAAGTCCCACAACTTTCACATTCATTTAAAATCATCTGGGCCACACTGAAGATTGTAACTCGTTTTCTTTAATGTGGCCTGAAATATTCTAAGAAATTACAGATTAGAGAAAGGGCCTACGTATTTTCCTCGAATATTTCAAGGAAACGCTTCAATGTATTTTTTATGGGGATTTTATACCTTTAAATAAAATCCAGTGCAAACAACTGCCTTCAGAATCCAGTAACTGTAAATAGAGGCATCCCGTTTGTTACTGAGTCACAGCGTAAATATAGCCGTCTACTGTGTGTGTCAGACGTTTGTCAGAGAGCATCAGTGGACAAACAGCAACCTGAAAACGGCATGAATGCAACAGTTAAAGTTGACAAGAGGCCCGTAGTGACTCTGGAGGAGCTGCAAAGATGAACGACTCAGGTTGGAAAATCTGTTGAAAGGACAACTATTACTTAGACTCTACGGGAAGAAGAAAGAAGAAAGCCAATGCTGAAAAAGACCATAAAAACTCATCACTGATGGAGTTCATGGGTAGGAGGGACTAAATATACACACAACTGAATGATGTGAATCAAAACATCTTCATGGGTTTGCTGGCCCAGTCAAAGTCCACATCTAAAA
Organism: Gambusia affinis; assembly: GCF_019740435.1. Lineage (NCBI taxonomy): Eukaryota > Metazoa > Chordata > Actinopteri > Cyprinodontiformes > Poeciliidae > Gambusia > Gambusia affinis. Next base: position 6,773,707 of record NC_057876.1, read on the forward strand.
CCAGTGGGAAGACTTGAATAATGACAATAATTTTATTTAAAAAGGGGATAATGTACACCTCAAACATAAATATCATCATTTGTTGCACTGTTTATAGCATAAGCTGATTAGCAATAGAAGCCCCTATAATTTCCAAAAATGAATATATGATGTAAAAATGAAGATATACAATGCATACAAATTTGATGTTCTCAGATGATGTTAAAACAAAATATGACAATCTTTGACCTACTCTGCAAACCAAATGGGCAACAATGTATGTCTCTAGATTAGGGTTGGGCATTTATTGTATCATTTATCGTGATAAATTTCATATCATGATAAGAATTTTGATTTATCGTTGCAACGCTAAATTCGAATTAATCATGTTTGAAAAACTCCAAGCTGTCCCAAGGTTTCTCCTGGTGTATTACAAGTCTGGAGGGCCACCAGGTTTACTTGTGCCCCCACCAGGCTTAGCATTGCTTATTTATTTAAGTTTTTTTTTTTTTTTTTATGTTTGCAGTTTTTAGACTTTACAATTGGTGTTCAAGTATTAATCTTCCATTAACACATAATTATCAATTGATATTTTCAAGTTTCCTGTCAACTTTAAACATTTTTTAATTCAAAAACATGATGGGCTGCTGGATGAATGACTATTGCCCAACCACCAGGCTTAGCAAGTTGTCTGGGGGAAACCTTGTGTCTGTATTGTTGGGATTGTTATTTTTTTTACTATTTCCTCCACTGTTTGCTCAATAAGAGTATCAATAAATATCAATAAAAATGTAATTATTATTATAAGCAGTGACTGTGTGTAGCTTAGTGATGCGAACTATGTGACTGGTGTCCTGAAGGACATTACAAATAAGAACGGATTTCAAGAATAGGATTTGTACCATATAGTTACAGTCATATAGTTACCTAAAAAAGCCGTAATAAACAGTTATTTTGTTGTCATTTTTATTGTTATCACAACAGTAACACAAAATATCGTGATATTTGTAATGGTGCACTAGAGGGACCCAGAAATTCAGCCACGACACAGGAGTGAGCAGTAACTCTGATATTTATTAAAAGGCAGCTTAAACCGGGCACAGGATCGTCAGCTGCAGCACTGGCGTTCAGTAAATGTGGGGATCGGCTGAGGAACAAGGAGGAGAGCAGATGCTGCGCTGACGCAGAGCTCGGGACGAAGTGCCTGGGGAGGGAAGCGCTGATGCAGGGCAGCGTGCCAACTTGTGGGGGCAGCAGAAGAACCAAATCCAGATCCTGAATCCTAGTCAGACGGGCGGAGGTCATACACGATCGGGGCAGAGAGCAGAATCCGTGGGAGTGGGCGAGAGCGGAGTTACAACAACAGGCGTGGGTCGAGATCCAGAAAGGCAATCAGTAATAGTCCGACAAGGGCGAGGCAAAAGGGACAGGTCCGAGGAACAAGGCGTGGTCGTGATTATGAGGGCGAGGTAGGAGTGCTGGAAAACTACTTGCTGAAAGCGTTCGATAATCTGGCAGCGTGGTTGTGACAGAGGGAGGTTTAAGAAGGGAGACAATAGGAAGAAACACAGGTGCGAGGAATAACGGAAATGACTTGGATTGGCTGAACAAGAAACACAGGGTACAATGTAAACATCACAATATTACGATATTTCTTCTCCAGATATGTCATATTAGCAGTGAAGTGCCCCAGAAAAATGCTGTAGGTTCCAAAAGGTGAGAAAATGTGAAACATTTCATGTATTTTAGAGGGGTGCGGTTTCATCCAAAATGTGCTTAAATTTATTTTTTTCCATTTCACATAAATAAAAGATGTTTGCTTTGCTTAGATGTAAAAAGCAGTAGCGCAACAATAACTCTTATTTTGCCTGTGTGTATATTTGCTCATAATCAGATTTGGACACAACAGATGTTTCGTTCTGGTTTTTTTTCCCTCTGTGATCGTTATTGGACGCCAGCAAAGCATTGAAAAGACATCTGCCTTCAGGCGGGTGTTTATCTGTGGCTGCAATTAATTAAATGTTGTTTGGTGTGGACAACAACCACTCCCATACTTCAATACAGATCGCCTCTTGTTAGACTGCTCAGACTCCAATATGACAGTTATCTCTGAAGGCATTTTCACAAATGACATTTCCTTATCATATTCTTCCCTTCTCTGTCCCAGAGCAGACAGCCCTCTGAACCACTCATCAGACCGAACGTTTTTGTTATTTTCGGCCAACAGCGTACCCCACACATGCCCACCAGAATCTCCTAATGCGAATCTGTGTGTTCTCTCCTCTCAGGTCTGGATGACTGCCTCCAGCAGTACGTGAAGAGCTTTGAGCGGGAGCAGATAGGAGGAGAGCAGCTGTTGCACATCACCCACCAGGAGCTGGAAGAGCTGGGCGTCACCAGAATAGGACACCAGGAGCTTATACTGGAAGCTGTGGACCTCCTCTGTGCCCTGGTCAGTCCCCGTACCGGGTTGTTTTAACCTGGGGGGTGTCAAACTCATTTTCGTTTTGGGCCAAATTAAAATCATGAATGCCGTTAAAGGGTTGGTTGTGCCAGAATGTATTCATAAAACCTGCTCATGAACTCTTAAAATATCCATGAATTCTTTAAATTAAATAATATTATTGAGCATCTTTTCAGTCCCTCCAGGATTTCATATTTGTGGTACTAATTTGGAAATATTTGCAATACTTGCACTTATTTATGATGGTTAATGCGACTTTTTATTACTCGCTGTACAGATTGTGGATTATAATCTGACCTCAATTAAAGCTGAGGCAGCTGTTTAGTACAAATAAAGTTTTTGGCCCTTTTTGCGACAAATCTGCAATAAACTCCCAATTGTGAATTTACACAATCATTCTGAAGAAACTGGAGGGTCTGATTGATATAAGCATTCAGCTGAGATGTGTTAAACACACACAGAGAGAATGCTAACTTTGTTTGCTGCTAATGTGCGAGATGAGGTAACAGAGACGTTTCTGGACTGTGTAGTACAGAATTTGACCTCTTAGTGTGTCCGTTATCACTGGGCAGAGTACTGTCACTTTAAGAAGGTTCCTAATTGTAAATTCTGGAGTTGTGCATTTCTGTGGTTTTGCTTTTTGACCCAAGTGTGAATGTGAGAATGCGAGGCTGTGGGTATGCATGTTAGGGCCATTACAGACCATATGGACTGGCTAACCCACCTTTTCACTCTTTAAAAAAGCAGTTTGTGTGTTTCTGGCTCTAGAATCAACTAATTTACTATGATGGTACATGTGTAACCAAGTGTTTTTGGTCTAGTTGCTAGGGCAAATATCCTGGTACACATAAATTAAAATTAAGATAACTTACAAGTAGCTTTTTGGAAAAATAGGAGCCAGTGGAACAAGTACTTTTCATTAATTTTAAAGAAATATTGACTTAAAACAAACTGTTATGTCTTTCTGAAAAGTTACTTGCTACTTGATTTTGTGATATTATTTTTCTGCAATGTGGGGGTTGTTGATTAATTTCCTACCGGTTCCTTCAGGAAGTCACAAGGTTGCAGCTGCAACAATTAATGCAAATTCAGCCATCATTCGCAAATTTTGCGCAGACTTGCTATTTTCATCAAACATTGCGACTTTTCCACAAATCTGACCAATCACCATAAGGTTTTCTGTGTTTGATTCTTTTCTCATCAATAACTACACCTCATGAAGTTTGACCAATTAAAACTTAAAAAAATACATTTACAATAAAAATTTATCTTATGGCAAAAATAAACCTAAATTGCAACTTTGACTGGAAGGCGTTAAAAAAGTTGCGGCAAAACCAGCAATCTTAAGCCACAGCAATCACAGAAGAACATCCTGGAGGGACTGTCTGCTCCTTTTAGTAAACTGTCTTTGATTCTTTGGTCATGTTGACAATGTTTTCCACTTACACTGTGGGCTGAACATGGTCTTGCTATAGTTTTGATAACCCAGCGTACTAGGTCAGGTTTTTAACCCAAGAAATGGGTTTACCGATTTTAAAAAAGATATTTGTCATAAATAAATGTATCTGTTGTTTCTAATGTTCCCATAATTGATATTGATATTGGCTTAAAAAATAGCAAAGCAAATAAATAAATGACAGTCCTCCGTGACCCGAGTCTTGCTTTGCTCGCACTGCCTCGGTCACTGCTGACTGTATGTGCAGTGGCCCTGCTCAGGATTAGCGAATTAGGGGGAATTAGGTGCTACTCTCCCAGAACGGGTGAAAGGAGGGAGTGGAGGAGAGGTGAGAGGGAAAGAGAGAGGGAGAATATGTAGAAAGAGCATGCAGGATGCACCTTATCTCTCAAGCACACACGGCTGGATTAGTAGGAGCTGCTCAAATGTGCGGAAGAGGGTCTGTGAGTGTGTGAGAGTGTGTGTGTGTTAATCAGCACCTCTTCTCATTCAAATCTTCCAGCATGGGACTGAGTGTCCCAGAGTACCAATCACTATACGGCCTAAGAATGGACACACTCAGACCTTCATCTACACACGCACACACACACACGCACACTTACGGATGAGAATTTGAAAAGCAGAGTCTCTGAGATGACTCTTAACGTTGTGCAGGTTCTCACCTAACAAGAACTAAAAATGGTTAACTTTTAGTTCTTGTGAGCTAGTCATCCTCTTAGTGCGACGTTGAATTTGTGATTAAATTCATTCACGTTTATTTTTAAGATTTTTGTCCCAGGTCACTTTGGAAACATAACAAAGTTGATCCTGATGTCATTTAAGCACAACGCTTACTTGACAAGAGCCACAAAACTAACATGACGCTACAAAAAACAAAAACATGGCTTACATGATATTTATAAATCCTGACATATCCAACGTAAGATTGACTTTATGGTTGGAGGATCATAAACTTCTTTCTATATTTAGATTTCAGAAAATCAAGAGGTCTTTTAGTAAAAAAGACTTAAAAACAAAAGTCTACTTCCAGTGTGGAATTTGTGTCGATGTTGAAAGAAAGAAGAGAGAAAATAGCTTGATAAAATTTTAAATCTGTTTTTGCTCATCCTGTCTGTGCTGGCATCAACCGACAAAAGGCTTCAGATAAAAGGCTTGAGATAAACAAACCAGAAAAATGTTGTTTAAATTATTTTTTAGAGTGTTTCACAGAGAATTTGAGACGTCATCCTTGTGTTCATCTCTGAGAAACATACATTGTAGACATCCAGCTGTTTGACTCACACATCAGTCACACAATCCTTCTTTAACAGAACAGTTTTCTAGCAGCTTCCTTAAACTGAGTCATTTCCAAACCACTGTGTTGTGATTGGCATTCTGCTTGATTCATAATAAAAAAAATACACTGTACAAATTTAAAATTCAGCATACTGCAAAAAAGAAGAAGAAAAAAAACACCAGGCCTATTCACGTATTAGACGCAAATTAATCACTCATGCAGACGCAATATGTAGTTACTTTTGTGTATCTGCAGGAAAATGGTTATAAGACAGACAATAGGGCACGTACAGTTTTTTTTTATTGCGACTTAGTGTATGAGCCATGGCAGAGGAATCGGAATGAAGAGGCCGCTCTATACACGGTTGCTGTGGCAACCACACTGACATGAGGAGGGACTGTAGGGCCGCTGTGGGTGTCGGTGGTAATAATGGCGTCATCCTGTAACGGTATTGATTTGCACACACGTGCATGCAGCCTTTTAAATTACTTCTCTCGGTATCAGCAGCCCGCTCGCCCTGGAGGGAAAAAGACGCACACTGATTTTTTTCAGATCACGTCATGACGTGACAGCCTAATTACAGCAGTGCAAACATGTACGCTCCGAGTGTACGCATGCATCTCTGTTTGAGCAGGATGCAGAGAATCACACGGAGCGCGGTGGGAGCCTGACCCAGTTTGAGAGAGACGCATCGCTGGGTGCTCTCTGTTTTTCTTCCCTCCTTCCCTCCAGTCGTCATGCCTTTTAGTTCCGCAGTTGCCTAATTAGTGTGAACGCTGTAAGGCTACGTCGTTAGTCCTGTCTTTTGGTATTGACATCTTCCACATTTTATGAAATATTCAGCCTTTTGCTGTGATCGTCGTGGGCCCCATTGACATGAACGGAACATCCCACAATTTCTGAAAAATTAAGCTGAAAACTTTGAGCTCTTTCACAGCCAACTACTTCCAGCTGGAAACGCCATTCAAACTTTAAAATGACGTCATATCCTTAACCTACTTAACATATATATATATATATATATATATATATATATATATATATTGCTCAGTCTAGTCTAAAACAAAACAAAACATGGGTTGCTATGGTTGCTAAGCAATTAAGCTACACTAGCCCACTAGCTCTGAGAAACAAACTCTTCTAACTCGCTTATATTTCACTCTTTCTGCCAGTCACCTGTTAGTGTAGTAATAGTGTCTCAAAAGCTTTGTTTGGTTGATGTTTATTGACCCTTTGCAACTACGTCATAAATCATCGGAACTCAGAGGCTGGGGTATTGAACGGAGAAAAGTTTAAATTGTTTTCCAAAGTTTGTTTTTGCCAGTTTATTCGTGGATTTTACTTGCTCTAATCGAGCTAATTCGTCTGTGAACGTAACACATTCACAGACAAAAGACGGAGGTATTTCCAAAAGTTTGAAACAGCTAGCTTAGCAACCGACACATATCTCCTCCCTCCTGACTTGTTGATCAAATTGCCGACTTTGCCTGAATTCACACACCACATGATTTTTACCACTCTCATAAACAGCAGTCTTAAAAACATACTAAAGAGAGTTGCTGACTAGTTTTTTTTCCCCCTACATGCTAGGCTACATGACGGCGCAGCATTATTTCCATGGTTACTAATGCTTTGACGCATACCTTCTCCATAATGCCATATTTTATATCTTTTTAATCATAATTACTTATAAAAGTATAATTAATGAACGTTAGTCTTCTTACCTTGTAAAAAGTGTTCGTTGAAAATCCGCCATTACATCGAGGGCTGCCAGTCATTATGATATCCATCCCCGCCATATCTTTCCTCATTAAAAGAAATTAAAAAAATTACACGTTTGGTTTACATCCTTGTCTGTTAGTGCAGCCGACCGCGCACAGACAAAACAACAACAAAAAATCCTGAAATTGGCGGATTTTCTATGAATTACTTGGATTTACTTTCCACAGAAAAAAAATCACCACAAATAGGCTGGGGCACGCTGTATACCAAGGTTACTTTGCCTTTCAACAACACAGAAGCTCAGATAACGTAGCCGTTGATGAGTCATCAGTAAGCTTTTTATTGATTTTTGTTTACTTTCCTTATAATGACATAGGGTAGTAGCAACCCATATGCTTGTGTAACCCCTGGTGCTTGGCTAAAAACTACACCAGTAAATCTGTATTGAGTGGGAGGTGTGTGTTTACAAGGAAAAAAGCACTAAAACAGACAGAATTACTTAGACCAGGCTTTTTGTTTATGTTTATTCATCACATGCTAGAAAAATTAAAATTAGGTCAATGTGACAGAAGGATTCAGCTAAAAAGAAAAAAAAAATCCACGTAACAACCCACACGCAACAAGATGTTTTGTTTTTAAAAAGATACAAATTTACAACATTTCAGTCAAGTCTCTTGACTTACTAAGTGGTGTTTGCATTCTTGTACATCTAATTGAAATCATATATGAGCGTGCAGTGGGTAATGTTCTGACTGTGTTTTTAATAGAGGTAATTGTTTATTACTTTCTTCAACGTTAGATGTTTTCATACGCTAAGATTTCCATGCCTTTAAAGAATTTGAGGGAACCCGAATGATGCTTTATAAGCTTCTAATAAGTTGATATATGACTTATTAGAAGCTGAGTTGAACTGAGACACACCTGTAGACGTATTTTAAAGCACAGCTCAAACGCACTACGACCTTGTGCGATTAGGAGAGTAAAAAAAGATCTAAACAAATCAGGCACAATATCAGACAGACAATGGTGGACCTCCACAAATCTGGTTCAACTTTTGATAGAGGTTCTAGATGCCAGAAGGCACCATGTTAACCTAAACAACAACATTGTGTGGAAGTATTAAGGCCGGCCCAAGGCATAAGCAAACTAAGCAGGGCCCCAAGGCCACTAAGGGGCCCCCGTCAGTGGCCCTCTGTTTATTTCTGAGGTATTTTTGGCTTCAAAACGCCGTGTTTGATAACGTTTGATAAGAATAATTAAAACTTCTCAATGTTTGACATTGTCTAGCAAAATGTTTTTACGTCAGGCTACATGGCTGCTACATCGATGAGCGGCTCTATGCTGTGGTTGGGGATTTGTTGTTTGCTGCAGAGCAAAATCATTTTGTGGCTAAAACAAACAATATTTTTACATCAACTTCTAAGTTATGTGAAAATCATTTGAAGGCTCAGAATCAGTCCAGTACCGGTACCGGCCCACATTCATTCTGGTATAAATAAAATTTTTAACTATTGGAGTAATGCTTAAGAGAAATTTATTTAATCAAAGAATGTCATTAATATGTGTGTAGAGCTGCACCGATTGCAGTTTTCTGGCCGATCCCTGGTTACCAATCTTTAAAAAGTCTGACCTGCCCATTTTGATTTTGGCTATATAAATTTTTGTTTGTCTGAAATGTCGCTAAATATAGCAAGAAAGTCACTGAGTTGGCAGCAGTGGGGTGAATATTGTTATCTGTAAACGTTCAGACCTGACCTGGTGGGTCTGTCAGTCAAACCTCTCACTGCAGAGCAGAAGAGCACAGAGATGATTTATAAACCTTTGCTGACAAAGATAAGATTAGGGGATAAGATCAGCTTCACATGTAAGTATCAGCCGATTACAATCCCCCAAAATTACGGAAATCGGCGCCAGGAAATCAACTGGTGGATAAATCAGTTAACCAATAAATGTATCCAATTATACATGTATATAATGTAAACAGCACTGCCAGAGATGCAATAAGTTTATAGCAAGTGTGTGAATGATCTAATGATCAGACTGCTGATTGAAGCCAGTCCGCATTGTTAGCAGAACCAAATTTTGCTTAGGGCCCCATGGAGGCTTGGGCCGGACCTGGGAAGTATGAATACACTGGAAATGCCCAGTTATCATAAAACTCAGGAAGGAGACAGGCTCGATGTCTGAAGATGTTTTGGTTCAAAATGTGTTAACCCCAGAGCAAAATCAAAAGTACTTGTGAAGATGTTTGAGGGCTAGGCCAAAGAGGTGGGCATGAGAGCAAAGCAAAAAATAAAAAAGGAGTGAAAAAGAAAGATATTGATTGTTTCTGTGATGAGAACATAGTGTGTTATTCCCACTACAGCCCCTTTGGCATCTTTACACACAACTTGACATACCGAAAATCTCAAAAGATCTCTTCATTTCACCTTATATTAGTGTTTCTGATCACTCCAAAATGTGTACATTGACTAACCAGCCTATGTGGCAGCAATAGCCAAACAACATTTTCTTTTCTTCTTCTAAATGTTCGTCTGTTTCTCTTCCAGAACTATGGCTTAGAAACAGAGAACCTCAGAACATTGTCCCACAAGCTCAACGCTTCAGCAAAGAACCTCCAGAACTTCATCCTGGGCCGACGGAGGGGCGGTCATTACGACGGACGAGCCTCCAGAAGGTTGCCCAACGACTTCCTTACGTCAGTGGTGGATTTGATTGGTGCTGCCAAGAATCTGCTCGCCTGGCTTGACAGGTAAAAGTTGTTTATCCTTAAGCTATTTACATGATAGACTTACCACAACTAAAATGTTGTCGGGAGTCATTATAAACAGTATTTTACTGTTTATTGCATTACTGTATACTATTGGTTTCATTGCAGTTTTACAGAATGTGCATATCAGTTAGCAAAAGATAGTGAAATCTACAAATTCTTTTTGAATTATATATTTGAAATTTACACAACGAGAGAAGATACAAATTTGATGGGATATTTCTGTTCACGGAACGCAAGGACAGATTTTCTGATTTCAGGTTTTAGTGAAATCGTGACCGTAACCTCAGTTGCTGAAGTAAAATGGTAATCAATAGCATAAAGTTGAGGTAAAATAGAGGTGATAACAGTGAAACGCGGGGAGAAAAAACAACAACTGTGATAACAGGGGTTGAACAACAATGTCAGAGCATGCAACACAGTTTAGCTTTGACACAAGTCTTTAGCAAATGTATGTGTAAATGACAGGAAGAGGAAAATGCAGAAAGAGGGAGCTGACACACATAACCGCAGCATTTGATTGGCATCCTCCACATGAATTGCTTTTCTGCCCGCCTCTCCCAAAGTGAAGTTGAACATGTGCTTCCTGTGCAGCCAGTGTATCTGTATGACTACAACTTGCTTTCGTTTGTTTCAGGTCTCCATTCGCCAGTGTGACTGAGTATTCGTTACTGAAGAACAACATTGTCCAGCTGTGCTTAGAGCTGACCACCATTGTACAACAGGTGCTTTCACACATCATCAAACTGTCACACTTTTCCACGAACAACGCAATAATTGGTCACATAGATTGAAGAAGAAGAGAGAGAAGTTTATATGGGGTGCCTTTTGTAAACTTGCATCATGAAGAATTAACAGCAAAAATGTAGTATAGTTAGCTTATTGTAGAAAAAAAATGTGGATGTTCATTTTACAAAGTCATATTTTCACCATATTATTCCTACATCTTAAATATCAGAGTTCCAAACTAAATATTTAATTCACAAGCTAAATATGCAATTTACAAACTAAAGTATTATGTAAAATCAACATTCTTTGAGACTTGCAATAATGTCATCCCCTCAACATAAACATGTGTTTCCTTGGTTCTTTCATGCATGTTTAAGAAATCCTTTTATATGCCATGGCAACCATTTGGCTGTACAAAATGTCTGGGTGGACCTAACTCCACCTTCGAAGCGTAGGTCCTCCTTAAAGCTGTGGTTCCAAACTTCTCATTCCCCCCCTCAGCTCCTTCAGACTAGCCAGCAGCAATTAGCAAACACCTGGTGGAACTGCGCATCAGCTGAGCTCATTATAGGAGCTACTTCTCAGCGCAACACTGGTAAAAACGTTATTAAAGGGTTAATAGGAAGCCATGTTGTGATGACTTCCTGGAGGCAGAGTTTCAGAAAGAGCAGGAGCTTCTTAAAGAGACAGAGGCCCAATTTCAAAGCGTTAAATTACAAAGTCATATTTGACATATACAGCATTTTTACAACAACTGAAGATAATATAAATGCTATAAGATAGCACTATGTGCCTGGAAAACACATAATACTGTCCCTTTAAAGGAGAACATTCACTAGCAGTGAAGTCAACAGGTTCTGGTGGTGACCGAAACATGCCCCATCGTTACCTGACCTCTATGTCCCCGCTTCCCTGTGTTAATCCAGCACTTCACCTCTTTAAAAGATTAATAAATAAAGCAGCTGCCGCATGCAAACACTTTGGCTTTGTAGCCGTTTCAATTATTTGGAAAAAAACTATGTCTTCCCTCTTGGACCTGGACTGTGCCCTCACAGTAAGAGCCTGCTCAGAGTATGTATCAGTGTGTTTGTACTTGTGCCCAGAGTGAATCCTGCAGCTGAGCAGATAACACCCAATCCCCACATTACAAGGGCCAAAGGAGATGGAACAGAAAGGGGCCACACCGTAGGTCCACAATAGGCCAAATGAGCCTGTGGCTGCCAGGGGACGCAGTGAGAGAGACAAAGGTGGCAGCAGTGTCTGCATTAATGCATCAAACAGATGTAATTGCTGCCTACCGTACACATCTGGTGGATTCAGTGAGATGCTTCCCAGAATTGCACAGATGCAGTCAAATATGTTGGCGCCTCTGGTGAGGACGTGGAAAAAGCCTCAAAATACATTCACGTCTTTCCGCAGCAGAACGGTCTCACTTTAAAAACAGCTTCAATGGCAACTTATGCTGTTTGTTCGGTGGGAGAATTTGAAATACGCAAATTTCAACTTAACTTTAATCCACCCTTTTCTTTTTGAGGTTATTAAAACGTTTTTGACGTGTTTAATTAGTAATCTGCTTTCTGTTTCAGATGCCTATTTCTTTTGGCTTCAAACCACTGGTCTATATGAGGCCATTGATTGGCCATCATATCTTCTCTGTCTCTATTTATTGCTGAAGAACTGCAGTAAATAATGGCATCTTGGGGTCACTATGTGTCCCTGTCAAGCATCAGACAATATTTAAACACTTCTTGGTAATATAGTAGTGCTGTTGGAAAAGCCACTTCTCTCCTACTGTCCCAATTGAAAACATAGCATAACATTCCTTTATTATTTGAAGCAAAGGATGCATCTGAAGCTAAAAAAAATACTTCAAACATCAACATGTGAGAAGCTCAGCCATTAGTTTAACATGGCTCATCTGTTGACTAGTTTTTTGTTTGTTTTTTTTAACTGATTTGTAATTCAGTAGCAAAATGTGCTCATTAGATTTACACAATTTGAACCAAGTGAAGCTGGTTCAGTTGGTTATAAGCTGAACTATGTCACTTGAGCAGTTTTGGATCATTTATATCTTTAGAATGTGGCTTAATTACTGCTCTGAGTGTGTTGGTTTTTATCTGCAAAGGACTTTTGTACAGTCTGTCTACGCCAGTTAACAATTAATCGGGTACTAAATTAGTCAACAATTATTTCAATAACCGATTAATCACAATGAATCCTATTAACCGTTTCAGGGCTGTCAAACTATGGAAAAACAATCGGTATCAGTTCAAAAAACTTCATGGACTGTCAGTAACAGCAATTGTGGCGATTGAGTTGAAAATATTTTGTTCCCTTCTTGGAATGAATACACTCAATGTTTGTTTTATTTTTAAATTCTTTTGTGAGAGATTTCCTTTCTATCATAAAAAGAAATATATATATATATATATATATATATATATATATATATATATATATATATATATATATATATATTTTTTTTTTTTTTGCACATCTTTACCAGAAGTTCCATCAATTCTATTCATATCTGTTTTAACTATTAGCATCTCCTAAACAACATGTAGGAGATGCTAACATAAGCGTGCTATGTTGACTACAGTGTGAAGTGCTTTTTTCCTGGATGTTATATCTGGAGCAGACAGATGTCAGAGCTTTTGTGTGGAAGTTTTTGTTTGAATTTGCACCAATTGTTTGTCTTTCTCGGCTCCTCTCCCTTAACAGGACTGCACCGTGTATGAAACGGAGAATAAGATCCTTCATGTGGTAAGTGTTTGCCAAAAAATGGTTTCTAGAGATTCCTCCTTTCTTTTTTTGTTAATACTAATGTGGATGGGATGTATCCTCACCCCCCGTCTGTGCAAAGTGTATTTTTAGAACATTTCAAAGAGACGTTCAATAAGTGCGCCAAGTGCTTTGCCATTTCCAAACATTTTGTGTCAGTCGATGCCAGGCAGAATCTGTGATTGTCATAAGCAGAGAAAGCATTTTAATTGATTCTGCACTCGGAACATAACAGTTTCATTAAAAGTGTCACATTTGAGCACGCTTTGGCCTGAGATCGATTTGATGTGTGTCTGTGCTGGTGTGTTTTTGGGAAAAAAACGTGTGTCTGGTGAAGTGCAAATAGGCCGCGGGCCTCTTGAAAGCTCTTCTGTGGGCCGTGTGCGTGTGTGTGTGTGTGTGTGTGTGTGTGTGTGTGTGTGTGTGGGTGTGCGCACACGCGTGTAGGCGTGTGCGATGGGGAGCTGTCTGCATCCACGTGTGAAACAGAGTGAGCAGCTAGTGTGTGATCCGGGCTGACAGTCGGATCGGGAGGCTTCCTGTTGCCATTCAAGGTCAGGAGGAGGGAGTGAAGCAAATAGTGTGCCGAGCAAAAAGAAAAAAGAAAAACTAAGCATTTAGAGAACATTAGATAATACTTTCTAGAAATCTCTGCAACTCGAGAGCAAGTCATTCGATTGCATTTGAAATTTAACCTCGCTGACTGTGTGATGGCTCGTCTGTCAAAATGAGCCCTTAAACCTTTTGGTTTAAGGTTTATAATGAGCTATAGCTCATTATAGTTCTCATTTGCTACATGCCTTTTTTTCTTTTTTTTTTACATATATAGAAAAATAACAACAGGCATGTTTAAACACCTTTCTAGCAAGGTGCTTTGCTAGAAATGGGAGGTGTATGTGTGAAAGGAGACAGCAATGAAACAGAAAGGAGTTTTTCTAAATGGAGCTTCTCTAGATGGTTATTCATGACATGCAGACAAATATAAAATAAGGTTTCAGAGCCTTGACATGATTCAACTGGCAACCAATCAAAAAGCAACACACATGCATATCAGACGTTTTGTTTATATTAAGAAATAAATAAGCAGGATTTTAACTCTCATTAGCCTCTCATGACCATTATTTACACGGAAACTGGACGACATACACAGGAAATTGAAATTGGAGAAGGAGCAACAACTAATAAACTTCCTGTGTGAAATGTATACTAAGAAAAGAGCAGGTGAAGCATTTTCCACTAGAGTGAATGTCTCAAAGAGAAATAAATGCGTGTAAAAAGTTGTCAGTTAAACTGAATGCTAATTATTGTTATTTACACTGTTTTACTGCATAGCAGAAATGCATACATTTAGATAACTGTTTGAGACAATAGGAATAACTACCTTCATTTTCCAGTTGTGTAATCATCAGCTACTGTGCAATTAACCATCATATGCAAACCTGACAACACTTTAAAGGTTCATAAAATGTTAAACTAGTGTGACATTTCTGAGATTCAAGTCTGTTTAGAGAGCATAGATCCACTTGGGTCTTGATCCCCATTGGACTTAGCCATGAACTCCAGTCTCTGAATAATCTGGATTTCTACAAAATTAAAAAGTAAAACACACAATAAAAGTTTCTGTTCCAAGTAAGACATAAACTGCTTTTAATCATCTCAACAGAAATCCAGAGGATTTGGTCTTTTCAGGTGAAGTAAAAAAAACAACATGAGCAACACGAGCTGATTATTCTTCAGTATTGAAGTACTGCAGAAACTCCTTCTTCACTATCGGACACTGTACAGTCCTGTGTGTGTGGGTGTGTGCGTGTGTGTGCGTGTGTGTGTGTGTGTGGGGGTGTGTGTGTGTGCGGGTGTGTGTGTGTGTGTGACTGATTTAAAGATCTATTAATCTTCACAAGTGCAAATCAATATTCCCAGCTGTCCCTTTGTCACTTGTGGGATTATTATTATTACTGGACAAAAATAGATTCGGATAATAATAGTGCAACAGAAACTCCTTTACATGGATATATTTACTGATTTACTGAATTTTGCAACGAGCTGCACTCAGACATAATTACGGCGAGTTTTAAATGCAGCATGGGTTTCATGTTGGTGACTATAGTGCAGTTGTATGTTAGTTCGCTTCTTCTCAATAATGCAAAACTCTGTGCTTCACCCTTCTCCGCTAGACTACAGCCTGCAGCAATCAGATGGACAGGATGTGTGTGTGTGTGTGTGTTCTGGAAAGATAGCAGGCGTGTGTGTGTGATCCTGCGTGTCTGATGGAGCGTGAAGTGTGCATGAGTGTTTTTATGCGCATGCATGCATAAGGATGAGAGGAATTACATAACACTGTCCTAGTTGTATGTTCTCTCTCTTTCCCTCGTTTTCTCCCAGACTCTCTCTCCCGCCTCTCCTGCCTTCATGCCTCTCTCTGCTACTTTCAGTCATTCCCTCTCCATCTTTTTTCCAACGTCTGAGTATGTATTTGTTCAGTATGCCTGCGTGTGTGTGTGTGTGTGTGTGTGTGTGTGTGTGTGTGATGTGGGAACATGCAGGTGCAGACAATTAATTACGCAACCTCGTTTGTTGTGTGTGTTAGTAAGCAGAGCTATGTGTCGTGAGGACCAAAATACAGGATTTCCTTTAGTGTTTAGCGCTTTGGCGTCTGGGGCGACCACAGCAGATTTTCTGTTTGGTCAGCTATTTCTCAGTTCTTTATGTTTGAAGTCATTGTTACGCAGAAAGAGATAGAGATTGTTTTAGAACAAAGGTTCTTAGACTGGGCATAAGATACTTTTCTTGTGTGTGTTGGTTAATCTTAACCTTTAAGATTAAAGTATGAGGGTCAAGTTGAAGTCTCAGTAGCAACTTCAGTGGTAAATGGACTGAACCTAAATAGCACTTTTCCAGTCATTTTTTGACCATTGAAAGCAAATGACACTCATTCGCACTCACAAACACAACGATCGGGTTTAGTGCCTTGCCCAGAGAGAGGAAGCTGGCATCGAACCTACAACCTTCTGATGACTACTCTATCCTCAGAGCCATAGTCAGTCAGTCAGTCAGTCAGTCAGTCAGTCAGTCAGTCAGTCAGCCAGCCAGTCATTATTTATATTTTTTTCCAATTTCCTACTGTCTAAATGTGAGTATGAATACAAAAAGTCAAGGCTGACTAAATGGAAGAAATAAAATCAGCTGTGTTTGCCAAGTTTTTGCACGGACTTTGATTTTTAATGTTTTGTTTTTTTTAAACAGCTCCGATTTGATTTGATCAACTTTGAAAACAAATGATAAATTTTAAAAAAAGGAAGAAAAAAATTGAAAAATGTTTTTGTAGTAGGAGATGTTAGAGGTTTGAAGAGATGTGACTATTTGAAAGTGGAGAATTCTCTGTGAGCTTTTTAATGTGGAATCACATTCCACACGTTAGCTTATTTCCTTGTTAATATGTCGGGTTGAGATTAAACGATTATTTTATCGTTTCGTACTTACGTTGTTGTGCACAAAAATACTGTTCCACTAAATGTCTCAAACTTCCCTTATTTGCGCTCTTGCGTGTGTGCGCGCATTAAGTAGGATAACCCGAGAGACAAAGTTGCTGGGATAAACGTCCGCCAAAGCACTGCAGTCACTCAGCGGAGATTAAAAGGCAGGAAATGTTGCCGGTGACAAACGAACGTGCATGCGCAGCCAAGCAAATAGCCAGAGAAAATGTCAATCTTTGCTTAGAACAAAAGCAGGGAAAAGCTGCACCACTCAGCAGGCGTGTTTGCTCAGATTTAAGAAGCAAAAGGAGCTGGGAATTACACCCACAGTGCCGTCTGTAGTCATTTCTTCAAAACAAACTAATAAAAAGTGAGCCCCGCAAATTTCACCAAGTATCAGGCGGGCGTCGCGGGCTTGCTCGCACACGCGCCGCTGCTTCTCCGAGGGCGTCTTGTGGACATGCCTGTGGACAGACTGTGACCAGGAAACGTTTTGTGTGACGCAGCGATGGGAGTGGTGATGTGGAACAGTCTGATAAAATGATGTCTGTTTCACCTCCTCCAGCTAGGTCACAGCATCCCCCATGAGCCAAAACCAATGCCAATAACTTTCTGTCTTTCTCATTTGGTCTCTCTCGCCCTTTTTGTTTCTGCACCTCCATCTTTGTCTTCAGTGCAAGACGCTCGCAGGGATTTGCGACCACATCATCTCTCTGTCGTCGGACTCTCTGGTATCTCAGTCGGCACATCTGGAGGTGGTCCACCTCACCAGCATCATGCCCAGCGAAGGCCTGGTGAGGACAACATTCGGAAATTCACGGACACACACACACACACACAAAAACAACACACAATAAAAACTGCAATAATTTAATTTTAACATTAGAAATAACAGGTGTTTGTGATGCAACGGCGCAGTCATAACTCTAGTCTTGCACTGGAAAAACACAAAGTGTTATCAAGTATTTTTGGTCTACTTTCTAGTGCAGATATTGGAATATGCATGAAAACTAACTTATAGATAACATTTCAGCAAGATAGAAGAGCTTGTTTTAGCTCAATAATTTCATAATATTCTAGTTTCATTGGCAGATTATTTGACTTATCTTGTTTTGTCATAAGTGAAATTATCTACATATAGGACAAATGCTGTCTCATCAATGTTAAGGAATTATTGAATTAAAACAATCTACTGTCTTGTTGAAACCTTTGTTTTTCTTATTTCAAGTGTTTTAAGATATTTGCACTAGAAACTATACCAAATATACTTGGTAAGATTTTGTGTTTTTACGTGTTTCAGCTTTCTGGTTGTTGTTTTTTTCCTCTCTCTTTTTTTGGCATGTAGGAAATTGTTGGTTCATGTTCATTTAATTGATTTGGATAATCACATTTTCTAAAACTGTATTTAAAAGTCTAAAGTCTAAAAGTTGTGTGTAGTTTCCATGGTTACATGGGGTACTGTGTTTTCACTTATCAGTCTCCAAAATCTAAACCAATTCAACATATAATTCATTTACCACATCTAAGAGGGCTGTAACAATGCACGGAAATGGTGGTTCGGTAATAAGTCATGGAGTTTAACATTTTATGTCAATAATTTGACTTTATCCATTTGTTAGAACATTTTAAATTGTTTGCAATATAGAACTGACTGGAGACTTAGTTTTATGTCCTAAATTAATCCAATCATTTTTACAATAAACCCACTTGTAAATGCTCGATTTCAAGGCAAACATTTGCAGTGTCGGAGAGGTACCTGAACGCACCATAGAGGTACGCCCGCTAGCGAAGCAATGAAAACATTTCACGTCAGATGAAATGTTTATCACATGTCTGCGGCTATGAAGACTCCCATGCTGTCCGGGGTTAGCTGAAAGTTTCAGACAGCTGGATTTATATGTTTAGACTTGGCTAAACTGAATCTTCAACTTTTATCGCTGTTGAAAATTGCTGACGTAAAGCTTCGGTTCGGCCAATCTTTCTTCCGCTATTTGAAGTGGAAAGAGCCCTGAGCGTCTAGCCGAGGGAATAATAAAGTAAAATAAATAAATCACAGACTTAATGATAGGTGATATTATGATATGATATTCCTCTTTTGGCTGTTCGGCGTTGCAGTGAATCCTGCACAGTGGTTCACCAAGCAGGCTGGGAGCGCCTCTGGACGGATGAGCGTCTGTACCTGTGCTTGACGTTGTTCCAACTAGACCGTCTAAGGTGTTACGTTCATCGCTCTCAACCAAATTTTCTGAACAGATTATTTAATAATTCTGTTGGCAGCAGCAGCGTATCGGGCGTTAGTGCATCAGAAAGCAGATTTGATTCCGTAAATCTCCAGCATGGGACCCGGGAAAGCTTCTGCAAAATGACGTCCAGAGAGCACAACTTAAAATGCAGCTTGTGAGCAGGATCCAGAAACGCGGCTGGAAGGGTCCGCTTCGCTGAAAATATTTTTTTGTAC
Organism: Gambusia affinis; assembly: GCF_019740435.1. Taxonomy (NCBI): domain Eukaryota; kingdom Metazoa; phylum Chordata; class Actinopteri; order Cyprinodontiformes; family Poeciliidae; genus Gambusia; species Gambusia affinis. The sequence goes on from NC_057876.1 coordinate 6,792,818, forward strand.
ATCAAACGACAGCACTTCTGCGAACCCCCCAAAGAAACGCGGATAAATCCATAATGTCTTGTCGAAACACCAAAGATTACTCTTGACATTGGTTGCTTTTTCTGACAAGCAGCAGCTTTTGTATTTTTGAACAGGTGCAGCAGATTGTTGTTATTTCTAAAACTACTACTCCATGCATGTTGAGTCATTCCTCAACTTAATTTTTTTAGTTTCGGTTTTCCTGCAAAAATGTGCACAGTTTCAGACATGTTCATGTCTTTTTCTCTTGTTTTCCAGGGGATGTACATCAAGTCAACATACGATGGACTCCACGTTATCACTGGAACCACAGAGAACGTGCGTTTTTACTGCCATAAACATTCAGATTTGGAAGCTTGAATCCTACTCAGTGAAATGTGTGGTTTCATATTTCCCCCCCAATACAATAGAGCCACTTCAGTGTCAACTAAGTCTGTTGCCCTCGTTCTCCCCTGTCTTCCGGTTTCAGTCGCCGGCAGATCAGTGCAAGAAGATCCACGCTGGAGACGAGGTGATCCAAGTCAACCACCAGACAGTGGTGAGTCACACAGCTCCAAATGCAAACGGTACTGAAGCACAAGAGGATGTGCCAGCTCTTCTTCCACACTGGTCACATCTTACAAACTTTAAACTGTGTTCATCAAGGGGCCACATGAGGACAAACTACATTATTTAGCCCCATCATCCACTGATTCTATGCTCCTTATTTTAGCGTATTTAGCTGAAATAATCCACATTTTCACATTTTTTCCACACCACGACCACAAACATGGAGGTGTTTTGTTGGGATTTTAAGTCAAAGTGTCCATGTGCCTTGCTTTTAAACGTTTAGCTGCAGATACGGCCGCGGTTGTTTTTGTGGGGTGTCTCTCAGCCAGCGTCGAGAGACACCCCATCAATCAAATTTTATTTGTACAGCACAGAACCAGAACCAGAAGACCTGAGAGGTTCTGGAAGGTTGATACAACAGCAGCAAATCTTTAATGTATTGTGGTGCCAAACCATTCAGTGATTTATAAACTAAACAGTATTTTAAAGTCTATTCTTTGAGCTTTACACACACACTGGCCGTTTTTCTTCGCAAAAACAATAAAATGTTTTTTATTTTAACGGAGGACATTTGTGAGCATCGGTGTCCAAGTGTGTGTTTAGAGGACCTCGGGGTTTTAGCTGTTTTCTGGAACTTTGCTCCAGATTAGAGGAGCACAAACAGCAAACCCAGTCCTAAGTCTCTTCCAGCCTCAAACATGTTTTCTTTCAGCTTGGTCCTGTGTGCCGTTCCATCCATCCTTCAGTCAACGCTGGAAATCTTCCAGGCTCTTGCTAAAGTATTCCTACATCATAATGCTGCCACCAACGTGTTTAATTGTAACGTGTCCAGACTTTTGTGTCATGTCGGTTTTCCCATCTCCTTTAGTTCAACATTGATCAACGTTGATCAAGATCGTTCGCTGGACGGCTTTTGGTCACACAGTGCTAACTGGACTTTCAATGGATTTCTTTAGCCCATTTTGGTGCAGAGAAATGATCCTACTAATCCAAATTACAACACATTAACAGCTAGTCCTGTACATGAATTGATGCATGATAGGTTCATCGCATCCCCTGAGCAGAAGCTCCGTGTTTTTAACTTTATCATTTTCAACTGCTTAAATATTGTTAATATTCACAGAATCTGCAAAAAATAAAACATTTTCAGTTATAATTTACTCCTAAAAAGCAATTCAGCTCCTTTTTGAAAACTGACTTCTGTTCTGATTTAATTGGAGTGAGTGGGAGAGAGTCCCATGCCGCCCTTTCTTTGCTCTCTAAGTAAAGGCGCATTTGAGAAAATTAGGAATTTGAAAACTTCCTCAAGCTGCAACGCCTGGTGACCCGTCCATGTAAAATTTAAGTTGTGGGGCGTGCTCCGGTGGCGTAGAGGGTAGCGCTCCCCACGTTTGGAGGCCCTCAGTCCTTGACGCGGCCGTCGCGGGTTCGATTCCCGGACCCAACGACATTTTCCGCATGTCTTCCCCCCTTTCCTGTCAGCCTATGATAAAAGGGACACTAGAGCCCACAAAAAGGACCCCCTGGTGGGAAAAATAAAAATAAAATTTAAGTTGTTAACCGAACAAACAAGCAAAAAAAACAACTAAACAACAAAAGAAAAAACACAGAGTTTGGGAATGTTAACATTTTCCACATTGAGAGTAGCAGTAAAGTTAACCTTAGTTAACCAATAGAGATTGGAATACGTGGCTGTCTGAACTCTGACTACTCCATAAGATCCCAATAATGTACGATGACGATCGCGGCTGTGCTGTGAAAAAATGTGCAAGGTGTTACTGCGTGAACCCCCAAAGCCAGTTTCACTTTCTGAACTGCATAAGTTGCAATCCAGGTCATCAGATCAGAAGGAATGGGCAGCCATTTTAAACAGAGCAGACTCTTTTGTGAGCGCCACTCATCATGTCCACGAATCATCTGTTCCTGTGTTTTTCTGAGATTTCTGAAAAGGAGGTGGGGGGTAAAAAACGTTGCGTCTGTCTACTGTAGATGTCTCAAAAGTGAGTGCCCCCCCTCCGTTTCTCTTCACTATCCATGATTTTCTCTCGCAACGTTATGCATGCAGGGTTCTGTGCTGAGTCGTTTGATTGACGTGCGATGAAGGTGCGCGTTATCTCCCTCTCCCCTCCCCTCCTCTTCCTCAGGGTGACAGTGCAGATCGCACCCTGCCAGGCTCACAGTTTCAGCCCTTTATTACTCCCTCGGCTAGGCCCTCACCGCTCTGATCCCTCACTCTGGGGGAGGAGATAAGCATGGAGTGGAAGCGGAGGAGAGGGTGTGTGTGTGTGTGTGTGTGTATGGAGAAACAGGGTTGCAACAGAGCTGGGAGAGTGGGGCGAAAAGGGAGGAGGAAGTAAAGAGCGACTTGGGGAGAGGAGGAGGAAGAACAGATAAAAAGAAACGGAGGGAAGAAGAAGAAGTTGGCAGCTCTAATGTGAGCTCACTGGGGGGAGAGAGAGAGGAAAACACAACATCGCAGTTGATAAGTTTATCTAGCCAGGCTTCAAATTAAATATGAGATTAGGGTGAATATTGAATGAACGGAATTTCATTACATTAAAGGGTGATTATGTGGGCCTGTCCCATACGCACACAAAGCAAACAACACGGCTTGAGCGTTGCTGTTTAGACTTCGAAACGGGACCTTCAGCCTTCAGCGCGGCTCAGCTAAACGTGGATTTTGCTCCAGTAGCTCACTAGTTGTTTGAAAAGGCAGCGTAATTATGTGGAGGTAATAGCATCTGGGAAAATAATGAAGACCCCTGGGATTGTAGGAATCTCGTCAGCAGCAGATTATGCTGGTTTCATTTAGCTAGGTGTCCGCCTGTTTGCCTTTGCACTCGGCTTGTTTGACTAAAAGAGCAGCTCTACAGCCGTCAGATTCACTGCAGGGTTTCCCCCAGTGTATTACAAGCCTGGCGGGTCACCAGGCTTTACTTGTTCCCCCGCCAGGCTTAACATCGTTTATTTATTGAAGGTTTTCTTTTTTTAATGTTTGCATTTTTAAGACTTTATAGTGGGTGTTCAGGCATTAATCTTCCAGCCTTTCGATAACACATGATTATCAAGTGATATTTTAAAATTTCCTGCCAACTTTAAACATTTTTGTAACTCAAAAACGCGACGGGTCGCTGGATGAATGACTGCCCTAGTGCCAACGAGCTTAGCAGGTGTTGTGGGGAAAACCTTGTATTGTTACTGAATCAAACATTGGTTGGAAAGGTTAGCAAGTCACGTTTCAACTTCATTCTCTTTAAAAAAAAAAAAGTCATTTTTAAGTGAAAACTGCGCTCACATTTTTATTTTTTAAATTTGCTGAAATACATGGCAAGAAAAATCCCAGTGTGGACGTTACTGTTCACGTTCCTTCCTGGCATGGTGGTAACATTTACTATTTTTACAAAATCAACTGCTTCATTACAAAAGCACAAAATCTTACCAAGTAATTTAAGAGAAAAACTAAGTGACAAGAAACATTTCAGCAAGATATATGAGCTTGTTTTCAGTCAATAATTCCATAATACTGATAAAAAAAGTGCTAATTATAATCTTCTTGGTAATATTTTGTGTTTTTGCAGTGTTTGAGGAGCGGCATGTGGCTGCTACTCTGAGTTCTTGTGAAAACAGCAAATTTTTCGTTTTCCTCATTCACTGCATTGACAATCAAGGAAACTTTCTTTTTCTCATATTGAAGTAATTCAATACTTCAACTCTAAGTATTGAAACTAAAAACCTCGGGCCACAGAGAGAAACTACTAAACAAGTAGCAGGCATGAAGATTTATCACTTTTCAAATTAACTCAGGCGACTTATTTTTCCCTACGATTTTCTGCAGTAATCATTTTTTGTGACTTAATGCTTAGCGGACGGACATTGGAGTGGATGAAAGCCAGTGCGATATCAGATGACACCCATTTCCCTGACGCTTGGCGGGGGAACCACCACCGAACGTCTCGGATTTTTAGATTCACATCACAAACTAAAGAGATCCAGTTTTGGATTAAATAAGACAAAATATAACAATCTGGCTACGACATACATGTCCTTTTTCAAATCAGAGCGGATATATTTCTGTACCAAGCAGTGTGTGTGTGTGCGTGTGTGTGTGTGTAGTGGCCTCTGCAGACTGCCAGTAACTGAGACCAATGTTGCCAATCAATGACCTGATGAGTGCTGTGAGCTCTGGAGACGGCCTGGAAGAAAACTCTGCAGTCAGCATTTCTCTCGCCTGCTCCTTTTACCAACTCCCACCGTCTTCGAATTTATACTGACTAAGCCACAATTTATTTCAATGTGACACTTACTTTTTGAACAACATGTCGTTTGTTTCCCCGCCACACGTGTTCCTGCGTTTCTGTCGCGATGCGTTTCAGTTTTTAAAATTGGTCCGTTTGAGTGGGTTTAGGATGTTAATGCAGCTAAAGTGCCAGACATAAGGCAATTTTGTTGGTCGTATAAGTTTTTAGGGTCACAGAAAATTGTCTGTAATATGCAGTAACTTTTATTTGTCTCAGTTCAGCTTCTTCTTTCTTATGAGTTTTCAAACGTAGCAAACTGAAATCTTATAAAGATGCAGTATGTAACTTTTATCAAACAAATGCTTTTTATATATTTGTTGTTTTTGTTGTGACAGAATGAGATCTGAAATAAATTGGGCTCCTTTGCCTTCTCCCAGTGCTCCCAAAAACAACCAATCAGAGCCAGGAGGAGGGTCTTGGTGCCGTCAATCACACTCCGTGTGGTGCTGCTCATCCCCACTTCTCCCTCTCTGCAGCCAGCAGAGCCTGTTGTGAATTCTCAGGCTAGTTAGCATTCCCACTGATTACGAAGGATAAACGGTTTTCCTGTAAGGCTGTTTCTCAGCCATTAGCACGCTGAGGAGAGAGTACATCAGGGTGATTGACAGCGCAAAAACCCTCTTCCTGGCTCCGACTGGTTGTTTTTGGGCAGGAGCGGTGCATTTCTTTAGACAGCAATAGTAGCATAGATTGTCTGTCTCATGTCAAACTGACACAACACAGTGACAGTTTTAACAAATATGTCAAAATACATGTGTTTTTTTTCTTTTTTCATTACAGTTGCATACTGCAGCTTTAAGGCTGTGGATTCAGCAGCTCATGAGCCACTTAAGAAGTTACCTTTTTAATTTTACCAACATATTTCTTATTAAGAGAGAGCTAAAGAATAGGATGATGGCAAGGAGGCGTTACCCCTCATCCAGACAGACAAACTGTCAAAGTCCCAGTGGAAACATGCAAAAAATGAAATAAAAATCTAAAAATGCCATAGATATTCTGTATTCTGTTATATGTTCATCTTTATCTAAGTGTAAATAGAATAAATCAAATTTGTTTAAAAGTTTACGCTCCTTTTTTTTTTTCTGATTTTCTTGGCGTAAAAAAAGAAAGAAAATCTTTTTAAATGTAGCTTTGCCAGGTGTATGAACAGTTTTGGGCTCATCTGTGTCCACGTCGTCCTCAGGTGGGATGGCAGCTGAAGAACCTGGTGAACGCTCTGAGAGAAGACCCGTGCGGAGTCATCCTCACGCTGAAGAAAAGGCCCCAGAACACCCTGAGCTCCACCCCAGCTCTGCTCAGGAACGTCCGCTGGAAACCACTGGGCCTGCAGGTGAACACAACACGTTCATGCTTTTCCTTCATTTTACCCTCATTATTCAGAACAATCAGGTTTGTTTTTTTGGTTGGCGTTTTCAAAAAGTGGCTCTTTTATGCTTTTATTCTTGCTTCAACACTTCTGTTTAGTCCTCCTGGTAGCTAAGTGAGACGATTTTATATCAAATGACACAACAACAAGACAAAAGCTTGTTCTGTTTGGTTTCAACTGTACTAAAATATTTGTACTAGAAACTAGATAAAAATACTTTGGTAGATTTGTTAGTTTTTGCAGTGAACTCGATTTTATTAATAGGGATCTGTGTTACAACAAATATGTTTCAACAACAACAAAAAAAAGCAATGTCTTTGTTTTATTCAACTTTATGACTGTGTGATCCTTTTGTCATGGGTGTGTGCTGGCAAAAAAACCCAACAACATGAAGAACACAGGGAGCCAGAGAAGAACAAAAATAACACGAACCAGGAACAACAGGGATTAGGCAGGCTTGAACAGAATGAGTTTTATATACTGAGGAGGTTGACTACTGAACGGGGAACAGACGGCTGATTAGAAACAGGTTGCAGGTGTGAAAAGAGAGGGAGGAAATAACACTGAAGAACAACTCAGAAACATAACTGAGAATTTACACCACACGAAATAAACAAACTCGAATCACTAAGGAATGACTGAACAACAGCAAAACATAAACAAGACTGAGAGGAGTACAGAACAAAGAAACCTCAAAGCAACTCAGGATCCTATCAACTTTAAGTTGGCCTATTACATGAAACCCCAATAAGCTATTGAGCACTTTTAGACAGAAAATATTTCAAAGCGAGGGTCAGCTGAAGTTCTGCAGCTTCCCGTCTCTCCAAGGGTGCAGAACGTCTGCTGTTGTACGAGCTTTGCAAATCTTCCCTTCATATTGCAGAGTTTACCATTTTTGGTGCTCAGAAAGAGAGCTGTCCGTGCTGAGTGGGATGGCGGGGTGAGACGAGGGCGAGCCTGACACCGCCTTGATGCTTTGTGAAGCGCCGACTGTCTTGTCAGCCTCCCATGTTCTGCAGCTGCTATTTTTAACTTTGCATCAGACCAGTTCATTTACAAGCTACTTCCACGCTTTGATCTCTGTTCATCAGAGCACAGCTGCTCTCCTGTTTTGTTTTTTTTTTTCTTGTCTTTTTGTTGCTTTCAGGTTAAACCCTTGCTTTCACTCGGTCTTCCAGGACGTTGTTGGATGAAATACAGCAGTGCGTGCGGGTTCACGAGCGACATTTTCTTGAATTTGCCCGTCGAGTCAGTGTTGCGAACGAGTCTTTCGAACGAGTTGGTTCCCGTTTCCACTTTGTTGCCAGGTTATCAGTGACTCCGCTTGCTCCTCGGTGGTTGTTGTTGTATTTGCTGCTGCTGTGTGTGTGGAAGAACAGAACAGAGGATCTGTTCGGGGCAATGGCTCCCTGACAGACCGTTCTGACGCAAATGCCCCGCGAGCGCCCAGATCGGAGTTCGGAGACATCTGCGCGAAGAGAAAAAGAAAGGAGTGTTTTAGATTTTGTTCTCTCTCACAAAAGACTCGAGCTTTTAATAATTCATAAGCAACAACAAGCAGCTCCACTGGCACTGAAACAAGAGCCACTACTCAGCAAATACTGGAGATAATTTACTGAATCCAAAATATCTTGCTAAACAAGCTTGTTTCAGAGCAGGTTTGTGTGTGTGTGTGTGTGTGTGTCCATGCCAGACGGTCTAACAAGGCCATGCCTACGTGTGTGTGTGTTCAGGCGTGTTTCTGTTCACGCTTTGTGCACGTATGTAGAGGGATGTTTTCCAGTTTTTGTCTGTTTTTGATTTTCCAGCCTCGATATTTTATTTGCGTCTCCTTTGAGACACAAAAGAACTGGGTCATTCTCTGTATACTCGTTCCGTCGGATTCTCCCTGCGCTCGCGCACTCCCAAAACAAAAACACACACAACTGGAAAACGCACGTGCACTTTGAGCCCGGTTCTGGAGAGCAGCTTGCTTGTCTGGGGAAATTTCAGCAGAAAACGTGGCAAACGTTCAGATGGATTAAATCTAAGTCTGCGAAATGAAACAATTTATCTCTGCACAACATCATGTGAATGTAGCTCACTGATTTTTATTTAATTTTTTTACATCAAATGGTGGCAGAAATCTCTCTCTCTTTCTGTGTGTATGTGTGTACATTTGCATGTTGGGTACGATGGGCTAAGAGCAATTTAATATTCCATCATAATTACACCAGTGCTTTGTTTTTTAATGATTAAACGGTAAAGAGAGGGAGAATCGCTGTGATGTTACGTTCCCCACAGCCGCCTCTAAGCCCTCATGCTCGGAGTCAATTCATGTTATCAAAAGCCTCATCAGCGTCCACATCACGCCACACTAAATCGATTACTCATATGGCACCCATTGTGTGTGATCCTGCTCTGCTCAAATCCCTCCCAGGCTCATCAGTCGTCACTGTGGGTAAACGCCTGCTATTTTAGGCAAGACATATCGGCGCTGAATGCATTAGCGCTTATTGCACTTTGATAATTGCAGCAAGTCGGTCCTCTGGCCTATTTTGGGGTGTCTGACTAATGTCCGCAACTTCGACATCCATGGCATCACTTGGAAGAAGAAAGCACGTTTGTCATATAATCTGTAAAGATGATGTGAATGAAAACAGCCTTTTATACCGGGTTGGAGGGTTCTGTTTTGCATAAGGAATCCTGAAACCCTTTGATAAAAACTTGTTACGGCGAGAAGCTGAATTGCCTATTTATTATTGTTGCTGTTAAATTTTGCAGCTCATTAAGCCAACTTTAAAATTTGACAGCGATAACCAAAGTAAATAAAAAAAAAAAAAGTTTTCAAATTGTGTGGAAAAGTAGAAGTAAAAGGAGAATCTCTTCCAACTCAGCATAATTCTTTGAAAATATATCTGCCCTCTTGTTAAATCACAAACTTTATAAGGCACACACAGTTCTAATTATTGTGATTAAGAAATCACTTAGAATAGAAGTTGACAATTGGAGGTGACTAATTTAAAAAAAACACACACACACACACTCACACACACGCACACACGCACACACACACACACACACACACACCATGTCATGCTCTAAAGAAATTCAAGAACAGATGAGAAAACCTTACAGAGCCATTTTTAAGATGGATGTGCATCCTAGCTTACTTTGTTTCTCTTCATTTCTCTTGTGAGTGTGTGTCTGCACGGTTCTTTGTTTTGTTTCTGCAGGTGTTTTCACACCTGATAGTCCGGTAGACTCGGTTCGATTGGGGACCAAATTGACATTTGTTACATTTTCAGGTGGTGTAATTTGCTTTCACGCTGCACCGTGTCAAACGAACCAAAACCTTTGAGAAACCTGTTCCTCTCCTCACCTGCGGTGGCGCTGCACCCAGAACCACTGAAATAAAAGACAGAAAAACCCTCTGAAGAAGACGCAGAGTCTCCAGCCTGCTTTCATCCACATGTGCGTCCGAACTGCACCGTAGTTCACTTCAATCAAACCGCGTCTGGTTTTTAGGCAGACCGAAGTCCACTTTTGTTGGTCTGAATCAGTTTTATTCCGCATTCACACCTTCCAAAACGAATCGGACTCTGTAGACAAATGGACTAGAGTTTGATTAAGGCAATCTTAACTGTGGCTGGTGTGAGTGGTATACGTATCAGCCCTTTGGTGACCCTGCGATGGATGGATCTAAAACATTAAAGCCTGAGAAAATATTCAAAACAAAATAAATATGCAAGGTGGCGAAGACCTTCTCACAGCGCTGAATAATTTAATCTCACTTCCTCTTTGTTTTTAAACATTTTAAGGTTTTACACTTTCAGATGATCAAATGCAGCATTAAAGTATGCAGATGTGTTTCAGTGCATCCTTCTGTGTGTGCGAATGCGGTAGCATTAGAAAGGAGAGGTTCTAGCAGTCAATTTATTTTATTTTTTTTCTTTTTTAGCCAGCTTAAAATGGGCACGGCAGGGGGTGAAGTGCTTTAAGTGCTGTTTGAACAGACTGGAAGTTCACCTGCTGTGGTAGTCTCATCTGGCTGTACTGCTATCCCCCTCAGCTCTCTTTACATGCAGAGACTAGTGGGTTGTAATCACTAAGTTACTGTTTTCTCCAGTCGCCACACTGCAAAGCTATCCCCGTTCGGATTGATTCTTAGTTTCTTTCTTTTTTTTTTAGCCCTATTTTACTCCCCCAACCCTTTGACTTTGGTCGCTTTCCATCTCGTCTTCATTATTTTTGCCAAAGTCGCCTTACTGTAAGCCGCCTTCAGTAGAGGCAGGCTGCTCGGGTGAAGGAGGGAGACCGAGGCTTGGGGATAGGGGCTGTGAAGGGGAGCGGAGATGGAGAGAGAGTGTGGAAAGTTTGGAATATGAAATGAATTTGATTAATGCAGTGCTGATGAAATAATGAGACAGAGGGCTTCCATAATGAGAGCGCTGCCTACTCGGCGTCGCTCTGTTTTCTTCCGTCCCTATTTGTTCATTCTGTCCTTGTCGTCTCCCTAAAAACGTTGGCCAAATCCTCCGACATACAGCATGAACTCCTCTTCCTTCGGGTGAAATTGATAACGTGAGCCGAGCGCTCGTTGCAGCAGCTGCTCCGAAAATCGAAATTTGTTCCTATGGCAGCCGAGGCGAGGTATCCTTTCCTCACAAAGACGCCGACGACAAATAAATCCAAGTGTCCTTGAGTCGAGCGGAGACGGGAGACAACAATAACTCTCCCGCATCCTCTCCTTGCTTTGTAGTTCACAATACTGGGAGGGGAAAAGAGGGGTTTGAAAGAGTGGGGGAATTAAAGAAAAGCTTGAAAACAGGAAAAATGAGTGGAGTATAGGAGAACAGGGGTTGTCATGGGAACAGACATGGAGAACCCGAGGAGAGTGAAGAGACTTCAGACGAAATGACAGAAAGGTGAGGCGATTAAGCAGGCTTCACAGGCTACAGTTTAAGTAAACGTTGTGCAGACATTGTCCGCTCGTCGAGGAGCGATCGCTGCAAATTCACTCACACTTGATGGTATCAGCCGGAAAAAAAACAAAAAACTTTTCACAGGTTGGAATAATAAACTGAACTTGGCAGCAATACAGACAGTCAGTCCAATCTCTCTGGATTGGATTGACTTCATTCTTAATTTTCCATCTAGAAAAGATGCTAAAAAGTCTTTCTCTCTGTTTTTCTTTCCAGCCCATCCCTACCAGTCCCACCAGCACGTCCCCCACACCCGGTGGAACCCTGGGCATGTCCAAAATGGACGCCCCCAGCATGCAGGACGTCTACATCCTCTCTCCCGTCTCTGGACTCTACAGCACCAGGTCAGGGCACGCGCGCACGGAAAGGTTGCGATGACGGCCATTATCCTGATTATTCCGACGCCGCTGATGACAGGGTGAGGCGACACTGATGACATTTATGGTGACAGCTCTGCTCTCCGCAGGGAGGAGATGGGCCTCATGTCGTGCGACGACATCGGTCGCTACAGCGTAGGCTCCCAGTCCGGGTCCAAGGGCTCGGAGGCCGTCAGCTACTACCTGGACCAGGACAGCGGTCAGTACTTCTCTCTGCTGGAGGGCGACGGACCCGCTGGGACGGACTACGACCGGGGTCGCAATACGGGCGTGCGACGGCGGGACAAGACACCGACGCACGGTAAGGCGCACCGCAAGAGCCCGCAATGAAATGGGAGCGACAGCGGCTCGGGCCCCTCCACCCGATCGACCGACTTGCATGTTCACCACCTCCACCACCACCTCCGCCAGGTCTCCCGTCTTTTCTTTTCACCTTCTCTCCTCCTCTCTCGCCTCATCGCTGTGCCCTCTCGCATCTTCGTCTGGCATACGTGCAAACAGACTCAGACTCACGCGCCTTAAACAGCGGGGTCGTACAAGCCTCTCCAGCTCTCCTGTCTGCTCCACCACCTGTGTCCACCTTTTTCCCTCGATGCCCTCCGAAGCGAGCTGCAGCGCACCTCCCGCCTGCCCTTGCGTCAAGGGACCACGACACCATACGAGGCGCGAGGCCAGGGTCACGAAACGCAGCAGTCCAGGCCACTTCCTTCATAAACAGACAGGCGTCCGTACAGCGACCGCCGTCAAGTCCCAGATGAGATGCCTGACCTGAATCCTGACTTCTACACTGGATTGGATCCAGCCAGAAAACTGTCCTATAATCAAATGAGTCCATTGTTGTTGTTTTAAAGGTTTTATTGGCTTTTATTTGATAGTTAATTGACAGGAAAGTGGGTAAGGAGAGAAGGGGGAAGACATGCGGCAAAGGTCGCAGGCCGGGAATCGAACCTGCGATGGCCGCGTCCAGGACTAAGGCCTCCTTATGTGGGTTGTGCTTAACCCCTGCGCCACCACAACACATCCTGAGCTCATTGTTATCTGTAAAGAGGAAGCTTGTCAGTAGTTAATCCTTTAGGAAAAGGCAACGTCTCAAGATGAGCATAAAAAATAATAGTGCTGGTGAGAAGTTTGCATACCTTTATCACAAACATTAATGTTGTGTTGATTAAGGGATTTAAAAGTTACATCTGAACCATTGGGTTTTTTTTTGTCAAGGTGGATATGATCCAAAAAAAAAACAAGGTTTAAAATTTTTAAGAATTGGGAACACTCCTGACTAAACATTAGACCGCTTGTTTTCCCTCCAGATTTATTAGAGTTAATTCAATGTTTCCTGGCACAGACCTGACTTTTAAGCACGGTTCTTACATTGTCTGTATGTTTGAGGTCAGGAACATTCCAGTAGCCAGTCTTCTTCATCTACTCTAGAAGTTTTTATGTCTGTTTTCGACCACACAAAGACGTCCAAGCTGCTACCGTCTTACTGCTGAGTTAAGGGGAAGTTGAATAATTTACATGTAGTCCTCCTTCTGCATAGTTCATCCCGCTTTGTGCCATGAAAGCCCCGTAGCATGATGCTACTACCACCATGCTTGACTCTTGGTGGTCGGTGCAGCGTTCTTTGAATTACAAGCCTCACGATTACCGCTTGCGACTAAAGTCGCAGTTCAGTCTTTACATTCTGACCGGAATACATTTGGCTGGTTTGTGTGCCTGTCAAAGCACCGTTCACAGTTATTGGATTCCTAATGAAACACCTCAAAAGAAGCTATTTTGTGCAGAGACTTGTTGATCCAAGGTGCCACTCAGTCGGCTCCCAAGCTGACAGACTCAGGAAATCGTCCAGTCTTGTTTGCATCATTTCCAGGAACTTTAAACTATTAAATTACCTCTTTGAGTGTGGGTATGGAAAAAAATATCAGAGCAGCAGTTTTCTCATAATGATCAAAATAGTTTTACTATAGTTGAATGTTTTTTTTTTTCCCTTCACTACAGTATATAATTTTGAGGCGTTGCCAGGTGAAATGTGTCTCTACTTCTCATTATTCTCAAAAACATAGAAGCTTCAGAAATAAGATACAGAATGAAAAGGCTTTAACGTTTTCTTTTTTTTTATTTATCCCTCAACCGCCATTAGGGCCCTTTAGATAGCATGTAAGTGCTTCGGGGGTGACAGTTAAAGGGTTATATTCTTTATTATTTTAAGAATAGTAAACTTAAAGTTGGATTTTTCAAAAGTTTTCATTGTGAAATTAGTGATACTGCCATAAATGAGTCAATTTTAATCTAGTTTTCAAATAAATGTAGGTCATCAAATGTCTATTTACAAAAAATAAAAAATCAGCCGTACACGAGTTGCTATGACTGGAAAATTGAGGGGGTTTTTTTTATTTATTTTTTGTCAGAATCCCCCCAAAATAACTCCGGGGGCTTCTGATGAAGCCCAGGTCGGAAGTGGTCCTTCACGAGGTCCGCCCCACCTGCACACACCCTCTCTTTGTCTCGCCCGTCCACCCCTCCAGCTGTCTCCCACACTGTCTCTCAGTCAGACTCTCTGATTGCTGATTGGTGCTTCCAGGTGATCTCAGACCTGTTTCCATGCCTCCTGAATATAACTGGATGGCCGAAGCCAAGGAACCCAGCATGGGCAAGAGAGGGAGCAGAGGTATACACGAACACACACAAATATACGCACGATAACACACACACACACACACACACACACAGAAAGGGAGGGAAAAACACAGCACTTAACCGGGTCAAAGTGGCGCCATGCTTCGCTCCATGCTCAGCTCAGTGCATCTCAGCTCATCGTCTGGTTTGTCCATGGTGCTTTGGTTGTGTGAGGATACATATCAAGCCTGGTATGTATCTCTACGAGCGACTGTTAGACACAAATGCAAGGAAATTGCATTTACACAGCGGCTTGGGTAAGGAGAACGTGACCAGTTCTAAGCAGCCTTGCTATTTTGGTGGCGAGGTTCGATCTGTATTCAACGGAGCATCCTCCGATTCTCCCTTTAGAAAGTCTATGAATATTATTAAAGTACAGTCCTAATGTACGAGGCTGGCCTTTCTTCTTCTCCTCCTCCTTTTTGTCTCTTTCTGGATGTTCATTTTGAAACTCAGGGACGGTAAACAAATGAGTTGAGGAGCTTTTATCTGTGCCGGAGCAGAATCAAAGCTCGTGTCACAGGCGAGATTTAGCAACAGAGCCCTGAGTATCAACATAATCACTACAAACAGATTATAGATGTATGTCCCCCAAATGTGATCCCGTATCAGTTCTTACTGCTCTGAGGCACTTTCATGCCTTTCCGTTGGGTTTTTATCTGTAAAAGGGGGACCTACATTCAGGCTCAGCTGTTCTTATTCTGTGCCTTGCCCTGGACTCCAAGACGTTATCTTCTCCCTCCGAGGATTTCTCCCCCGTCTTATCCGTTGTCCTGACCCAAACCGGCGTCTAAAGTCCACGCAAACCCTTGTCCTCTCATTTCCCACAGATTCGGACAACTCGCTGCTGCGGTATCTCAGCGACGACAAGATCCTGGTGATCGAGGAGGAGCCCGAGGGTCCGGGCAGAGAGAGCCGGAGGGATTCCACCAGACGCTCGCGTCGCAAGAGCCGTAATCCCAGCAGCCCCAGCTTTCCGATCAGCCCCTCCATGCTTTCCTCCACCTTAAGGCTTGACCAACCACCTGAGCCTCTCCCGGTACGTACAAAGACTCGGAGAAGTACTTATACTCCTTACATTATTTTTTTTTTTTTCACATTTTGTCACGTTAAACACAAATTTAACATATTTATTGCAATCTTAGTTCTGTTTTTCCTGCATTTTCATGTGATAAACCAACATAGCTTCATGTAGAAGGTTGAAGGAGCATGACTGATGGTTTTCATTTAATCTGCATTTTGAGTAAGTGCTGAACAGGACTGTATTTTTCCTGTTATTTGCAAAAAATATGCGAAGCTTGGTCAGATTGTATGGAGAGAGCAACGTGAGCATATGTTTTTATTCCTGATAGGATTTGTTTCTTGAAGTTGACCTGGCCATTGTAACCTGATTTTGCTTTGATTCAAACCTTGTGGTTCAATAACTTCCTGTCAAATGCGTCACAATCGCCAAAATGAAAGTACTTGCAGGCCAGTTTGTTTTTTGTTTTTTTTAAATGGTAAAATAATATTTTAGATTTTTTTTACTTGCACTGTAAGGAAACAATGTAATCCGATTTTGTATCTGTAAATAATTATATATCCAAAGATGTTTGTCTCAGTAAAACAGAAAAATAATTTTTGTAAGTTTTTTTTTTTTGAGCTGGTTGTTTTCTGTGTAGTAGATCTTGAAATGTTTTTATCTACAAAAGTGCGCGATATGGGTCAGTCTTTGTTCAAAATGCTTTCTGTTTTTAGTCAATTTTAATGAATGTGTTCATCCAAGTACACATTCATTAAACTTGAATGTGAACTTCACAAATGTCACTGGAGGTTCATGGTGGCAGTTTTAAATTTCAAAAAAGAAGAAAAAAAAACCACCAAAGTATACCAAAGACAAATATTTGGTGTTGTGCATAATTTCTATTTTAAAACAACTTCAAATTTCAATACATGTCCATTTGCAGTGTCATGGTGGGGTCACAGCTGTCCACTGTTCTTCCCATTTTTGGATAATGGATTGACCAGAACTCTGAAATGTTCCAATCTTCCAATTTTGTTTTTATCTTTAAACTCGTCCATGATTGCATCCCCGACAGACATATCTGCTGTGTTCCTTGGACTTTATGAAGTCATGATGATGCTTTTGTTCTCCAGCAAACCTCTGAGGCTGGAAACCGTTTCTGTTTCTTTTTGCTGGGAGGAAAACTCACTAAGATGGTCTCTGTTTAGCAATTGCATGACTTTCTAAAGTGGAAACATTTTTGTTCATGACAGTTAAAGTAAAGGGTACAGAAAACAAGTGCATGCCACACTTTTCAGATTAGATCTTGGGGGAAAAAAATAAATAAATAAATCTTTAGTAGAAATTCAATCAACTTTTAAAATGATACGCTGTTTATCACAGAGAATCCAACTGAAATATACTGAAGTTTGTGTAAAAGTGAACTAGTCCCAACATGTTAAGCTCATTTTAATTCAGAAAACACAAAGTTTTATTGACTCACCGGTGAAAATGTGAAGCTTGTTTCTACAACAACAACAATCGTGACTTTGATACTTTAAGTGTTCAGCAGCCATACAATGCAAAATACTTTCTGTCGACACTTACCGATTGACTTCATTAATCTCCAAGAGAGCCGACGTCTCACCCTCCGTCCTGCTGCGCAGGCCGACCGCTCTGGTTCAGCCCAAAACCATGAGCTCCTGTAATTACTGCAGAGAACTTTGAATATTAGAAACTGTGGGATGCAGTGCGATGTGAGCGCTTGACGCTGCTGAGGCTTAAAGGCTGGAAGAATGGGTAGAGAGCAGTGGTGATCCCAGTTACATAAATTAACTGGCATGGAAAACATGGCTGCTGTGGTGGCTGAAGGATAAAGGATTTATGAACAAACTTTTATCTCTGGGCGTGTGAATGTGGGCTCATCAGAGTTGGGCCATAAACAACATAAGCAGAGGTGTGTAGTAACTGGTTACATTTACTTGAGTAACTTTTTTTCGACAAAAATTGCTTTTAAGAGTATTTCTACTACTAGTATTTTGTTATGAAGTGTTTCTACTCTTACTTTAGTAATATTTCTGGATTTCCGACCCACTGAATGTAAGACGAACACATTTTAACCAAAAATTCACCAGAAAACACACCTGCAGATTTTGTTAGTTTCATAGGTTTTTTTTTTTTTATTGAAAGAAACTTAATTTAGTTATTTTTTGTTACTCATTTGAATTATTCTCATTTCCGTCTTTAAGATACCAAAATTTCTTATATTTATATTTTTGTCTGTCTGACTACGTACTTTATAAATATTAAATGATAGATAATTGGATCAGATTCTCAGTACTTAAGTAGACGTTTTGCTAAATACCTTTTTATTCCTTCTTGAGTAATTTCTTGGACGGATACTTTTTACTTTACTTGAGTAAAAATGTGTTGAAGTGCTGCTACTCTTACTCAAGTACAATTTTTTTGGTTACTCTGCACACCTCTGGGGTTCATTACTAAAAAAAAAAAAAAAACTCCTTGGGAGATTTTTTTCTTTTTGCTGTGAAAGAACTGTAGCATAGCTGGTTGCCACAGGAAGTTAGAAAAAGTAGCTTACAGATTTATAGCACTCTGCTTTAATGTTTTTTATTATCATTTGTTGTTTTAGGTTGGTATTCCTGAGGTAAAAAAAAAAAAGAGCATTTCAATGATGCGTACTGGTTAGAGCAGAATCTCCCAGGCCTTAGCCACGGTCCTCCAGCGTTTAGACGCATCCCTGGGCTGAAACGTGGATCAAATGTTTGAATTACCTCCACTTCATGCTGTCAGGTTTGACAAAAGCCTGGTAATAAGCGAATTGTTTGATTCAGGCGCTCTGAAGACAGAGAATAGAGCTCCAGCTTCAAAAAAATTTTGTTAATTTGTGACATAATCAAAAGAAGCTTGTCAAATTTGATTTATTTGCGTTTAACGAGACAATTTAATGAACTTAATAAATTTACTTGGATAAACTTAATTTGATTACATGCAATAAATGAATCAGGACTAGCCCGAGGTTTCACGGGGCCTTGAGTAGGATATGATTTAGGGGCCCATCTCACTGCGGCACCAGCGATAACGGCGCTCCGATACAGATTTAGTGGAATCTGGGAGAGGAGGTCGAGTTTAATAGGTCGAGCTAAAAAGCAATCACTGACAATTGGTTATTGTTAGCTGAGACATATCTGTGGACAAACCGAGCTCGAACGCAAAGATTCATCTCATACCATCAGGTTGTTGCTATGGTAACACAACAGTCAAACTACGAGGATTTATTTTTCTGCACTTTTACAAAGTGAACTAATTAATTGAAAATCTTCTACTTTATCTATTCGGAAACCGTTAAAAAAAATGACAATGTTGATCAGAATGAGCGAAGTTTAAAATTCTAGGTCTGGGTTAAAAAAAAAAAGAGTCAAGTACACTTTGGCTAGAATGAGTAGATTCTTTTATGTCTCTTTTATATGGTTGTTTATCACAGCCCCAGGGAGGTACGATAAACATGCTATATCTATAATGCAAAAGTACATAAATGATATTTATATAAAATTCAGACTGAAACAGAGTGGTACAGAAACTTGTTCTCCATCTTCTATATTACATTTTGTTCTATAAAGTATTGAAGGTCAATACTGAATCTAAAGACACGTCACACAGATTTTCAGTTTATTGTGTTTTTATTTTTGTAATCATGTCCTCTCTGATTCAAACTGGAGTCCTCCACCAGAGCTTGAGGGTATCTCAGTTTTTCCCAGGGCTGCTTAGAGAGCTCAGAGGTTGTTCCTGGAATCTGCTGCAGCTTCGAGGTCAAAGGCCAAAGTCCACAGAAAGACCACCGCCAGCTGCACGGCTGCGACTCTTCACAAATTCTCTGCTGCCTCTTACAGGCCTGGGTGTACTTTGTGAGCTTTTAGCGTTCTTTGCTCTTCACGTTTTCTGTTTTTACCTAGAGGATAGGTCATTGTGTCTGCAGATAGACACACATTGCCGTTTGCGGACGCGTGTGTGCGTGTGTGTGTGTGTGTGTGTGTGTGTGTGTTGGGAGTGTTTTTGTCATGTAGAGGTGACGAAGATGAGTGCTACTTCATGGCCGCCAGTATCGCGGATGTGGAAAGGGACAGTGACATTGAGGCACGCCCCTTTTTGTAGCGTTCATATTCTCTCTCACGTACAAGCCGGCACACACACACACACACGCACACACACACACACTCCAGCACACAGGAGTGCATTTGTATGCACGTTATGCATCTCACAGCTCATCCTAACTCATCCTGATATTCCTATCTCCTCTGACACACCGGAGTCTAAACAGAAGTTTATCCTGAACACACACACACACACGCGCACACACACACACACACACACACGCATACAAAGAGCAGTATCCCTGTGAGAAGGTGTATGACTCAGCATCAGCTAGACCAATTAGAAGCGCGACTGACAGACTGTGCTTTAAACGCACAGCATGCAAACAAACACGCCGCTTACACAGCCCAGCTCTCTAACCCTCTCAGCTGCGTGTTTTTCATGGCTGTGACTCATATTTGTTCGTCAGCACATGAGGTGTTCTCTCTCTTCCCCCCCTGCCCCCCAACAAGCATATGCCATCTTAACAACCTGCTTGTTTTCACGTTTTATTTATTTCTTGGTTCCCTACTAATTGTGTCCCCTCCCACGAAATCGGTGCTTTTACGGAAACCGACCCTAAACAAAGCCAGTACAGGCTAATGTGAAATGCAAAGCGTGCACTGGCTCCAAGTTGTGTGTGTGTGCATGTGTGTGTGTGTTTCAAAGTTTTTGCGAAAGTGGCTGGATTAGTGGGTAACGGTCCCCTGGACACACTGACTAAGCTGCTTGGCTTTCTAATCAGAAATGATCCCAATCATCTCTTCTCACCTTCGGCTTACGGCGCCCAGTTCCCTCTGTGGCTCCGGATTGATCGTCCAAACAGGCCGGCTTGGAATGGCAAAAAAAATATTTAAATTATTGAGAAATACAGTGGATTTTTGCAGAGAGGATTAGCGTAAGGGTTCACAAGTGATTAGATTTGTGGTGTTGGGGAATAATTCTTGTAACACCAGGCCTCGGTAAATTATAGTCATCAAGAAATCAAGTCTGTAATCAGGCTAAGAACAGTCTGCTTGGTAATGGAGCCGTTTCTGATTTAGGGGTTTGTGCGGCTACTGTGTCTGTACAAATGTAAATAAATGCTGAATGGCATCCTGTTCTTTTGCTGCTGTTGGATATGAAAAATCTTGCTTTAAAAAAAAAGCCTGTCTGCCAGGACAGGACTAGAGGGAAGCTTTTTTTAATTTTTTTGTTGTTTTTTGGTTGAAATATTCACCTTTTTTAAACAACACAGAGACGGCTTTGCTGAATTTGTTTCACAGCAGGAATATGTTTTTAGCTAAGCCAGTCAATCGTTGTGCTTCTGGAAGGTGACCTTTCACCCCGGTTTCAGGTCGTTTGCAGCCTTTAAGATGTTTTCTTCCAGTACTGCCCTGTGTTTTTCTCCATCAGCTCTGACCAGCTTTCCTGTCCCTCCTGAGGAAAAACTTCCACATCGTTTGGTTTCTTTCAAATTTGGTTCTCTTCTCTCCAATCCTCCATAAAAGCCACTTTGTACCCAACGAAATGTTGTGCAATTGACAGATTATCCAAACGGTGAAAAAATAGCGAATGAATCATTGTCATTTCATTCAGAATGGTTTTGTATATAATCTTTTATTTAGGCCAAAACATTTCCCATCAGCATTATTGTTTCCTTTCGTCGTCGTCGTTTTCCAATGTGGAGACGACAGAGTATCGAAGAGTCGTAGAGCTCAACTCCGGTATTGGTCGTATGTCGATCTTGGATGAGTTTGACTTTTGTTTTTGTTTTGACTTGTCAAGACTGGCAGGCAACTTAAATATGTTTTTATGTCTGTACAATGTGCAGAAGGGAAGAAAGAGAGAACGAATACTAACCACAAAGGGTTTGTTAGCATCATATTAAACCCTACAAATTAAGGAGAGTGAGTTTAAAGTCAAGTTTATTTGTATGACACACGTCAGCAACGTCTGTGAATGTATTATTTTCATCTGGTTCAGGAACTATTTTTGATTTAGAAGGAATACGGGGAAGAGGATTATAGATTATTGAACTATAGGATAGAAAAGAAGCGCCATTACGTAAGTCAGACTTCGTCTTACTCCTTTTCAGACTGACAGTCTGACTGTATTTGCATGTATTTGAGTATGTATATTGGGTAGTAGGGCATTGCATTTACACTAGAAAATATGAAAGTTTTGGGGTGCTGTGGTAGTGCAGGGGCAAAGCACGACCCACGTATTGAGGCCTTAGTCCTTGTGGTGATGGTCACAGGCTCGATTCCCGGCCTGGCGACATTTGCTGCATGTCTTCCCTCTCTCTCATTACCCTGTTTCCTGTCGAACTACTTTCAAATAAAGACCACTAGAGCCAATTAAAAACTTTAATGAAAATATGACAGTTTTATTTTTCTGATGTTTTGTCTGAAATCAAATTTATCATCATCAGCAGAAACACGGCAATTGAGTGTGATAAATACTTAAGACAGACACCAGTTATGAAACAAGCAACAAACATTACATTTTGTCACATGCCGTCATCAAGAACAATCAAATTCACATCAGATATATTGATCAATGTTCCACTTATTATTAATCAAAAACTAGTCGTAACAGCAGGGTCTTTAGGTTTAAAGGAAGTCAGTGTTTCAGCTGTTTTACAGTTTTCTGGAAGTTTGTTCCAGATTTGTGGTGCATAGAAGCTGAATGCTGCTTCTCCTCATTTGGTTCTGGTTCTGGGGATGCAGAGCAGAACCAGAACCAGAAGACCTGAGAGGTCTGGAGGGTTGATGCAACAATAGCAGATCTTTAATGTGTTATGGTGCCAAACCATTCAGCGATTTATAAACTAACAACAATATTTTTCTAAGTTTATTCCCTGAGCTACAGGGAGCCAGTGGAGGGACTTTAAAACTGCAAATACTTTTGGCAACAAAGTGGATGTGAATTTGTAAGACTCACTTCAGCTTCAATTAAATATTGGCTAATGTAACAGTATGAAAAAAATCTCTGTTCCCCCTCCCCCATTTTTCCACTGAGGCACAGAAATATTTCTTAAACACACTTCAACATTTGAATAGAAATGCAATACGATCGTCAAAATATGAAGCTCAGGACATCGTCAGAAATCAGAGCATTCATGTTCACTCTTTTTATATGTTTAACTTTTTAAGAAAGAAAACGGAACAAATAGAAAAAAAATTGACACTGTAAACAAAAACGTCTCTAATTTACGGTAAAATACTGTAAATTTTACGGATTTCTTGCACAGTGTTCAGTTTGTGTTACCGACGGATGTGATGCAGCATGAAACATCATTCATGTGGGAAGGTGAAGATGTGCACTAATGTTGCTTCCAGTTTTCTAATGGGTCCCCTTTCCTTCTCCATCTTCCAGCGGGGTGCAGACACGCTGCGAGCAGACACGACCGACCGGTGAGTTCCCCCACATGCCTACAATCGATGAAGTGTTCGGTCACAAGCTATTTGTGGTCAAATCGAATCCTATCAATCCTCCTGCAGGTACTCTGGTACAGGAAGCTCAGGAGCCGCCTCCATGAGGAAGGTAGGAGGAGCTGATGCCGCTTGTTTTTTTTTTTGTTTTTGTCTCGTACCTCAGTCCAAAAAGAACAAAATAGCGTTTTTGTTTTTTTTCTTCACAAGTACGTTCTCATTTCGATTTCCCTCATTTTGCTAAAGCATCACAGGCTTCACTCGCATCGACAATCTCCACAGCAGCCGCATCGGCTGTTGCACAAAGACCAGTTTTGTAGAAATAATAGCCGCACCCCCAGCCGTGCATGAACAGAGGGCATTTCTAAGAATAAATGAGGACTGTAAGGACTGTAATGATGAAATCAAACAGAGCAATCAATCGAGGTAAATAGATTTCCATATTTAGGCTGTCGTGACTCAGGAGCTGCTTTAGCCGGCAGCCCAAACCTTTCCTCCAAAGCGCCGTGACTCAGTTTGGTCCAATTTAAACAGAAATCAGGAACCGTTTCGTTTTTTTTTTTTTTTTTTTCATTCTCGCACAAATTAGAATGAAATAAAGTTAAAATAATACATCATAAAACTCAGATTTTAACTGTTTATTTGTTTTTAGAAGGTAGATATCCGATAATAAGTCTTACTTATTCCGTAAAGGTATTTGAAATATCTTGGATAGGCATAAAAAATTGTTTTGCTGGGATTTTACATTTCCACAGTCATTTCTCTTAATTAAAATGTTACAGATATTATGTGTAGTCTGTGTTTTTCTACTCACTTTAACGTCTGTTTGTCAAGCAGGCAACTGTGAAATTTCTCAAAGAAATCAGAGTCATGCTTACCTTTTAAGAAAGCAATTTATATCCCTTTCTGAGATATATTTGTATCTCAGTTTTAGAATTTGAGTGATAAAATCTCATTTGCACCAAATTTAACCATATTCTTATTTATTAAATAAAGCTGAAGCCAAACTGGAGAATATAAAGAGCAACTAAATACAGATACAACCATATAATAATAAATGGTTGCACTCATATGTGTGCATACATATAATAATAAAGGGTCAAAATAATTTTATTGGTCACTGATTATTGTCAGTTTGCTTAGTAACCTTGTGTTTATGCACTATATTATATTGACCATAATAAATGCTAAATATTTACATTAATTTTTTTTGGCAAAGAAATATAATACAGAATAGGTTAATAATCAAATGGCCTCCATAAGTTAAAATCAAAAGCAATCTGTAACAATTTGCCTGTTGGTCTGTTTAAATTCCAAATGATTGTTTTCCTTCAAAGTGCATTGTTTTATTATCAAGATGTTTAATTTGCTAAACGCGCTAGCTAAACATCTACATAGAAGAATTGTGCAGCAATTTCATTCCGTTAGAATATTTATTTCTCCTTTTCAGTCATACAGCAGTTCAGACAAGTTTACCCTCCCAATATGGCGGCGCCACTCACTTCTGAAAATGCTACGTCGAGCCGTTAGCTCAGCTAATTATGCTTCTAATCCAGCAGAGAAACAAAACATCAACAACAAGCCCAGTGACCATAAAAACAGGTAGCTTGTGCAAAGTTTGGTACAACTTTAAGCAAAAAAATATTTATATATTTTTACGCTTGAAAGTTTTTAATTAGAAGATTGTCTTTTGGCAGAAAACAGATGGAGGTTTGGAAAAAAAAGGAGCCAGTTAAACCAAAATGGAAACTTAAAAACACCGAGAAAATATAGTTAGCATAGCACAAAACCTCCACTCCGACAGTTAGCTTTAACATATTTTGGTACTATTACATTTTCCTTACTGCTTTCAATCTGTTTTTATTAAGGATGTATTAATATGTAAAAAGCTACGGTTAGAGTAAAAGGGTTTTACAGGTGGGCTAAAACTGTTCCTGATGCTTTTACATGAGATTCCAGCTAACGTGGCTAGCTACCACAAAAGTAGCATGTTTAATAAAATGTAAAAAATATTAAATAAATAAGTAAGCCTTTTAAATCAAAACACAAATGGAAAAGAGCAAGCTTAAAATGGAGAGTAAATGGGCTGCTCTAAATCTTTGCCTTTGTCCATTATCATTAAGCACGAACTTTGCTAACACCTTTCTCCCTCCTCGTTTTAGTCTTTCCATTACACGTCTTTAAGAACAAAAACCAAAAAGAGAAGTAAAGGTAAGTATGTCATTGTTTCTTCCTTTATTCGTCCTGTGTTTAGTAATTTGTAATAACATACAGCGAAGCATTTTTTGTTTTTGTTTTTGTGAATTCTGCCTGAGAGTTGAACAAATGTTTCATCTGAAACTGTTTCTCAGCGATGAGTCACCGAATGACAAGGCTTGAAATAATATTAAAAGGCCATCAGCTCTGACATATATATAGATATACATATTTGGAAAGTCCTGATGTACTTTACTGGATGAAAATAGATGAAAGACAAACTCACACATAAGTGACACAAAAGCCTGCCTGTATTCTTGCTCCCATTTTGTCCTTTATTTGACTCCCAGTAATTAATGATTTACCTTTTTTTTTTTCTTTTTTTTTTTGGCCAGTCTCCATTTGTCACTGTCTCGGGTGTAATGTGCTCCGAATATAATACGGGGTTACAATGTGGGCTGCGGAGCCACTTCTGCGGCTGACACGTTTTTCTTTTTGCCTCCTGACCCAGGTTCCCTCACCAGTGCCAGTCGAAGGAGAATCTCCTGTAAGGATTTGGGCCACGGCGACTGCGAGGGCTGGCTGTGGAAGAAGAAGGACGCTAAAGGCTATTTCACCCAAAAATGGAGGAAGTACTGGTTCATCCTCAAAGAATCTTGCCTTTACTGGTACACCAACCAAAACGTAAGCTATTTGTGTCAATAGTTGTTTAGCTTCTCTCCTTTCTGATACATTTTTAAGCCATGATAACGTTGAACACGTTTTTTGTTTGCTTGGTTTTTTTTTTATCTTTTCATATTGCTCGTGAGATGTAAACGGGATCCGATTGTTTTTATGGGTCAGCCTGCTTCTCTGTTGGTACTGCTGATAAAAGGAGTGTAAAACGCCTAAAGATAACTCCATCTTTTATTGGGTCATGATAACATCACTGGAAATTTGAGAGATATTTAGGGTTCAACTTGAGTACCATCACGGCATTAAGAAAAAGAAGATCATGTTTTTTGTTTTTATCTTTGGTTTCTAAGTTGATGACCGTGTTTAGACACTTTGGTTTGGCAACACAAGATTTGCTGTTCCGGCAGGTTATGAATATGAAGTGACTATACTGGGCGGAGGGCCCGTATTTCTCTTGCCACGGTGCACAAACGTATGGAGGCAAAAGAGGTGAAAAGAATAAGAGCGCCATCCTTTACAAGCCAATTTCATACCGGCTGGTAGGCAGGAAAACTTCTGCTTTTACATCAGAATCATAAAAATGAAGCTTATTTTTCTTATCGGGTCTTTAACTTTAGTCAGATTAGATTACGACTGAGCTGGTCGTCAAGAATTACTCTCCAGGCGGCTCAAGTGTGAAACAAAGAATGGATACTTTGAAAAGCTTTCTCTTCCATAAATCCCGGGAACCTCGTGAACTCTTTGAAATACCAGGAGATTTTCAATAAGAGCTGGTGGTCTCTAACAGCAAGCTAATAAAGACTCCCCCCCAAAAATGTGACCAAGTTAACATAGACCCAGACTCAGCTCTTTTTCCTCTGCCATCGGAGTCCGTAGTCCTAAATCCTGTAGGAACCCTGGTGAGTGGAAGAGCACTGCTAGTGAGCTAAGGAGAAATAAACAAATACAGCGACCAGAGGTTCATTCCTCTGTGTGATCCAACCATCTGGAGCCTTCCTGAAGATGAAGCAACTCTTTGTGTCCAGAAGCTGGTTGTACAATGTGTTTATAGAATTGGCATCAACAGTTGTGACAAGCATTATTTTGAGAAAAACAAACATTTCTCAATGTTGGAGTGATTTTTATTTTCCCCTCACTGAATAAAGTTTTATTTGACTTAAAGTTACTTTCTTTCTAAATTTGTTGACTAAATAAGGAGTATAGCTTCAGGCTTTTTACAGACCTTTACACGGTCCATTATTTCATGTTTACACAATGATTAATGATATTTACTTCATGGATTGCAGATTTCTAATAACAAAGATGGTTACATGTATTTAAAAAAAAAATCACATTCTGCATGCTATTATGGTCCCATTTGGGTCTTAGCTGCTTCTGAAAACAGCCTGAGTGCTTAAAAAAACCCCAAAACACCCAGCCGTTACCAGTCAAAATCAGCGGGCATTGCACCGTTACCTAGCAACCCAAGTGTAGCTCCAGTCAGCTGGTTTTACCTCTGCATGCGCTGTACAATGGCCGCTGGAAAACGCAGGTAATTACTTGCTGACCTACCATTTAGAAAACACTTGCTGCATACTTGTTGGTTGCGCAGCAGGCTCTACTTTGGCTTTTCAAAGATGTATGGCCGTATAGTTGCGAATCTGTTTGCAGCCATTTTTACGTGCGAGTGGAAACGTTGCGCTTTGGGGGCGGGGCAAGCGGCAGCTTATTTGGACTTAAAGTGACAAGACGCCCCATAAAACAGCAACTTCTGAAAGGAGATAAAAATAGGCAAAACTGACTACATCTAAAATATATCAAACATGTTTTGTATAGACCTATCCTAACCTGTTGAAAAAGAAGCATACATAATAGGTTACTTTTAAAACTTCTGAAACTTTGCAAGAACATTGTTTTATGCAAGATTCCTTTTCATAAGTAAAAAACATCACTTTTATGTAACATTTGTCTTGCCCTAAGTGATAACGAAGATTCGAATGACGATATTATCAGTTTTAATTTCCAAGTACACTAAATGTAGCCCATTTAAGAAAATCACAGCTTGGCTTTTTTTTTTTTATGCTAAGTGTGTCTTCGTAAACCATCCCTGCCAACGTAAACAGCAGATCTTGTTTTCATGCACTCTCCACCTCACCGATCGTATCCTCTGTAAAATTGGTATATCAGTGTGCCTGACATTTTGTTCTCTGTGTGGATGATGTACCGCCGCTCTCCATCTGTCTCCGCCTGCAGGATGAGAAGGCTGAGGGCTTCATCAGCCTCCCCGAGTTCAGAATAGACCGAGCCATAGAGTGCAGGCGGAAATTGTGAGTCTCCCCCTCACATGTCGCCAGAATTACTAATCAAGCACATTTGCTCTCACCCACACAACGTGAACGCACACAAACGCGCCATGCATGCTGGAAAAAAAACAAGGGTTGGGGGAAGAAGGAGAAGAAGAAGAAGAAAAAACAAAACAAAAAGCTAATCAGACTCCTTCTCTCTGGCTGACTGCAGCGCCTTCAAAGCCTGTCACCCCAAAATCAAGAGCTTCTTCTTCGCCACAGATTGTCTCGAGGAGATGAACAGGTGAGCTTCATCTTTGCGTGTGTGTGTGTGTGTTGACGTGAACAGCAGTCAGAGATCAGGGATGCCACGTGTCATGTTTATGAATATTTTAGCCGAGTAAAACAAGTTTACACAGGGCAGCGGCCCACCAACGCCACACTGCGCATGAATAAGACATGATCCTGGTCTTCTGTTGATAAACGTTAGAGCTGGAAACACATGTGACTGCGTGTGTGTGTGTATGTGTGTGTGAGTCACATGTGTGCATCTGAGAGGGAGATTGTAATGATATTTGCAGGAGTGCCATCTGAAGAGCTCTAATTATCTACACCTCCCCTGAATAACATGTGGAGATAATTGGAGGATCGTAATTAAGCGGCTATATTTGACTTCTGTGCAGCATTTTGTTGGTTCGTGTGTGCCAGTGTAGTTGCAGGCACTTTCACAAGTTTTCTGTGCGAGAACACGGATGTCTCTGTTAGAAATAAAAGTTGTTTGAATGTCATCACAGCTTTTTAAAAATTTCTTTTAGTACTTACAGAACTAAAACTAGATATAGACGCTGTTTTGTGGAGCTGAAGCAGACGAGGTTTGGTGAATTTGAAAAACAGTTTCATGTTCCCTGGGAAGAAGTCAGGACCCGTTTAGGGGTTGTAGGGGATTTTGAGGAGCCAAGCAGGTCAGGCATCAGGATATTGTGCTAATTTTCTAAAACCAGAAAAAGAGCTTTTGTTTCCACAACACAGGAAACTCAAAAAACTGACGCAGAGCCAAACTACCAACTTTTTACAGCGGATTTGTGAAATCTTGTATTGAAATCCCACCAGATATTTTCGGCAGAGTTTTTGTCGGGTGACTGACGTCTACTTGAGTATCCTCCAAGACCTTTTCTAATAC
This sequence comes from Gambusia affinis, assembly GCF_019740435.1. Taxonomy (NCBI): domain Eukaryota; kingdom Metazoa; phylum Chordata; class Actinopteri; order Cyprinodontiformes; family Poeciliidae; genus Gambusia; species Gambusia affinis. The sequence goes on from NC_057876.1 coordinate 6,821,925, forward strand.
CAAACGCAGCAGGATCTTCAGATTGGCTTGGGATCAGATCTGTTTGACAGTCCAGTGACACTCAAAACTAAAGTTTCCTCACAGGCATCATGAACTCTCTGACGTTGGACTGAATCCGTCTCGCCCGTCACACACTCCACGTTCCCAATGCCAAAGAAATCTAGTGTTTGCTGTTTAGTTTGTGATCATTTTCTACTCTGCTTAAGGCAGACGTCTGTGTTTTAAACATTTCAGAAATGTCTCTTGACAAAACTACAACATTTCTAATAGGCAAAGGAACATTGAGGTCTTCTCTTTAAAGTACCCATGATGCAACTAATGAGGCTCCTGGGAGTTGTAATCACGTTTACCAGCCAATATTTTCCAATATTTCTGCTCCAATAAAGAGTTCTGTTGAATAACTTTGAGAGTGTAATATTTATGCAAAGGTATAAATTTGGATTTGGATGAGATTATTGAGATATTGGATAATATTGAACTAAACTGTTCTTCCGTTTATTTTAGCGCCTGCACAATTCAGGCTTTGGCTTGTTGTAAAGTGGTGAAATCAGAAAAGAAATTCAGGAGTGTGAATACTTTCACATTTTTTGCGACCTTACTCAGGCCTGTCCAAATCACAAGTGTTTTTGGACGATAAATTGGCCCAGTAATTATCGCGATAAACGATCATATTGTTGTTTTGAGACCATTTTCAAGTAATATAACAGTAATGGCATAACAATGCACTCTGTCTGTGACTAGCAAACTTTAATTTTGTAAAGAACACTCCACACTGGAACTGGAAGATGCTTTAAATTTCCAAACAATAAATAAAGCAGAAATAAAATCTACACACACGCTCAAGGCCAGGTATGAAGTGGTTTCAGATTTAATCATCAGAATGGAAATGATGGAGGTCATGCTAATTTATATCTCAATTAATTCATTAAAAGCTTGCTGCGACAGACTCAACCTTACTCTCAGGTGTCTGTGGAGGGACACAGGGGCATGATGGGACATGGAGTGAAGACAAATTGGTGTCCATGGCTTAGAGAAACTTGGACCTTTCCTTCCTGGTTTTACTTTTCCCTTTCTGAAATGATTACAAATGATCTATGTCTATTATCAAATTCATTCCCTCTGATTGCTCCATAGCCACCCATTCTTCATTTTCTCTTCTTCTTCTTCTTCTCTCCTTTCTTTCTTATTCCTGCCTTTACATCCGCTCTAAGTCTGCCTGCTTCTTGCAGGTGGATGAACCGGCTGGGCTTAGCTGCTATTGGCTACACACCTGACGACAAGGTGCCACGCCCCGATGAAGGTGCGTCTATTGAAAAAAAAAAAAGTTGCTCCTTTCCTTCCTGCTTGTGAATTCACCTGCCTGTGTGCCGTTTGTGTTTGTCCTCACATCAGACTACTGGAGCGAGAGCGATCAAGACGAGGTTGACGGATCGATGACACTCAAACAGGAGGGGCCCTCGTCCCTCTGCGATACTTACCACCGCACGCCATCTGTGAGTAACGCAGCCTCTCATTCAGGCCCACTCGACATTCTCACCGCAGCGTTTCATTCTGATGGAATATTTCATCCTTAAAAGCCCCACAGTTTTCAGAGCTGCACACAGCAGAGCTCTCAGCATTAATAAAACATCAGAGTGGGAGACTATCTGGTTCTTTAAGCAGCCAAGATGATAGTCACGCTGCCAGAATGTTTACCCTGCCTGACCTCTAGGTGGCAGTAGGTCGCGCTGCCCTTGACATCTTCGCTCCTCGTCAGCGGAGGCTCATGATGTTTTACATGCCGGCTGTCATGAATATAGACGAGTAAAGGCCGCCTGTGTTGTGTGTCAGTGTTGCGGGTGACGTTTCTGTCTACAAAGCAAAAAGCAACGATCCAAATTCAAGCTGTGTTCGCATTTCATCCACAAGCTGAATTCTGCAAAGCTTCATTCATGTTTGTAAACAGGTGAAGTCAGATGTTTACACACACCATATGAAGAGACACAGCCTCTCTTCCTCACTGTGTGATATTAAGTCAGACTAAACAACCACTATTATGCCAGAAAAAAAAAACTACTTTTTTTTTTCTTTACATAATTTTTGCATTACTTTCTTCAAAATCAAAAGTTTACATACAGTACATCTACTGTATGTAAACAGTAAATGTTTACAGTAAACATTTCTTATATATAAGCATACAGTAAATAGGTATGTTAGCTTTAAATATGTATGTTAGCACTCACTAATTCCAACACCACTGGTCTTATTTTGATGCATTTTTAACTGGTGTTTTATCACACCTATAATTTCTTTAGTATTAGTTTTTTTTTCTCACCTACAAATTCAGTTTCCAATCGTTCTCCGAACCTAACTCGCCGCTCACAGTACCGTTCTGACAGATCATTCCTTCTGGGTATCTTCTCCACTTTGTCATGGCTGCACCATGATTACTCAAACTAAAACCATTCAGCAGTCATGTAAAAACATTTTTGTGTGTGTGTGTGTGTGTTTACTTACACCTCTATCATTTCATAGCTTTTTTTTGCTCTCTTATTTTGCTGTATTTCTGCCTTTTCTTCTCTCCGTCCTCGCCCACCTCATCCGTCTTGCTCTGCTCTGCTGTCTTTGTATGTCCGTGCTCACACACCACACACACCCGCTTGGTAACATTTTCCTCCCCCCCCCGCTCGCTCCGTCACACCTGATCCCCACTCAGGCCAACCTCCTCCACAGTTACGACCAGTTGCCCCGCTCGTTGAGCTCCATGAGTCTCCTCCGCTCCACTCCATCCCCTCTCCCCAAAAGCGCCTCCACCTCCCCGATTCCTCCACAGATGGTCTCTTCCACCTCCCCTCTCCCTCTCCAGGTGAATTCCTCCAGCCCTTTCCCGGAGTCCAAGCACGGTCGGCATTTCTCGAGCGAGTCCACGCACTCTCACTCCTCGGCCGAGGACCAGCGCGGAGACGGCATGGGCATGGGGACGGGCACGGGCAGCACCAGCACCCACTCGTCCAGCTGCCGCTCGTCCCACCGCGAGCGCCGCTCCTGGCAGGACCTCATCGAGACCCCGCTGACCAGCGCGGGGCTGCACTTCCTGCAGACGGCGCCGGGGGAGAGCGACTACGGCGGCCTGATGGGGGGAATGGCCGGAGAGATGGGGTACTACGGAGGGCTGGGCAGGCAGGGAATGTCCCCGGAGAGGCGCCGGCAAGCGACGCTACCCGTACGGAGACACCATGCGGCGGAGAGGGACAGGGAGCGGGACGGGCCCTTCCCGCTGGAGCGGGGGCCGTACACACACAGCCACACGCACCGACGCTCCCACAAGCAGCGGAGCCAGAGTCTACCCAGGAACAGAGATCCAATCCTGGGGAAATTTCTGCACAGTGCGGCTCATATGGAGGAAAGGAGCGAGGATGAGGAGGCAGAGGGCTCAGCTGCAGACATGCTGGAGGCAGAGGAGGGTAAGACGACGAACTCGCCTCTTCCATTTTGGTTCACATTGAATCATACATGTGACAAAAGTGGAAGGATTTACATCATCAACTTATACGCCTCTAGAAAATGTAAACATGTTAAAGAAAATGACATTTTTCTAAACTGTGTATTTACAGGCCACTGTAATATTTGACTGTGTCTTAAAACTCTTACTTGTGAAGAACCGGAACATTAATTTTCTTACCTTGTACATAGGCCTGTCGCGATAAACAAGAAATCGATTAATCGTACGATAAATTAAAACTATCTACGTCATTTTAATTATCGCCGTTATCGTCTCTTCCAGCCTTTTTCTCTTTCTGTTGATGACGCTAAATGAAAAAAGGCTCAACTCCAGTGCTCTCCACTGACCCTCCCTTCCTCATTTCCTTAGCGCACACTACACAATCTTAGTGCTGTCGGTCGATTGTCGGCCCAGTTTCAAAATCTGAGATCACACATTAGCCGACAGAAATCCTAGGTATAACGGTTCCATCGGGTTCGATGTGCCGTGTGATGTCCAACAGTGGGCACAACATAATGGCTACAAGTCCAGCTAACTAATTTTAAAACCAGGCATTAATCAATGCTTTACTACAATCTACCTGCAACGCATGTGGCTCTAGTGTCAGCGTAACGTCCTGACTGAATGAAAATCATTAGGACCGATTTATGTCACGTTAACGAAGAACAGCTGAAAAGTTACCGGGTTCATCAACGTAGCGATTTCGCTCCAACTCCTCCCCTCGTCATTTCTATATTCTTTGCACCAAATGTTTTATAAACATTAATGTTGTTTCCACATATCATCTCCAATGTCCGCTGGACTTCGGGTTGCGCCGTGTCAGCTGTTTGGGATTCTCCTCGGTAATTTCCCCTCAGAAAGCAGGAGAATCTGCGCTTTCTGATTGGCTACCTGTCACATTCAACAGGCTGCTTTAACGATCCCAGCGGGGAAAACCCCTGATTTAGATCGGAGGGGCCACAACGATCTACTGTAACACACTACAGGATGATCACAAGAGACAATCTTAGTATGATCAAAGTTCTAAGATTGTCATAAGGGGAAAATGTAGGTGTGAACTAAGGGGTAGTGTGAATTATTGCATCAGGTAGTCGATGTGCCCATCTTCTCTATTTAAATCTAATGATTACTGAAGGGCAATATGGTAAACAGACTTCATAATCTGCACTCTTTTGGTTGAATGCAGTATTTATTTACACTTTGGCTTTATGTTATTTCGTTTTTATTCAAGTACATTTTTGTTAATGGAGACTGAGAATCAATTTTATTTTTATTTTTGGTTGTTTTGTTTATTTTGTTTATCAGTTCCAGTGTTGGGTGTTCTTTTTAAAATAAAGTGCTTCTATCTTTGGCAGGAAATCGCATGCATTATTATGTCATTTCCTTTAAATCAGTGTAAAAAGGTTTTCAAACAATACTATCGTCTATCGCAATAGTTTTTTGAGACAATTAATCGTTCAGCAAAATTTGCTATCGTGACAGGCCTACTTGTACAAAATGTCCTTACGATCGATGGCTGCTCTCCATTGAAGTCTTCTTTCCTCAGCCAATGGTTTACAGTAAAAATAAGTTTAGTTTACATCCTTGTGTGTTTATTCAGCTGAAACAACACGTACGTTGTTTTGACGTCTGTCACGACGAAGTGGGTCGCTTCCTGAAGACAGTGACGTTGCATGGAAACTGTCGATAGCATTTCGTACCGGTCTGAAGCTCACTAATCTCACTTCCTGCCCTCTGGGTTTTCCAGACCTGCGGGATTTCAGAATGGACAGCAGAGAAAGGAGAGTGTCGGAGGGAAGGGAACGACGGATTTCAGACGGACGCGACCCTGAGCCTCTGGACGGGCTGGAGCAGCTCTACCGGGCCCTGGAGCAAGCCAACGTGAACGCTCTGGGAGACCCCAGGCCCTGCAGCAAACAGGAGCTGCGACGCTGTTTCACCCAGAGAGTCAGGGACCCCCTGCTCAACGACCGGCTGCACCGGGTCCGAGCCCTCCGCAGCACTCTGAAGGTACCGTCACGCCTCATTATTCTAGAACAGGGGTGGGCAATCCTGGTCCTGGAGGGCCGGTTCTCCTGCAACTTTTAGATGTATCTCTACTTCAACACAGCTGAGTCAAATGATGAGGTCATTAGCAGAACTCTGGAGAACCGGACTGCATGTAGGAGGAGATTCAGCTGTTGGATTCATGTGTGTTGGATCAGGGAGACGTCTAAGAGTTGCAGGACACCGGACCTCCAGGACCAGGATTGCCCACCCCTGTTCTAGAAGGATCCACTGATGACGTTTTATTAAAGACAGATGCTGATGACGGTAATTTTGACGTCAGTATAACCAATCTCCAATATGTTTGATTCTTGATGTTGATTTGCTTTTTCTTCCTTGATTTACAAATGAAAAAAAGACAAAAGCCTCAATTTAGACAAATACAGCATAATAACAATGTACAACATTTAAATGCAGGTTTAAACGTGCTAAGCTAGTAGTAGGGGTGTTTGGGCAGTCCGCCAGCGACTCACCAGGCTTTTACATTAAAAGTCTTTGGCCGTTGTGGTGGCGCAGGGGTTAAGCACAACCCACATAAGGAGGCCTTAGTCCTCGATGCGGATGTCGCAGGTTCGATTCCCGGGCTGCTTACTTTTGCTGCATGTCTTCCCTCTCTGTCATTATCCTACTTTCCTGTCATAACACTTTCAAATAAAAGCCACTAGAGCCAAAAACAAGCAAAAATGTTAACAGGAATTGTGATAATATGACTTGGGAATTATATGCTGTTGGAAGTCGTTAGCTGCGCTTCCGTTACGAATGTGTGTCGATAATCGGCTAATGCTGAAAAGACACAAATTTACAATTGCTATGTTTACATTAAATGAGAAATTAAACTCACACGCGAATAAAATCAGGTCGTAGCCGTCATCCTCACACCGCTTCCAGTCCTCTTTCCCGCCACTAGTAACATCTGGTTGTCGATCGTACGACTTGCAGGATGTGAAAAAATGTTTCCGTGTCAGTTTTGCGGAATACACTACTTTCAATACAGCCAAAAAGCATCACCTCATCGTAGCACAAAAACATTTTACATCAAAAGATTTACAATTTCTCAAAATTGCTGTTCTTCCATTAAGCAGATTTGTCTTCATAATTCCAATTATATGGTCAATGGAAATGCAACTGCTGTTGACAATATTTAAGCACCCAAGTACAAAGTGTTAAGTCTGGGCTTGTTCCTAAAGTGAGCTTTGCCCACTATCAGGTCCCACCTAAGGCACAAGTCGAATGATAAATCTGTTTAATCTGATTTAATGATTTCATCTAAAAAGCTTCAAATTGTTTTATTATTGTTTTAAGACGTGTTCCATCTTGTTGGTGTCTCTTTGGTCCCGCAGGCCAAAGAGTCTGAGCTGGAAGTGATCTGCGCCCTTCTGGAGGACCCCACTCTCTGCTCCCAGACCTTCAGAGAGTGGAAGCAGTGGCACAGCGAGCTCTACGCCGAAATCTGCCAGCTCAGCCCCGGCACCAACGACCAGGACGACCTCTCCCCGATGGGCGCGCCCCTCATGACCCACACGCACTCCTTCATCGAGACGCACGTGTGAGGTGTGCGGCACGGGGCGGCCGACGCGCGAAACCCCAACTCTGGGGCCCGGAGAGCCTCCCGTTGCCCCGTCACGACTCCGAGCACGCACTCACACACAAACACGGGGACAGACTTTGTAAGATGTGTAAATATCACAGAAGGGGGGGGGAAACAGTCTGAGAGGTGCGTGGATGAACTTTTGATAATCACGAGGACCCTCCCCCCACACAGGGTGCCTATTGCATGCCTGAACAGAAAGCATTAATCTTCCTTTGTCTATGAAACTCACCTAAAGTCCACACGCTTGTCGAGCAAAACAGTAAAACAAAAAAAAAAGGGAGACTTTGAGCCCATGTTTGTTTCTTTGTGTTTTTTTTGTTTGTTTGTTTTTGTTGTCAATGTTAGAGGCCAGGGGGGAGGCTATGTAGCAGCAATACAGACGAGAAACCTTTTCACCACAGCACTGTACTTTTCTACTGATGAACTTTGCACCCAGAGCCACCAGTTCTCCCCCTTTCTCTAAAAGTTGTTTTCTTTACTTCTCATTGCATATCTCGTTGATTTACAGAGAAATGGCTGTTATTTCAGGCTGATCCCTCGCGGGAAATTGTGAGAACAGGAGCTTCGGTGTCAAGGCCGCGGCGTCGTTTCTGTATTTATTTAAATTTTTTTTCTTAAAGCTGTTTCTCTGGGAACCCATGAAATTAAGCATCAAGCAACAACTGTGCCGGCCACAAAGCACGCTCCTTTAAACTGTGAAGTGTTCAGACGTCCTTGCAGAAGGAGGCTCCTCTGTTCAAATGCAATTCTGTTTTTTTGCACCCTCTGATTTTTTATTTATTTATTTATTTATTTTTGTTCTCCTCCTTCTCCTCTCCCCCCCTATCGAGTAGTTCTCAAAAAAACTTGTGTAAATGTGAATACTGATGTAAATGTTTGAGTTCCACTACCACTGTGATACGCTTCTAGAGGTAGCGGAGAGAGACGGTGTTTCTATTAGTGTGGGTGCAAGACGACTGGGTTGTTTTTTTTTTTGTTTGTTTGTTTGTTTTTTTACCTTTTGGTTGTTCTTTTGTTTTTCCCACTCAATGCAAGAGCAAAGGAGTTCTCTTTTCAAAGAAGTCACTCACTACAAAGAATGCACTTTCTGTATCTCTGTGTCCCGTCGGCTGCATCACAGGGTCTCCGTCTCATCGGCCTCCTTCCCATCGCTGTTCAGATATCAGGTAAAAAGCGTTTGCCGTCTCATTTGCTAACGATTCGTGTACAGTCTACAGATATATTTAAGCCTAGAGGAGACTATATAAATCTATTTACGTTTTTGTGTCATAGATATAATGTAAAGTAAGATGTAATCTATGCCAAGGTTTTTTGCAGTGCCCCCCCTGCCCTCCACCTCCTCTTCACACAGGGCGCTCATCGGCGGTCGTACCGGCTCGGCTCACAGCTGGTCCATTTCTCTGCGATGCGTCGCATGAGGAAAGGCCCGGGACTGGTTAGAGTGGGACAGGGTAAAAAAAATACTGTGGATTATTTTTCTTCCTTTTTTTATTTATTAGTCTTGTAGCGCATGATACATGCAAAAATGACGTGTTTTTTTTAATTTTTTTTATAACGTATATTTTTGAAAGCTTTCCTTCAGTGCATACAATTTAAAGACACACACTGTACATCCGAAGGTGATATTTCTTTTTGCTGCTCAGCTCTTTCGTAATGCAGATGTTGAATTTTGCATTCCAGCGGAAGGTTTCAGTTTGTTGTTGTTTTGGTTCATCTGCAGTGTCTTCTGGAAGTATTCACACCCCATAAACATACTCTGAATTTGCCTCATAAATCCCTCAAACTTTGCTGTGTTTAATTAGGATTTTATGTAACAGACCCAGGGCCGTATATTAAAAGAATGTGGAGCCCGTTTTGGTGCCACAGCCACCACAAATAAGCTCTTCTACTAATGCAAATACACTAATCCATTCATAGGTATTATAGGTGGGTCCTATAAACAGGCAGGTATGAATCGATGCATGGTAGGTTTCATTCATCTGCTGAGCAGTGACCCCATGTTATTCCCACCTTAAATACAAAGCTCCATAACTTTATGTTATGGAGCCATAAACAAAACCCAAATATTAATACAATTCGCCTCATTTTTCCCTATGAATTTGACATAAAGTACAATGGAAAAAACACATTTAATAAAAGAAAAGAAGAGTCTGTAGGGTCCCCCAAAGATTGTGACCCTGTTCTATTTTTAATCCGTCTGTCGCTTAAAAGAAACAGTTGAATATAATTTCCATTCTTTTTTTTTTTTTTTACTAATAAAATCTGAAAAACACGGCATGCTTTTGTGTTCGTTCCTCATAAGTCTCATATTTGCCGCAGTTTCACCAGGAGGTCTGTTGGCCAGAACTCTTCTGGGTCTTGAGATAAATATGTTTTATATTCTCTGAAAATAGACCAAACTAACGCTGCTGAGATCAGCAGTCAAATAACAGTTTCTAAAATACCTCTCCAGCTGGACTTGATGCTGCCACCACCACCGTATGTAAGGTGAGGTGTTATTTTTGTACCACACACAGTGTCTGACAAGGACATATTATCAAGCTTTGATTTTAATTCATTTTGTTCTATAACAGCCTTTTTCTTCTCCACTCTTCCATACAAGTCCAGAGTTGTTCAGTGGGTGACCAATATCTGTCCTGTCAACAAATTCTCTCACCTGAGCTGTGAATATCTGGAGTTCTTCCTCAGTCGTTTTCCACGGGTCTCTCCACTGGTTCCTCTTTCAATGCTCTCTTTCGCCGGCCATGTCTCTCGGTGGCTTTGCTGTTCTGCTACGCGAGTTAAAAACTAACCCAGCTTTTAACTTCTCCTGCACTTTATTTCTGACCTCTGCTGTGTTTCTTAGTTTTTATCAGGCATTTTTGTTTGTTCCTTTTCCCTAATAAACCTCTGAAAACAGATAGGATTTTTATTTTTTTTTTTAGGGTTGCCAGAGCGAAATTTTATTTGTAATATATTTTCGTACCAGGCAACGTTTTTGCTTGAAGGGGATCTATTATGCGAAATTCCCATTTTGCGTAATGTGAATTTTTGTACTTCCATTCGGGTCTCTGCTGCTTCTAAAAAAAAAAAGAAACTACCCAACACCCAGCCTTTTTTTGGGGTGCCAATAATCCTTTTTCAATTTTTGGAAAGTAACCTCCCGGTAGCTAAGGCCACGTGTGGCAGCATCCCCAGTCCGCTGGTTTTACCGCTGTATGCGTTGTACAATGGCTGCTGGAAGACACAAGAGTTTTGTTGTCGACTTGCCGTTCAAAAACAACTTGCCGCATTCATGTTGTCTGTCCAGGAGACTCCACTTCTGCCTTTCATAGAGGTGCGCTTGTATAATTGAGCATCTGTTTGCAACCATTTTTAAGTGCAAGTGTAAATTCTGATTTTGGCTTATTTGGATTTAAAGTGACAAGATGCCATAGAACAGCTCAAAATCTAGAGAACAGAGCAGACTAAAATCTCATTATCTAAATGCTTTGTGTAGCCCATAAACTTATCATAACTCACAATAGGTCACTTTTAACTTTAGGCTATACACGTGAGTTGAACTATTCCACAAAATCCTGGTGAAATGCTTTAAATGTATATTGTTATTGACTGTAATGTCAAACACAGCATAGGAAGGTTCATGGGGTGCTACTACTTTTACGAGACACTTCAAAAAACGTTTTTAGGTTTCTGTCTCTAGAGAGTTTAGTGCAGTTACCTATGAATCCCTGTGAGGAAGTGGCTGATGCTGACTGGTGACGGACTACCACATTGGAATGGTCTGTACCAATCGCTTCATCTGCAACATCAGGCCAAGGACTCAATGGTGCCCCCTAGTGTCCAAGACTCTGAACAATGTGTAGCATCCAGCACTAACTACCGTGTTGTCCTGATCTTCGTTTTTTTTTTTTTTTTTTTTTTTTTTTTTCTGTCGATCTTGAGTGGATTATTTTTCGTCACGTAACACTGAAGTGAAATATCCAACGCATCCGCAGCTCGTGTTTTCCAACGGTTAATTTCAAGAGTGCCACAAAGAAACTTAACGATGCAAGCACTTTCCCTGTGCCTCCCAAAATCCTCTCTTTGACAGCAAAGGTCTCTCACCACACCAGTGTTGCTCGCGCGCACACACACGCACACGCACGCACACAGTTCCACGCTCTTCTATTTGTGGTACGAAGTCGTCTCTCTCCAGCTCAAACTGTAGACGTACTGTAGATGAAGGAGTTTTGAGAGCGTTTGGTTGTACACACTGACTGTGTTACCCCTCCCGGATTCTTTTAATGTATTTATTTTTGTTTTGTGCGTGTGTGTGTGTGTGAGTGTGTGTAGACCTGCAGAAACAGGCTGAAAAGGGAGATTCCACTGTGTGTTCTTTCAGGGGTGTACACCTCATGGTACATTGCACAGGTGTGTAAGATGTAAGTTGCACTGCGACATTGAAAAAAAAAAAGGAACATATTGCTCTTTTTCAAGGATAATATTAGCTTACTGTTATTCTGTACATTCAACTGACTAAAGATATTAAAAAGAAAGAAAAATGACATTTATTCTTCCTAAAGTAGCCTTTTTTGATTTCATATATATGAAAGTACATAAATATATATAAATATAAATAAATATATATATACATATATATATATTAATGAAAATACAGATTGTAAACCTAAGTTGTTAAACTTTGACTTCAATAAACTGAATCCTCTGCACTATGAGCTGCTGTTTCCTTCTGTGTCTGATGTATTGGCAGTGTTCTTGTAAAGCGCGTATGCGGGTGTCAACCTCAAAAATGGGAAAATTGCATAAATATTCCAGTCCAAATGTGACACTTGTGCATCATAGGTTCATGATGCTCTGAGATGTATCGTATTTTAGCCACTTATTTTTGTTGTTATTATTGATGATTGTGGCTTCCAACTAATAAAAGCAAATGTATAAAACGAACACAAAAGATGACCCATATAGAATGAGGCAGTATGGGAAACATTTATTCAGTGCACTTTCTTTTTTTTTTGTCTTTGGTGGGGCTCCTTTGGCATGAATTACTGTATCGATCCAGCATAGCATGGAGGCAATCCGCCATTATTGGCTCAGGTATTTCTTCTTCTTGATAATAATACCTTGTAGATTCTCTATTGGGTTTTTGGTTTGGTAAGTTTCCTGGCCAATGAAAAATAGTGACATCACAGTCATTAAAGCAGGTGTTGGTACTTTTGGCAGTGCAGGAAGGTGCCGAGTGCTTCTGTATGTGTGTATAAGGGACTAACCTGCGTTCAGATGGTTGAAAGAGGAGGCTAACGTTTATTTATGCTGCTTATTTTATATCATATTTAAGCTTTCTTTTAAAACGGACTGGCACTTAAGTACAGATACATCCAGAGATTGATGTTGGTATAAGACAGGTAAAAAAAAAAAAAAAAAAAAGGTAACTGTAGTCTTCTTGAAGAGACATGTTGCATGGCAGTAAAATGGCCAGAAGGCCCAGAAGTGCAGATTCACAGTCATTGGCACTGCAGGTTGATAACTTTGAAGCAGCATCCAATCATAAAGGTACAATGTCACACAAAAATAATAATAATAATAATAATAATAATAATCCATACTGGGGAGTTAACTCTGCTGGGAAATGAAATCCGCATGTCTGTAAAGTTTTTCAGCAGAGGAAATTACCACCACCGACTGGAAAGTTCCTACTGGGACTCAAGCAGGTTTGTTGTTTGTTCCTCTCCACGTTTTCTCCAAACTCTGCCACCACAATTTGTAAACACCAAACAGCTTTTCATAAAAAATACAAGTCTTGTGACCAATGAGCAAAAGCGCAGTCCATTTCTCCTTCGCCCAGGCAGACAGATGCTGTCTGGGATTCAGCGGTAGCTTAAGCATGAGGAATTTGACAGTTGTTGCGTTATGCCATAGATATTATGAGATTTACTTCAGAATTATTTTAATGATGCCTTTTATCATCGTTGTTTATACATATTTCTTTTATTTATTTATTTATTTTTTTTGCCAAGCTTTTTCCTTCCAAACATTAATATGTTTGGATACTGAACAGCCGGCTGCCAGTAAAAGTAATAAGGATTTATTATGGTTTACCCATTTTGAGGAGAATTTTGACACCAGTCTTCCTTGTGTATTTATGGACAATAACCTTAATGATATTTATCTTGACACCATATTCAGATTTTCTGAGAAATCGAAGTTTTGAGTTTCTTCGCTATTGTCTAAAATAATCAAAATTAACGTAAATAGTGCCTGAAACATCACTCTGTCTAAAGAATATACGTAATATGTGTCTATTGAATTGAATTAATGAAATAATTTAACTTTACAGTGATACTCGACGGCACTGCGATGCCGCGACGTCAGTAAACGTGCCTAGAAATAATTACTCGGTTGTAAAAGAAAAAGCCCTCAAGATCTCCCTCCCAAGCTGCAGGTGCAGCCTCTGTCCAGTAGATGGCGGGAGCTGACCGTTTCAAAGCAGCGACGGTTTCAATTGGACGAAGAAGAGGGAGGATCGCTGTCATGGCGGCCAAGGTGAACGTTTAACGTGATTTATTTGGATGTTTTTCATGGTTTAACCGTGTATTTTCAATGAATGCATGCGTCGTGTGCTATAGTAGTCCTGCATTGAGCTTTAAAGTAGCTATTTATGTGACTGTCACTTTACATCCGTTGGTGCTGGACTGTAACTCCCGATGCTAACTCAGCCTCGCTGTATAAGTCAGTTTAAGCGGATGATATTCCTACATTAGATCCCTTTCAGACACCCGTGACGGCTGCCAGAGCTTCATATTTGTTCCTGCGACTTTATATCTCCTTTTACGTACATGCGGTAACATTAGGAATACCTTTTTAGCCGCCTGCCTGGCTAAAAAGAAACAAAAAAAGCAAACGATTGTTTACATTTCTTTTTTTTAATGCCGTCACTGTGTGACGTCATAGCTTTTACCAACAGAAATGATTTACTGTTTACAGTTCTTAAGTTAGCTTTAATTCTAATAAAAGGATACATAAACCAAAGTAAGATACAGGTTGCGTACATACTGTCTATATAAGACACTATGTAGTTTAATCTGCGATTTTGCTTATACTAAGGGAGTCCTTAAACATAACCTTTGAGCATTTCCGTTTTCAGCAAACAGAATTCTTAAGAAACGCTGGATTTAATTATTTTTTCAAACATAATTAAACACTTATGTATATATATATTTAAATAATCTAATTAGATAAAGCCTCTAATTGATTTTTAAGCTAGAAATGTTTGATTTCTTGTTTGGAAGTCAAAACCAAGATTTTTGACAATTATATTCTTATAAGCTGCTGTTACATAAATGAGTCATACACATGTATACAGGTGTGCTCCCACAGGTAAATCCCCTCGCCATGATAAAACCATGACTACTCTTACGTATTTACACAACTCTAAATTTAGGTATCATATTTAACCAAGGTTTAGTAGATTTAAAACAGAGTTGTTATATTAGGAAGGCTTGTCAGAATGTCATATTTTTGCTGGACGAAGGTTTTGAGATAAACAATAATATTGTTATTTTGAGATTCTTTTCAAGAAATGGCATAACAATGCAATCACATTCTGTCGAAGATCAATAAACTTTCATTTCAAATGAACATTTAACACACATTAAATACAAGAAATAAAATAAAACAACCCAAACAGCAAATATAGTGGATGCTGAAGTCTCCGTAAACAAAACTGCACTTCAATAAAGGTGCTAGTTGGAACCAAAGCACCGGACTGAAACCTTTTGTCACACCCGAGACACAAGAAAAACCAATCGCACAAATGGAAATCATTGAGCTTGTAACGCGATTAATTGATGTATTTTTGTTTTGCGACAGGCTTTGGCAGCTATGTTCTCATCTGGGTTTCCACATAGTCTGACATTTTCTCTGACGTCTCATCGAAAAGATTTCTAACGGCTGGAACGGCACGACAGGCGATTGTGACCGTTTTGAAAATGTAACTCTTGAAAACCTTTGTATGCCTGGACACGGGCTTATTGTTGATTCAGAGGCCCATATTCTAATGCCAACGTGTTCCCAAAAATACTCTCTCTCGAGTCTTTAATTTTGCACTTCAAAAACAAAACATTAAATACAATCTTCAGAAGAGAAAGCAGATAAAGAAGAGAGCCTGTAATATTCTTTGGTTTCCAAAACACCGTCACGCTTACCTGAGATTATCATCCACGATGAAACCTCATCTTCTACACCTTGCAACACCTGTGAATCATCTGTCCTATCAGAGAGAATCTGACTTTCGCAAAAAAAAATTTTTCTCTTTTTATTGTGTCGGAAGCGTTAGACAGCAGAAATAAAAACACGGCAGATCGATGAAGAAGAGCAACCAGCGAACCGCGGCTGACCTAGAAAACACCCACAAGGGGGAAACTGGCCTGCAGAACAAGGGATGTGAGGCAGATCAAAGTTTGCAGTTTATCTTGATGTTCTCTTCTTTGCACAAAGAGAGGCGTTTCCATGGTAAAATCTTAAAGTTCAAAGTGTGGCGTTTAGTCATTTTTATATATAGCTTCTTTTTTTTTTTTTTTAAACGATTCATTCAGAATCTCAAAGAACGCTCATCAGGTTTCGCGTACAAAAATACGACGACAACGTGGGACGGTTCTGGGAGACGTCGTTTCATTATGAACATTCAACTGAACCTTTGAGGATATTGTAAAATGTGCTGTTGTGAAACAACATTAGACTAAAGAAATAGTGTCTAATTGTGCAATTTGTTCATATCTGAGTTGGATTGACTCCAGCTGAGCATGTGCAGAGTGCAGTTGGCTTCTGATTGGAGAAAGTGTTTGTGCCCCTCTGTCTCAGCAGCCCCCCGGTTCCCCCTCCCCCCTCCTCCCCACCGTCTTCCTTTTCCACTCAGCCATCACAGCAGTCGCTCATCTTTCAGTGATAACAGCAACTGCTGCCGCATTAAGCCTCAAAGTGCTGCATTTACAAAAAAAAAAAGAAGAAAAATGTAAAATTTTTTCCCCCCTCCTCTCCAGGTGGTGATGGTGGCCGTCCCCACGGTGCTGGGAATCGCCTCCATCCGCGTGTACACGGTGAAGGAAGCTCCCGCGGACGGGCTGGTTTCTCCAGACAGGGTACGGCCGGCTGTCCCGCAGCGTCACCATGAGGCCGTGTGTCGCTCGCTGTGTTCTGTCTCAACTCGCCATGTCTCTCCAGCTGAACATCTACGCCCCGCTGCTCGGCGCTGACCCGCCTACGGTCGTTCCAGAACGTCCAGGACTTGTGGAGAGAGGGCTAACGACGACCAGAGAGAGCGTTTTGCCCGCCGTCCGAGCTGTGAAGGTAGCTTTGCTCTTTCTTGCTGTATAACGTAGAATATAGCAGGAAACATCCAGGCATACAGTGTTGATGTGGAGAAAGAGTGAAGATTGAGCAAGTGAGCAGAGTTTGTTGGTGGACCTGCAGAACTCTCAAAAAGTTAAGAGTTCAACTGTTTGACTCCAAATTTAGAGCTGAACTTCTTTTGGAAAAAAAAAAAGAATCCAATTCTTCTTCCCTAACAGTTGGATTCTTCCATTATAAAGATGAAAATGGCCAACAATAATGACACTTTTGAATGAAAAGTCGCTTTAAAAGTCCATTAAAAGCCAACTTTGCATTGAAGTGTCATTATTTACCAAATAATGCAAAGTTGGCACTTTTAATGGACTTTTTAAAGCAACTTTGCATTAAAAGTGTCACTATTTACCTCCTGACACTTCATGACAACAGTCATAAACATTCATAAAGACTCCTTCATGTTCATAGCAGGTGTTAAATGATAGTGACATATTAGTCTTATGCACACTGAAGGCTTCGTGTCTTGCACCTGCAGCCTTTGCACCTTCTCTTGATGTGATTTTTTTATTTTTATTTCTGTTCCTCTTGCTCGCGGTTAGCGCTCCATCCCACGAAGCTGCAAGTGCTAAGTGCGGGTATGACGTTTGCAGAACGCAGCAGGAGTTTGACAGGAAATAGTGCTGTTCATGGCTGTTGTTGTGTTAACAGCGGGGAGATTTGACAGTTTGATTCTGTGAAAGAGCTGAACAAAAAGAAAGAAAAAAAAAACCCCGACACTGATTGGTATCTGTCTGTTTCAATTCCGTGTTCTTGATGACCTTTTTATAGTGTTTTATTTCTCCGTACAGGATGCCTGTGTCTCTGTAACACGGGGTGGTGTTAATCTTTACCATGCAGGAGAGGGTAAGTTAACAGAAGTCACAGAATCGTTCAATGACACTCTTACTGGAGTCAATTTTAACAAATCATCTCAGCGTTTGGTTGTGTGTTGGTGGTTGTTCCAGTTTGGTGAGCAAAGCAGGATTTTTGAGTCTCACTGCAAATTAGGTTTGCTGGCAAAATCCAAAATTGTTGAAACAAAACCGTTTTCTCATCTATTCCTCATCATAACACAGTCTCCTTTATGAGTGTGTATATTAAAGATTTTCAATGGTGGCATCGAAACATGGACTGGTGCTTTATTACCTGGTTAAAATGTGGCTAAGGCAAGAGAAATGTCCAAAACATTTAGAGAAGAGATGGCAGCCATGCTGGAAACGACAAGAAGGAAGGAAAACCCCCGAATCTTAAATTCTTAAAAATAAAAATAAAAATCAAGGTCATAAAATGTCTTAAATTCTTTTATTTTTTTTTAATTTGGGCTGTCAGACATTAGTCACAGGTCTTGGGAAGATTATTTCATCTCATAGATGGCAGTTTTGTTTTTTTCTTTCTTCTTGTGGGACTTTTCTGTCAGGCAAAAGTTTGAGTCACATCCACACATCTCCATTGTGTTCTCTGTGACTCGAGGTGCTTGCGGCTACCGCTACCTAGCTGCTGATAAATCCTTCCTAGCTAGGGGATTTTTTATTTTTTTTTCAGTCTATGCCCAAGTGGCCGTCACAGTCACCTGCAGGCGTTCGCTGACATTCCTGAAGTGAATCATAACAAGAGTGGAGCTTCTCTGAGTAATGACGATGCTGGTCATGAAGGGGTTAACGACAGCAGATGTTTAAAGCTGCAATTTATGCTAGATTTGCAGAAACCAGCTGAAATATTAGCTATATTTTGTGTGTTCAGCTGCATTCAATCAACAAAACTGTTTTTGTTTTTTTGCTGCTGCTAGTTGAGTTTATGAGTTAATGCATCTTTTTTTAAACTGTCTCTGTTTATGTCTCCTGATTTCTAGATGTATATTACTACTTGATAGACCCTCCTCCAGGTTTTCTGCCCAGGTTTGGAACCGTCACCATGGCCGGCCTGCTGGGCATGTTCTTGGCGAGAAAAGGTGACGTAGTTTCCCGTTTCCGCACCGCCAGTTATTTTCGAAATGGTAGAAAACGGTTATGCGGGTTTCCTGGTCCGAGTTCCTGCAACGACTTGAAAAGCTTCTTTTTTTCCCCCAAAAGTCGCCATTCGTTTTCCATCTAGAACTGTTGAAGACAGAAGAAGTATTAAAGTAAGATACGAAGTAGGGTACAGGTGATCGACAACAAGAGGCAGTGATCGGCGATCACCAATCGTACACTTTTTCATGGAAATCGGCCGATCGGCACACCTCTAACACTAACTGCCTCGATTTGATTGCTAAAATAAAATTTAAGTACGCCTCTGAACCAGAATGTTCCAGGTCCAGATCCAAAATACTAAAAGTTTCGAATAATTTTTCTACCGACAATCTTAAATATTTCAGCCTTTTATCTGGCAGGCTGATAAAACCTTCCTTCCCTCCATCCCTCTTTTCCTTCTCTTCCCTCCTTCCAGCATTTATTGATTTTATTTCTCCTTTTTAGATTAAAAAATCTAAAACAAAAAGTTAGATCTAAAAGTCTAGACATGGCTTTAGTTCATCTGTGTCGCTAGCATCTAGAGGGCCTCGTAAAAACTTACAGTGGACCCGATTTGGCCTCCGGGCCTCGGGTTTTGACACACGTGGTTCAGATTGAAGCCTATTCGGCCTAGTCAAAGACCATAACTAAATCTGAGTAAGTGGGAATCTGTGGGCAAGACTTTGGGGAAAATATTTCTCAAGGGACGCAAAGAACTGGGAACAATTTCAGACCACAGGGGAGCTGACTAGAAATGCACACCGCACCTTTCAGATTTCTGTCTGCAAAGAGAAAATTTAGACCAGAAGCCCTTATTTTATGGCTTTTATTTTTTGTCCTTTAATGCCATTTATCATGTTCCAGTTGTTCAGCCGGTGTTTTGGCTGCCCAGCCTGATTTCACACCTTGATTTGAAGCAGATTTGGAAACAGTGACTCTTCCTGATCAGGACGCGGTCCTCTCCTGATCATGCGCCTGTCGTGTCTCTGCTTTAGTTTTCACCAAACGTTTGTGATTTATTTTCTTTTTTTTAAAAGTTTGTCTTTCCCCATCATTTCTCCCTGAACATCGTTGCGTCAATACGAGTCGTTTAAACCAGAACTAAGTTTCCATCCTTGAAAAGGTCTCCAGCACGCGGGCTGGTTTCAGACAGGATGTGAGGAAGGAAGGGCTGGTTAAAAACAACCTCTTTGAAATGATCCCTGCCCTGTCGAACAGAGTGTGTGCGAGACGTTTTCTGTCGAAACCGGCAGGAAGCGGAACCGACCCGATCGCCTCTTGTTTGTCACGATAAAAAATAAAAAAATAAAACCTTTCCAGGCTCCCGTTTCAAGAGGTTAGCGGTTCCGTTGGGTCTGATGAGCGCCGGGGCGTCGCTGTGCTACCCAGTCCAAGCCGTGTCTGTGCTCAAGGTAGCATTTGTTTTTGTCTATGTTTATATATATATATTTATATTTGTGACTATTGGGATTTGGGAGTCATTTTCAGATGTAATGCCTCTGCTTTCCCACGCTCCCTGAAGGTGACGGGACAGAAGGTGTACGCCGCAGGGCAGTGGAGCAGCGCCGCCGCGTCGTCTCTGCTCGCCGCCAGGGAACCTGTCGCCAAAGAGGCCGCCGCGCCGCAACCGCAGGTTAGAAACGGAGAGTGGATTTAAATGAGTGGTAGATTTGGTGTGACTCCACCAGAATCTCTGGTCCAGCCTTTAAAGGGACGACTTGCTTCCCGCTGGCCGGGTTCCCTCCTTCATGTGCTGGACAAAAATGCCCGGTGTGTCATCGCCACGATGCGGCTCAGATTCCATCTCCTGGACTTGCACTTTGACCTTTTTACAGATTATTGGTCATTTTGAGGGAATCTGGTCTTTGTGCTTAAACCGCAAAGTTATTTTCTGCTCTAAAATGTGTTTTAAAACGATGACTTACTGTTTATTATCTAATGTTTAATAAGTAAAGCGTTTTTTTTTTTGGGATGTCTTCTTGCATAAATCATGAAGCTGCTGCATTTTTGATCAGGTTGGATATTTAGGATTTATTTCAAGTGGTTCTTAAAAACAGGCAACGAGATTCTATTAAACAGTGTCACTGCTTTTAAATTGTTTTCTGTTGTTTCACACTTGTGCGTGTGTATTAATTAGTTTTATTTTGTAACCAGGTTGGTGTGTATTGCAGACTTCTGCCCAGGTCCCTCTTGAAAATGAGATCCAGATCTCAACGGGGTTCACCTGCTTAAATAAAGGAAATAAATAAAAAAACAGTTTCAAAACAATTAAACGTATATAAATTCAAAGTCACACAAGTTAATGTAGTCTTTATTACGCTGTAGTTATGTGAACTTAGAGTTATTGTAATGAAAGACATTATGAACATCCCTGTTCATCCTCTTCATGAGGTTCTTATTCAACCACAGAATGTTTTCAGTCAGAGGTTTAGTCAGAGGTGCAGTAACACAGACCACTAGAGGATTCTTCCTGCCCACATCTAAAACTTTTTCACGATGCGTTCAGTGGAAATTGAACATTAAAGAGTCTAAATTGGATCTTCACTGTTGGGCCGGTGGAGATTTCATCAAACGCACACTCTGTTGGCCAAAATATCCAGCCTGATCAAATCATTATTATGTTGCGGAGTCTCCTGTTGACCTTTAACCCCACCACAAAGCACAAACATGAATCTGTACTGCTGTTGTTTTACGGTGTGAACTCTTCGTGTTCTCCTGCTCTCTCTCCAGCCTCGTTCAGAAGCCGATCCAGAGTCGACTCTGCGTGACGATGAGGCCTCGGCCGACCTTTCCACACCCGACCTCTCCACACCCGACCTTTCCACACCCGACCTCTCCACACCCGACCTCTCCACACCCGACCTCTCCACACCCGACCTTTCCACACCCGACCTCTCCACACCCGACCTCTCCACACCCAACCTCTTGGCTGAAAGCGTCGCCGTTTCGGAGGCAGAAGTGGAATCGGCCGAGTTCGCTCCCATTTCTGAGGAGCCGGTCGTCACTGAAGAGCCGCCGGTGGCTCTTACAGGAACACCTCCAGCAGAGATCGGCACGGCGATTATTCCTCCGTCTCCTGCTGTCTGTCTCCGTCGGTTTGTTACGCCCTCCTGGCAACTGTGATGTTTTTCTCTCTCTCGTCCAGGTTGGTCAGCACATTCGGAGCCAGTGCAAACAGAGCCGTCTCGTCCCGCCTCAGACGAAAACCGAGCCTCGGACGATGTTTCCCTTGACCTGACGCCAGCGGACGCCGTCCAGGACGAGCCGGCTGAAGGAAACCTGCCATCAGGTCAGGAGAAACCTCGTCTCTGAAGACGACTCGCTCATTTCACACAATCAAAGTTTTCTACTTTTAGGTTCTTGGGTCTGTGCATTACAGAAAGAACTGTTCATTTTGTTCGACTCTCGCGTTCCTGTGCAGCTTCCGCTCTCGAATCAGCTGCTGAGTTTGAGCCGGCGGAGGAGCAGCAGTCGCTTCCTGCTGCGGAGGAGACGCCAACCTCAACCCCCGCCACGGCGCCGGCGCCTCAGCAGCCTGCAGAGGGAAGCAGAGAAGGTAGATTCAACTCCACTGATTGGGATCTGGGGCAGAAATGACGTCAAACAGGCTGGGAAAAAAAAAAAAATTGGGGTTTTTAAAACTTTCAAATTTTTTTTTCATTACAGCGACAATATTTAGTGTTTTTAGGAGGATTTTATGTCGTAGTAAAACACAAAGTGATTGTGCAGTGAAAGAAAAGCACACTAACTTTTAATAAAGAAAAGAAATATATGAAAATCTAAAAGATGTTTGGGTTTGTACTGAGGATCGAGAACATTTCTGACCATAACTTTTTCAAGGCTTTTCACAAGTTTTCATCTGGACTTTGACTGGGACATCCTAACCCAGTGGTGCCCAAAGTGGGCCCTGGAGGGCCCCGGCATCCTGCATGTTTTAGTTCTCTCCCCGGTTTAACGTAGCTGGATCCAATGATGGCTCATCAGAAGAACATTGACATGCTGAAAAGGTTGTTGGTACCAGGGAGAAAACTAAACCATGCAGGACGCCGGACCTCCAGGACCCACATTGGGGATCCCTGATTTAAGCACATAGGCTTCAGTCTAAGCATTAGATTTGATCAGATTGTGTAGAATAAAAAAAATTTAAACATGTTCAGTTCAATTCAGGTTCATTTAATCAAGAACAGAACAGAAAACAAAGTTGGATGATAAAAACAAAGCAACCGTTGTTTTTGTTTGAAGGTTTTCTGATTCGAACCGTTTTCAAACGACTGCACAGTCGGAACAAGGATCTCTAACGTCTGCTGGTTTTCGTTTTCTTGTTTTTCTTAAATAAACAGTGATCCTGCAGACAGATTTTCCCACCTGAGCCGTGGGTTTCTGCATCTCCCCCAGAGTCGGTTCCCGCTCGACAACCCCGCGACCGTTTGTGTCGAGATGCTTCGTTATTGCACGACGAGAAACTGTGTAGAAGTTCAAAGGTCACCTTTGCGAGGCGCTGCCATTTCCTTTCTAAGAATGAGCTCGGCCGTTTTCACTACAGAAAGCGAGGCGCTCTTTTCTCTGACGCTTGCTTTGACGGTAATAAACAGTCTAAATCGTTCCTCATTAAGGGATTTAACCCCATTAATGCACTTAATAGAAAACCTTTAGGTTTGCTGACGCATCCATTATTCTGCGTAGGCATCATTCTGCTGGTGAGGCCACACAATTCAGAAGAAAATCTCATTCTGTTACCAAAACCAGTTTTTTCCACTTGCTTCTACTCATGCATCGTAGTCACTGACGCAGCGATCAACACCCGGCTGTATTTTCTCAAGCTCACACGGTGAGAGATAAGCCTGCAGGATGCTGCGGCTTGGCTCTTCTATGTTTAGCTCTTCTCAGAATGTTCACTGACTTCGCTCCGTGGCGTTTCTCTGTGCGCCTGTGACTGAGATTTCCCGTCGTTTCCCATGTGTTCTCCTCTCTCTCTCTCTCTGTGTCCCTGCAGAGGGCTCTGGTTTCCAGCCGGACCCGGCTCTCATGGACTTCGGCCAGTCCAGCCCCGAAGACGAAGACCTGTACAGCACACGCAGCTGAGACGGGCCGGCCCCGTGGCCCCGCGGCCCCGGAGCACCTCGACAGATTCACCGTCAGACGTTTCCATTCTCATAGTTTTCTTTTTTTGTTGTTGTTGTTCTTCTTTTCTCTGCCCACGTTTCCGCAGAACACGTCCGAATAAGTTGGCACCGGCGCTGCATTGTGATGAATTTCGGTACACAAACGCAGAGAAACCTGGAAAAAAAAAAAAAAAAAAAATCCCCACCCACAATTACATTGGAAACAGTTTCTGTTTAAATGTGCAGGAGTTTTCCAACCATCAATTATGCAAAGTGCCGTTTATTTATTGTGATCAGCCCATTTTTGTTCATTTAAATCTTCCTCTCAGACGATGAAGACTACGAGGAGGACTTGTGCTGCTGCTTCACACTGTTAGATGGGTGGTAAAGGAACTCGGAATAAATCTTTATTTTTGTGTGAACTCGTGTTGTTGGATTGTGTCCTGTTTTAATTGCACTGCAAAACATGAATGTATTTCTATGAATTTAACTGATTTTTTTTTACCCACAATAATTTGTGCTCAAAATTGCACTGGATTAGTCTTTTTTTTGTTTTTTTTTTTTAAAGATATCTTTTACATTTTCTGAGCATTCAGAGGCCAGAAAAAGACCCTGGAAAAACCTTAAATGTATTTTGATCATTTTCTTTTCTCCCTTCGTGGCTTTAATCTCGACCAGATGATTGGAAAAGAGACAAAGTTCAACTAAATAGTTTTGCATTTTATTTGGGTAATTAAATACGAATATATTTCCCATGAATCCTACATATATTGAGCTTTGCAAAGGTGTTTGTACTTTTTGGAGTTTTTAAGACATAATTTTTCCATGTATGTTATTGGGATTTAATGTGATAAACCAACAATTATAGTGAATTTCGAAGGACGCACTCCCTGAAAATAAAGTAAAAAAAAATAAAAAAATCCCATAGTCCATAAATTTGATTACGACGGTTTAAAGTGTAAGAGTAACCTACTTTAATATACTCAGCATATTAAATTATCAAAATGAGCAGGAGCTGTTCCTCCTCCAGCAGCCATTAGTCTACAGGCTAAATATTACTCAGAACAAGCGTGACCCGAACCAGTCAGTCTTTTTTTTATAAAGGACACATCTCGTCTACTCTGAAACATGGCGGCGGCAGCATCATGGTGTGGGGACGCTTTTCTTTACCAGGTCAGAGTTGATGGGAAGAGGGATGGAGCAAAACACAAATCCATCCTGGAAGAAACCCATTTTGGAGGCTGCAGCCGTTTTTAGACTGGGGTCAAAGTTCATCTTTCAGCAGCTCAGCAAATGTAAACATACATTTGCTGAGCTATTATTGTTTATCTATCGCTGCATATTTCTGCTCTGGAATGGGCCAGTGACTCAGCTGAACATTGTAGCAGAAGACAAATCCATAAATATTGGAAAACACGTGTGCATCATATTTGTCCAGATTCTTATTTGTAAGAAATAAACAAAAGCCATTTATCCAGTTTGTTCCACTTCACTGTTATACACTCCTTTGTGGATGTATCATCTGTCACATAAGATTTATGGTTGTAAAGGTGAAAAAGTTTAATTTGTTTTAGTTAACTAAAGCCAGAGATTTGGCACCGGTTAAATCTCCTTAGCAGATTTTATTGTTAAAATGATTTTCCTCTAAACATATTCAGCTAATCTTTCTCCTGATGATTATCCTCATTTGCCCTTTTATCCTCGTTTCATGTCTACTGAGAGGTTAAGGGCGTTGCTATGGCTGCTATGCTAACATTAGTAGCCATTATGCTAACACTGGCAAAGTTGGATGTCATATTGCTTAACCATAAAATGGCTGTTCACATATTGCTACATTTGCCATGTACTCATTAGTTGGAGCAACCCAGAGAGTGACTCATATGAATGAAATGTTGGTGATTAAACCACAATTTAACCCTCAAATTTCCTAAACAGTCCAATGTCCAAAATGAAAAAGGCTTTACAGACCATTAAATTACCACTTACACTGCATGGAAAACTAATGTTCTCGTTGGGAACAAGCGGGAATGTTCTGTGTCCCTTTGTTAAATTTTAGCACCACCTGTTTATAATTCCAGTGAACATCCAGTACAGAGGGAACATGGTGTCCAACTCTTTATAGCCCCTTTATTCCTCCTTAGAGGAACCAGTACTGTACTACTGGACCTCATAAACTCTCCACAGGTCCGTCCAGCGCCATGACCCTTAGAACTCTGTGTGTATATGACTGTACGTGAGGGTAAATCACAAAAAAACCATTAAGATTTAGTGGTTGCATTGGTAGCACACCCGTGGGAGAAACACTTTCTGTGGCAGCAGAGACAGGGGGGTAAAGGATTTGTTGGCCCGCATAATTGTGGTTGATTTTGTGTTTTTTTTTTCCTTCTTCGGATAAGCAGTACCAAATGTTCTAATTAAGGATGGGTTTCAACAGAAACAGCTGAGTAACATTGCTAAAACCACATAAAATATAATGCCTCTTTTTAAAACAAAAATCAGAAGGGAACGCTAGAAAGAGAAATGTGTTCCTCTCACATCACGTCATGAAGAACATAGATCATGTTACAATAAACTGTGGCCTCAATGTCAAAAGGTCTCACGGCCCCCATCCCAGCATGTGACACTAACTTTAGCCGCTTCTCAGTAATGAGGCTAAATTTAGCTAACATGTGAATCCAGCATCTTCTTAGCATCTTCTCCTAAATAAACTAAAGTTAGCTAACGTGAAGCTTCACATATTAAAGTTAGCTAACAAGTGTAGCTAATTTTAGCCTCTCTTCACTAAAGAAGCTAAGTTAGCTAACATATGAAGCCAGCTTTTTCTCACTAAAGCAGCTAAGGTTACTTTAGCCTCTTTTCACTAAAAAAGCTAAATTAGCTAACAAGGGAAGCTAACTTTAGCTTCTTTTCACTAAAGAAGCTAAGTTAGTTAACATATGAAGCCAACTTTAGTGTCTTCTCACTAGAGAAAGTAAAGTTCGCTTAATGGCTAACAAGACAAGCCTACTTTAGTTCTTTCTCATTAAAGCAGCTAAGGTTAGCTAGCACGTGTAGCCAACTTTATTGTCTTCTCATTAGAAAATATATAGTTAGCCAACATGTGAAGCCAACTTTAGTGTTTTCTCACTAGAGAAAGTAAAGTTAGTGAACTTTACTTTCTCTAGTGAGAAGACATTAAGGTTGGCTTCAAATGCTAGCTAACATGTGAAGCCCACTTCAATGTCTTCTCACTAAATTAAAGTTAGCTAACATGTGAAGACAACTTTAGCAGCTTCTCACTAAAGAAACAAAGTTAGCTAACATGTGAAGCCAACCTCAGCGTAAACCCCCCCAAAAGCTTAAGCTATCTAGTATTTGAAGCTACCTTTAGCCCGTTTTATCTAATGAAGCTAAAGTTAGCCAACATGTGAAGATAACTTTAGCCTCTTCTCACCTCTCTCAAGGGTCCTGTCCGTTCGTTAAGGCGTCCCACAAACACAATATTCTCAGAGCTAACATTAAAACCAGGCTCTGCCATGTGTTTTGTAAAAATATTTTTCACCAGAAGAGAGGAAGCGTGGGGGTGGTGCAACTCTGACCTCTCGACCTTCGACCCCAAGAGCCGAATTTTCCATGCAGGACTTTAGGAGGGTTTCAGTTAGAGCTGATTATCTTCTCAGGGACCCCCACAACCAAATAAACACACTGCGCATTTATCAGCCACAAACATAAACACAGCAGTCATGCAAGCCAACTAAGGGTGTTTGTTAATATAGTATATGATTGTTTAGGAACATGTTCCTCTCATTTGAACTGGTTAAATGAATGAACACAGTTCACTCCTCTTCTTCCCATGCATGGTCAGCGCCTTGCAAACAAAAAAAAGTCACAACCGTGTAATTTTTCTTCTATTTTGACACATTTGAGTCAAACTTTCACGTATTTTGAATTAGATTTTATGCGACAAACCAACAGATAAGAGTATGGCTGTGAGTAATTCAATGTAAAGCCGAAAATCCAAAGTTTGTTTGAAAACCTTAGTAAACAAACGGCTTCAAATATCCAGGAACACAAGAGGCATTAGAGAAACTAAATATCTTTCACAGTGTGAAACACGGTGGTGGCAGGATCATGCTTTGTCCAGCAGGGACAAAGAAGCTGGGCAGAGTTGACGGGAAGATGCATTGGAGCCTTTTGCAGGGGAAACAGGAAGAAAACCTGCTGGAGGTAAAAGCACATTACTTTTATAAAATGGCCCAGTCAAAGCCAAGATCTAAATCCAATTAAAAGTAGTTTTTTACATATATATACATAAACTGCAAAACCACAAAATCATCCCAAGTAATTTTGTTCTGGTTTCTAGTGCAAATTTGTTAGTACACTTGAAACAAGACATCTTTTCCCATATTATAAATTAAAATAATCTGCCTATGGAGTCACAACGGTTTCATCAATATTAAGAAATTATTGATGTAAAACAAGCTCCTATAACTTACTGAAAAGTCACGTGCAAGTTAGTCTTGTCTTATTTCAAGTGTACTAAGATATTTGCGCTATAAACTAAACTAAATGACTTGGTATGATTTCGTGTTTTCGCAGCGTATTCCCAACCCTTTCTGGCCAGTTTGCAAGAATCAGCAAATATTTCAGCGTCTAAATATTCTGGAGACAGGCGGCTAAAAACACGGCGCTACGAAAGTATTCCTTTTGAATCTAAATACGACGGTTCACAATAATCCGCTACTACTTTGTGGTTCACAGGCTGGAAACAGTAATCATCCTTCCGCCATTACTCTAAAATAAATGCTTCTGGTATATCAGCCTTTAACTTGCCTCAACAACTATAATTGTCTCACGTTTCCTGTGTGAGCCCACAGGAAGTAGCAACCTTTGATGAGCGATGGGCATAAATTAAAGAAACGCGTGACTATTTTAATCCAGAAACTGTGAAAAAATAATTAGCAGGGGTCTGGATGTCCAGTGGGGCCTCGGTGGGGGCAACAGGAAGGGTTGATGCTCTCTGCTCTGTTGCCCTTTGTATCTGCAGCCTGCGCAGGCTCTCCCTGTCCCTACATCCATGTGTTCGGGTCAACAGGCAAACGCACATAAACACTCTCTCCCACACACGATCCGACTTGTAAATCTCTCAGGCTTGTAATTTGCCCTTCTTGAAATCAGCTGCAGGCGTGTGTTGCATGACTTCCAACAGCACAGGAAGCTGCCGCGCGCTCTGCAGGCCGGTTTAATTGATCCGACTGCCGGCTGCAGGCAGGGAAGCTGCCACTCAAGATGCTGCCACGGGTTCGGAGGAGTCGCCGTGAAATGAAATGTGCGAAGAGTGCGTAGGTGTTTGACAAAGATTATATTATTTCTTGACAACTCGTTAGTAGTTGTGGAAGTGAAGTGTGGAAAAAAACCCCCTGTGTTTTCTTACGCTGTACTGTGTTTATTATCCTGTTGGTGTCTTGATTTACTGTACGGTGGTACGTATTGATCTTCATTCACAAATGGGTTTCATACTTGCCTATTTGCCACAGCAAAGCAGAGACCTGCAGCCAATTGCAAAGAGATATTATTTTTCAAAAATTAAATGCTCCTCTCAGAAAACAAGACTGCCTTTTGTATGCTGGGTTTTTTTCTAGAGTTACTTTTAAATATATGGAGCAACAGGATATTGAGTTGGATTTTGAATAAATAAAATCAAATACTATTTAAAACAAGAGGTGAAGTCTCAACAGGTCTGTTGGATCTCAATTAGAAAACTTATATAAAGATTAAATTTACAGTATTATGTATTTTCCAGGCACAAAGTGTCTAATCAAGTAGCTATGGTATCCTCAGTTGTCATAAAAAATGCTAAATATAAATATATATATCCGATCAAAACCTTGAAATCAAGGTCTTGATTTCAAGGCTTCAAGGCAAGTCGATGCCTTGAAATTGGGCCTCTGTCTCTTTAAGAAGCTTCTGCTCTTTCAAGCACTCTGCCTTCAGCGTGTCACATCGCCTAATAACTTTAGAACCTACAAAAAATTTTGATATAATAATAATAATACACGTGTATCATAATAGTATATATAAAGTAAATATATTTTTAATTAAACATAATTTTATACATAATTTAAACAAAAAAATATTTTGAATTACTGAGCCCAAACCAGATGTCCAAAGGGTTAGCAATTTGGGACTTACTGATACTTTTCAAAATAAAAGCTTTACTTTGACGAGTATCTCACAGATTAGATTTAGAAACTGGAAGTTTCACAGAACTACTGAAACAAAACTCGTCAACAGTTTGTATGATATTTCATTCTAGTTGCATACTAATTATAATAATTTGTTGATTGTTGATAACATAGAAAGTCCTCTATGAACATAATCTGACTAATTAACGGAAAAATGTTATACTGGTCTCTTAAAATGAAGCCTGAAGATTCATTTGTTTCTTTTGCCCCATTTAATCCCTATAGGTTGTGGAACTAAACCAGTGAAAACAATGGGATTATACTGGCCTTTGAAAAAAAAAAAAACCCAAAAGAACTCTTCAAAATAAAACTCTTCCAAATGTCTAACAACCCTGAAACAATCACATCACCAAAAAGGGAGAAGATAGCCCACGAAATGTCTCTTGATTAGATTATTTTTGAAATACTCCTTAAAAGAGCAATGTTGATCTACGTTGGGTCACTGCTAAGCACCACGTCGACATTTAGACCACAGTTTTAGGCAGAACCGTCCCGGAGGAAAGCTCTACTGCATCATGAATCTCTCTGCTTGGTGCTCTGTGCTGCAAAGCTGAGAGTTCTGAGGTTATCTGTACAAGTATGCAAAGAGAATGTGGGGTCTGCTGCAGACAGACAGCATAACAATCAGGCCTGAGTGTTTTTCCATTCAGGTAATAAGAAGTTTCTATCTCCAGAAACTGGATCTTTCACATGACAGAGAGACACTGTAGGGCACGGTCATACTTGGGTTTTCTCTTTTTTTGCCTTATTAGTCTGTAATCTGTTATTTCTGTTGGCCTGCAATCCACCATGGCATTCTGTTTTTAGTTGCTGCATGTCACGACCAAAAACTTTTGGCCTCTGCCAGTCTCTGTGTTTATGTTTGCCTGTATGCATGAGCTCCGATTAGTCTGAAGTGAAACATTTGAATGCGACATTAAGTGAAATCAGGGGTTAACGGGAAACGGATGTTGTTTTTGCATATTTTAGTGAGATCACTTTCTTTACAAGCGTGTTAGAGCAACTGAGCATACCCAGCATGCCAGTGGGGAAAAAACATGGTTTTATTGAGTTGTTTTTTTTGGTTCGGAGAGCATAACATTTCAATTCGAAGAGCTCCGCAACGCGCAGCGCATTCCTGATTTCTCACGTCCTTGCCGTCAGAATTGCATGACGTCCATCTTTCACCCTCACTGTCAACTTTCCCACGGCTGCTGGCGTAGGAACGTCGCGTTCCCGGTAGACTCTCGGTGGGTCACGTTGCACATGTACGACACATTTGATCACGCGACTTCAATGAATGCACATCAGGGTGAGATTAAGCACACCCCACGTGTGTGTGCCAGGAGGGGAGCGTGATCGCGCTTGTTGATCAAAGGAGGTGCGATGCAATCAGTCTCGGGGCTGTGGATGCATCCCTCATCAACTTTCACCAGAAGCTTTAATGAAAACCCACTGGAGGGAGTCTCCGCTTTTGCTTCCCTTTGCCTTCTCATCTTCTCGTCCACTCCCTGCAGTTCCAGAGTGTCCTCCTCCTCATTCATCTCCCAGGCTGCGCCTCCCTGCCTTCTCCCTCTTGTCCCAGTAGCTGGCTTGACTTCCGCTGAGACAGAGTAAATATTTCTCATGGCTTATCTGACCACTGGCAGACAGAAAGCCACAGAGCATGTGAGGCTCTTCTAATTAAACCAGTCGCCTGCGTTTGATCAGGTCTGGTTGTCCTGACAGGTACGGTTGGGCCTTTAGATTTGACACCACAAAATGCCCACCTGCAACTACTCAGAGCTCGTGTGTCTGCGTCCAATGTTTCAGCTATTAAACCAATGCACATCTTGACTTGATTTTCCTACGTTTGGCTTGTTCTGACTGAGGCTCCAGGAAGGGGGAGGCAGAGGATAAAGAGGGAAACATTATAAAGCAAAGAGAGCGACTTTTCTTCTCCGCAATGACTGAGGTGTGACGTGCAGCAACTTCCCTGTTGTGCAATCGTCAAGAGGCTCTCGGGGGGCTATAAGACCCCCATCCTCATCTGGTTTCCCAGAGCCTCAGATCTGCTCCCTCTGCTCACGCCCAGACTGACGGAGAGGCACAATACGGTCCAGCGCACTCGGCTGGGCGCAATTCTGTTAGAGGGGTCGAGCAACATTTGTCAAGATATGGACATTAGCCAAAAGAAGCACTGAAAAGCTCTTGGCTTTTTCTGCTGGATACTCGGTCATTTCAGGTAACACATTGTTTGTTTTACCAGGACGGAAACGATAAGATCCTTTGCCAAGTTTTATCTGATTTCAGAGCTGGCATTGGAAAATCTTTAGTATCATATCTCTATCATTTATTCAGCTGTCTTATCATAATTACCAGTTAAATTTTCATTAGAAAAAGTACTTTTCCTAAAGTAATTTCTTTTTCTTTTTTGTAAATTGTAATGGCTCCTTTTAAACTCTTCATTAATTATTAGTTTCACCCCTTGTGTTTTCCACTTTAATAGTTTTGGTTTCTGGGATTGTTATTATTTCTGTAAACCTATTAAATCATAAATTAAGCTGTCTCTTTTTCATTTGAAGTCGTGAATGTTTGATGAATTCAGTCATTAACACAATAAAGCTGTTTCGTAGCAACCCAATAGGCAGCCAGATTAATACAACCTTTTCCAAGATACTTTATAACGGTTTAACTTCAAGCATTGTGTAATGAATTCCTTCTGTAATTCGTTATCAAACGGGACAGCTAATAAACCATGGCGCCAACTAAAGATTACAGTGTAGGAAAACATAGCCGTCCGTAAAAGGCAGCCGTGGTCTGAAAACTCTCCTGCTTTGTGTTATTTCCAGCTGACCTTGGAAATCTGAAAGAAGTTGAAGTCAAGTCTTTAGACACAGGGGAACATCTAGTTCCATAATGGCAAACTCAAGTGGCCTCTTCTTTTCCAACTCCACATCCTCCCTGTTTCCAGCAACAGAGGACTACGTGAACACCTCGTCAGTTCCTTCGGCTCACCACTGCCAAGACTGGTCTCCAGTGTCCATGACAACAGTGATCCCCACCATCTACAGCGTCATCTGTGTGCTGGGTATACTGGGCAACGCCTTGGCGGTGTATGTGTTGGCTCGTGGCAATGCCTTGACGAGATCGGTGGCGAACACTTTCATGCTGAACCTGTGCGTCTCCGACCTGCTGTTCCTGCTGACTCTTCCACTGTGGGCCACCTACTACTCCTGGGGCTACAGCTGGCCCTTTGGACTAGTGGCCTGCAAAATCTGCGGTGCTCTCCTTAACCTCAACCTCTACGCGTCTATCTTCTTCATCACGTGCATGAGCGTAGACCGTTACCTGGCCATCGTGCATCCTCTCCTCTCGCAGAGGTCACGGGATTACGAGCGAGCCCGGATCGTCTGCATCCTGGTATGGGTCCTGGCATTTGCTTGCTCTTCCCCGCACTTGGCTTTCAGAGAGATCTATCACCTTAAAGAGTTGGACGTAGTGGCTTGTGTGGTTTTTTATCCAGATGACACCTGGTTTCTGACCCTAGGCTGGATGAAGATCATTCTGGCATTCCTGCTGCCACTGTTTGGCATCTCCTGTTGCTACTGGGCCATTGGGAAACATTTGTTGGCCTACAGAGGATCAGCAAGAATGCAAAATTCACTACCTCCTCAAGCGGGCCATTGTAAATCAGAACGTCTGCCGACTCCTACTGTGTACCCAAACTCATACACGACTGGACCAATGATGGCCCGCGGGGTAGAGAGGATTTTGTGGACAGTGGCTGCTGTGGTCATGGCTTTCTTCATCTGCTGGTTCCCCTTTCATTGTGTGACCTTCTTGGACCTTTTGAGTAAAAATGGATGGCTGGACAGTTGCTGGGTAACCTGGACCACCACCAACCTGACCCCACTCACTCTTTGCCTAGGCTTCTCCAACTCCGCCATCAATCCTGTGCTCTACTGCTTCGTCGGGAACCATTTCCGTGGTCGCCTTGGGGGTCTCTGCAAAGACCTGTGTGCTGGTTTGGAGGCCCGTGGGGATCAGCACAGCCAGAAACGAGGTTCTTTCAGCACCAGGCTGAGCTCCGTCTCCAGGAAACTCAGTGACCTTAAGGACCTGGCGATTGTGGATACCTCAGGTACCGTGTAACAGACTTTCCCCATCCAGCACATTCCAAAATATTAATATGATCCAAAACTGCCAGGCTTGGTTTATGATGGTTTATAATACATAATATTTCATATTACATGTTTTTGAAAAAAGTACAATAGTACATACCAAAAATAAATGGCTAATAATGCTCAGAAGATGAAGTGGAACATAAAAGTAAAATTGTAAAAAATTTAAAACTAATGAAAAATGACCAAAAAAGAGAACAAGTGAAGAAATAAGCATGTTGAACTTCAACATTCACTTTTGTCTTAACTGTGCTGACAGTGCATAAAAATAAAATAAGCATTTTCAGAATGGTTTGAAACATCTTCATGATTGATAAATTTGCCCAACAAATTCTCTGTATTATTCTGTCATACAGGCTAAGCTAGATCTAGGATCTCCAGAGGAGTCTCTGTCCTGCAACTTTTAGATGTGCCTCTGCTGCACCAACGATAAGAATAACTAATGGAGAACTGGTCTACTGGTGACAAGGTGAGGTATATTTCATTTCAGGGTTTTATATATTCTAACAAAGAAGACAAGTAGTACTTAAATTTAGCTTTAGCAGTGATGTCTAGCTGGGATAGAAACAAACATTTCAGTCACATTTCCCTGATAAAATGATGGTTTTCAGACTGAAAGGAGTGAAGTTGAAAATTCTCCCCTCGTTTCATCGTTCAACTGAAAAACAAGCAAATCTATTAGGAAAAAAAAAAGAAACTAAAAGTTATACATGTGTGCACTAAACTAAACTAATTCTTTGTCGAAACATTTTAGATCCCGGTTTCTTTTGAAGAACCACAAACCTCTCACAATTTGAAGTCATATTTGGTCACTCTATCCAAACCTATCAGGTCACAGAACAAATTAGTTTTATTTTTTTTATGTTTATTGTTGAACTAGTTGTTATTTCTTCCACCCTGACAAACACTTCAGCTCCACATGAAGAGATGTTTGGGATCATTCAGCGATGTGATGAGCTGTTTTGGACATTTTGTAATCCTGGCCCCAGATATCCAGTTGTGCTCCTTCAAGTTGTCCCACACAAAGTTTAGACAGATCTAAATGCCTTGTGTCTTCCAATATTTGGCCAAACATCTCGAGAATACATCAGACCGTGCAACATAACCAGTGCTTGTTATGAATTTGATGCAACACCACCAGCATTACTGTTAGCATGATCCTCTTCCCTCTTCCAGAGGCTTTAGATTTGGGCTCCAAATCCATTTAGGAGCTCTGAACTTTATGTCTGGATCACCAGATCCTCTTTAGTAACTGATGGCCCGTGTGAACTTCAGCAGATTATTGATTCTGTTTTACTATTTAAAAAGAAGACGTATTAGATTAAGGGAGTGCACATTCATGTAGCCACGTTATTACAGCTTTAGTTAATTTATGGAAAAAAATAAATAAATAAAAAGAACATGTCGCACTTAAAACAGAAAGGAGTTTTCAAATGTTTTTGTCACGGGGTCAGTTTTAAAAGCCTGGCGTTTTAACACGGGTGTGTCCACTTTTCAAACAGAGCTGTGTTGATGTAACTGCTGTGTTTCGTGCTTTCTGAAATTTTTCCTCTGTTTCGTAACCACATTTTCACACCACATAGTAAAGTAAAAATGTGAATCAGTGGTTGCTGTAGAAACAGTTTCTATGTGTCTGTACATATGCTAAAATCACAACGAGATGCTGCTACATTATACACGTACGCCAACATTAACCTGGCAATCCAATACATCTTGCAGTGTTGTTTTTTGTTTTGTTTTCGGAGGAGGGGTTGGTGGGGACAAAAAACTTGTTTATTCACGGCAAATATATCATTGTATTGCTTCTTATGGACAGTTTATTCAGCAAATAAAGAGAACAAGTCAATGGAACTTTTTTGTGGTTAATTATAGCACTTACATGGATTTTTAACTTGTGGTTGAGAGTTTCTACCAGACAGACACTCAGGTTCAATTTCCCTCTCTTCCCAGAGTGCTCCACTTGGTTTCACCATCTATAATATTGTAATCTCATACCAGTGCCACGGTGATGGGTTCCTGCCGAGCCTCTTTTGTCTGTCGAGTGCCATTTGTGTCCCCATTTCAGATGAACCGTGACCTGGACTCTGTAAGGTGATGACAGAAACAGTAACATAAATAATAAAACAATAAATTAGCAAAACTGTTTTTTTTTAAATTATTATTATTATTACTTTTATCTAAAAATCGGCTCAATGACAAACATTAATTGCTGCCGGTTTTCAAGAAACGGTTGTGTGGGACTTTCACGTTCCGTCCACTGGGTGGTGCTAAGATGCTGCAGAAGCGATGGGCGAGATGGAAGAGTCGGGCCGCGGAGACGGGGGCCCCCAACTCCCACCGCTCATGATCTTCCT
The DNA here is from genome assembly GCF_019740435.1 of Gambusia affinis. Taxonomy (NCBI): domain Eukaryota; kingdom Metazoa; phylum Chordata; class Actinopteri; order Cyprinodontiformes; family Poeciliidae; genus Gambusia; species Gambusia affinis. Next base: position 6,858,213 of record NC_057876.1, read on the forward strand.
GAGGCAGTGAGAAGAAGCCTCTGACACAGACCATGATTCATGTGGACCACAGCTTTGAATCAGTACAAACGCGTCGACTTTAACAGGCAAGGCCAAAAAGAAAACCAGCAGCCCCAGTGAACATCAAAAGATAGAAAAGAAATAAATAAAAAAAACTCAATAAGGGATTTTTTTTTTTTTGTCTTCTGAATCACTTGATGGTATGAAGGGCTTTCTGTAATAGTTTCGATCACCACTGACAGCCGAAATAGTAAACTGTGAATATTATTTTTAAAAGCAACTTTGCTGCGAGCGTAGGACAAAATATCGACACGTCAGCAAACGGCAGACTCCCAATTTAACACAGCAGAAGTTTTGCGACTGACAGGACAGATTGCAGGATGAGTTTGTTGTGCACGCAGCTTCATTAGCTGGTTCCTCTTTGTGTGACAAAGCAGCTGGGTGTTTAAAAAACACATGTTTATCGGAAGACGTTATCTGCAAAAAGTTTTCTGAGAACATGTGTGAGACGCCTGCTGAGAAAAACAAGAACTCTCTCAAGCTGTAGGTAAAACATTTGGCTTACTTTTACCGCTCTTGGAGCCTACAGAAGTTCTTCTAGACAAGAAAAGTTATGAAATTTGCATCCTTTGCTCTCTGTACCTAGATTATCAGTACGTCAACATGTAGACTCAGATTACCGGTGCAAACATCCTTCAGCATCGTACAGATCGTGTAAACTCCAGTAGTCATTTATGGCCCTGGAACACAAACTTTAATTTACTCCAGTTGGATTTCATTAGACTGGCATACACAAGGTCTTACAAAACTGTACAAACTGTGCAGTTTTTGTCGGGTTTTACAAACAAACATCTGAAAAGTGCATGCATTTAAATAGGTCCACCTTTTGTTGAAAGTCTTTTTTTTTTTTTTTGGGTGTTTCTCTAACAGCTTTTCACACCCAGATTCATAAAAACAGCCCAGGTTGAGTCAGAGAGGACGGAGGACAGTCAGGTTTGATTCTCAGATGAATTTTGATCTGGACTTTGACTAAGAAACTTAACTAATGAATTCGCCCTGAGGGGAAACAAAGCAAAGCGCTGGTCGTATTTTAGACCCTTTTTCTCCCAGAATTGCCCCGTGTTTAGCTCAGTCCATCCTCCAATCAAGACCGACTGTCTTCCCCTGATGCCACTAAATAAAAAACAACAGGGTGGATGGTGTGTTCACAAAAATGTACAGCAAAATACTTACTCACCCACACTTTTCAGATTCGTATTCACAAAAGAAAACTCAAAAACTACTTTCATTTTTTACTTCTATTCACAGGTATGAACTCCTTTATCAAAAACTGAAAGTCAGTGATGTTTTCACGGTTGGAACGCTACTTTTGTGGTTTAAGAAAAATCCAAAAATAATCCGCAACTTTGATTGTTTTCTTTTAAATAAAGGTTTAAGTCTTTCTTGAGGACTTAACTCAGTAAATTCAACAAGACAGAGAAAATGTTACCATGACGAACATCAACATACATGTTATTTAACTCATGTAGATAAATTCTGTATTTCATTACACTACAGACAACTCTAGTGTCTGTAGAGTTGTCTACAGACAACTCTACAGACAGGTGTAGATGAGGATTATACTGCCAAGTAAAACTTAACAATAAATGTTTGTTTGATCAAAATGCATGAGCGATTTTGGAGGTATAATTCTGTATTATTTCCCTAGAAGACTAAATAAAGTTATGCAATGGAAAATGTCATCCCACTGCTCTTCCCTCACCAGAAATATTTTTTCAAAACTGTATTTTCTTCACTAAAATCCTCCTCAGCAGATTTTGTACATCATTATTCATGGAAACAGAACAAGCAACCTTCTGTTAATCAAACAGCGATGGAAAAAAAAAAAAAAAGTTTCACTCCATATGCATAATGTATTTTCTTGTGTGAAATGAGAAAGTTTGCCTTTGTTCATCCCTCTCTTCTGCTTTTCTCTTTTTTATTGTTGTGGAAATGTTCCGTTAAGCGCCTTTGAAGTTATTTCCTGTTGCAAAATACAATCGTTTCCTGACAGAAATGCAAACCCACATTTTTGGTGTGTGCATGTGCGCGCAACGCTGCGCCTCATAAAGACAGAGGAAGGCTGCGAAGGCACTAGATCAGAAAGGTTAGAGGTTAGACGGAGTGGCTTTCAGCTCTTTGGGAGGTGAGGTGGAAAAAGGAGATCTTTAAAAAGAAGAAGAAGAAGAAGAAGGTCAAGGTCCTCATCTGAAGCTGAAATTCCCTGAGCAGACGTTTGAGAAGCAAAAGGCCGGGAAACAAAAAAAACAAACAAAAAAAAAACCCTGCTGTACCTGTGCAGCTCTCAGACTGGAGGACAAAAAGGGCTGGCCTGCAGTCAGAAAGCAGAGACAAAGAGAACAGCGCTGGCACTTAACGAACAGAGCGAAAGGCACAGTCGGAGGAAAGCGGTGATGGAGAACCTGACCGTCTACCACGGACCCATCGGCAAGGAGGAGGGCGAGAGGCGGCTGGGCCAGGACGGGAGAGACGGGAGTTACTTAGTACGTGACAGCGACTCGGTGCCAGGTGTCTTCTGCCTGTGTGTGCTGTGAGTATCCAGCCTCTTGGCGTTTCTCCTCGTTCTACATCGTTTCGTGAAAATCCTCAAAATCCCGTCTTCTGCGGTTGTACGAAATCATTTAGAAACCAGCATTAAACCAGATAACCCAAGCAGTTTCTGTCATCTGTTATAAAAAGCTATAAGCAAAGTGAGCCACACTGGGGAACTTGAGTCACTAGAAATAAAAAGATGAGCTCATTGTCTCAGATAGATACTAGACGGTGCCAGAAAAATGTGCCCTTATGAGATCTTGGACATTTTTTTGTTGTTTTTCTGTTTTTACAGCACGTTATTTTTTTTTGTAAATTAAAGACTTGAAGGCCATTTGTGAGTCTAAGAACTTCATAAAATAAACTAAAGTGCATCCCTGTTTTCAGTTTATCTGAAAGGCAGCATCAACAGCAAAGATATCCACTTTCCTGTGTGAGTGTATGCAACTTAGCAGTCAGATTTAACAAAATTATGCTGTCAAGACTCTGCCAGTAGGTCCACGTGCCACGCAAGGTGCCATTATTTTCCATTTGAGCACCTTCCCACACCCCCCTACCAAAAAAAACAAACAAAAAAAAAAAAACAAGTCTTTGCACGCTGATTCTCAAAAAAAGTGTGTCTGCATGTTTGCGTTCAGGTGCAAAGGATACGTCTACACGTACAGACTCCACAAGGACGAAGCGGGCTCGTGGGCTGCAGAAGTGAGACATCTTTTCTTCTTTTTTTTTTATTGTTAAATTACTGCTTTTACCCCGACACATTTTGCACCAGAAACACTCACCTGAGCAGCGTGGCAGCTGCACGTCTGCCTCGCTGCGGTTGCTGTTTATTAGGGTAGAAGTTGTTTTTGTGTCAGAGTAATTCAACAAACATGTTTTCTTCCTCTGTTTTTCCCCTCCGTTTTGCTTCTCACTCGTTCTCTCTCTCTCTCTCGCTATATATATATATATATATATATATATATATATATATATATATATATATATATATATATTTCAGATGTGACAGCACAGAGAAATGGGTGCATTTCTTTTCCTTCAGCAATAACACCCTGCAAGTAGTCTACGCCCCTTTGCCCCCCCCACTCCTCAAAATTTGAAGACGGTGTTTCTGATGGATGCAGCCTTTAGGACGGCGTCTTTACAGCTAGCACCATGCAGGACGTCAATGACAAGACTCCCTCTACAAGCCCAATGGCACTTTCCATTATTCATGGAAAGTGTCATTGAGGAGACGTGGTGGGGGGTGGGCGCTTTGGGATGGGCTCTACACCTTTGATTAAATGATGTTTTAAAACATATTCAAAGGATTTTTTATTTTATTTTATTGTATTTTGTACCTCAGCTCTCACAGTGTGACGGATGCGCGGCGAATTAAAGCCTTCCCGGACAAAATTACAGCGGTTGTGAAAGTGCAATTCTTCAGCGACGCTCAGCGTAAAAGGAAAGGGAAAAAAATGACACGTGAGAAACGGATCGGTAAGATATGGCTTGTGAATAATGCACAAGGCCGGTTGGAGACAGGCTGGAAAACAAACAGCAGTGCCAACATTTGCTGACCACACTTGTAATGAGCAGTCTGATGATGAATTCAGAATAAGAGATTTCAATGAGGGGCGAGCTTTTATCGTATCGTTTATCGTTAAATTAACCGCGATTCAATAGACGATGTTTGAAAACGCCCCAAAACAGGCTGATAACTGGCCATGAGAGCGTCTGTAAATGTCGATATTTTCCAAAAATATGACTAAATGCAGTTGCTGAGTGCAGCTTAGAGGGGAACAAATGTCTTCTGTATGTAACTGGTGCTCTGACGGAGCCCACTTTGAAAAGAGGAATGTATTTTAAGATGTTTTTGGGGCTGTGGTTGATGTCTTGTGCAGCATCGGTCTTGTGGATGCCTAACGAAAAACGACTAAAGATATTAGAAGCACGTTTTAAATCACCATTTTTATTGCTATCACAATAAATTCTACAAAATATCGTGATAAAATGTTATGTTTGACGGTAAATTTTCCAGCCTAAACACAGTTAGATGTCCATAACTTTTTTTATAACAAGTTCAGGAGCAGAAGACGCATTTCGTTGAGTGGGTAGATTTATTTACCCATTTATTTACCATATTGAATATATTAGCTGTATATAATAATCATTAAATTTACAATGAGCTACATTTTAAACACTCTCTTGTGGTTTTTGTTGGAAGTTATCAGGTTTTCTAGCCGTGTCTCGGAGCACAAATTACTTTCCTAAAGGATATTTGTTGCTTTTTTTTTTTATTAACTCTACAAGTAAAGCCCTCTGGGTAATAGAGTGCTTAAAGGATCTTAAATGTCACACATAAAACCACAAAAGTAAGGCTTTTCATTTGCTGAGGAATACAAAAGAACTCCAAGGGGATCAGGATGTTTACAAAGAGAAGCACATCTTAAATTTACCAAGTTTAGCTTTGAATTCCCTCGGGAGAGAATCTCCTCCTGCGAATATCTACTCTTCGGAAGCTATTTATGCAGCGTTTATGTATTTATATTATCTCCACCGCGTCATTTTTTATTTATTAATGTGGCGCTTTTTCATATTTTAACGCGGACTCTTTTGAGATCAGTGGCTCGGATTATTTAACAGACAGGATTCCTATTTCCTTTGTGCGCTGAACTTTTCTCTCGCCTCCACCTCCAGCCTGTCTTTCATATGTTGAGTCTGCAGGAGCACCTTTCTATCTTTCTTTCTTTTTTCTTCCTCTCCACCACCACATCAACCAGAGTGATGAGTTCTATTTTTACCCCCCCTCACCCCACATCTCCTGTTTTCAGACGACTCCCGGTGTGCCGAAGCGGTATTTCCGGCACATCAAGAACCTGATAGCAGCCTTCCAGAAGCGGGGACAGGGGATTGTCATGCCTCTGCTCTACCCCGTCACGGCTCAGAGGCGGGCGCAGACCCACGCCGAGCAGCAGCAGCAGACGCCCGGTAATGGCCTGTCGCCGACGCTGCCCGACCACAGCCCCTATCTGCAGCGTCTGGCGATGCCCGTCGCTCAGGAGCCGAAGAACAGGAGCAAGAAGGAGGTGGCGCAAGCTTTCGGTTAGAGAGGGTCGAACCCAAACGATGACTGAACACCAAACTTCTCAAATCTCATTTCTTTCCGCCAGTTTTTCCTCTTTCTCCTCTGAAACATCAACATCTATCACTGCACACACGAGTTTGACGACAAAAAAAACCCCCCAAAAAAAGATAAAAATATTGTTAGTGGGCGGCGAAGAAAATAAACGATTTAGTCTGAAAGAAGCTCTCTTAAATAAGGTCATGCTCACACAGCCAAAGCCTCGGCGTGACAACATAATGTGGTGGGAAAGAAATTCAATTTGACATATTGAAGTAGCGATTTTCACGGAGAGAAAGGGGTGAGAGGAGCCAGGTGTGTGTGTGTGTGTGTGTGTGTGTGTGTGTGGAATCAGTCACTTTTCTGACTGACATCAAGAAAAAATATGAGTGGGGGACACACAGGGAGGGAAGGTGAGAAACCAGTGAGAGCATCCTTTCAGCCCAGACTATTCTTCAGTGCAGCGGTCTCCTAGCAACCAAAAGACCCTCCATCTTTTTTTTTTTTTCCTCCTTCTTCACCGCAGCAGAGAGGAGCTTGGACAGTATCTAGTGGAGCATATGTTTTAGATGGGAAGAGGCTCGTCACAGTTCATCAGCAACGTTGCTACTCAGAAACGTATACATCACCTGAACATATGCATCGTGTGTCTGCGCCGCCGTCCGCAGCCTGCGGAGAGAGAAGCGCGACAATTAATGCTGGGCAGATGGCGAAGCGGCGGCATGGAGGGAGGGAGAGGCGAGTGGGGAAAGGGGAGGTGGATTAGTGGTAGCTTGCTTTTTCTTATCTGTTTTTTTTGTTTTAGAAAAAAAAAAGGGAAAACTAACTTTTTTTTTAACTCGCTTTATTATTTTTTTTGTACTTTTTTCCTTCGGCTTGGAAGTGGTTTGCAGCGTAGTCTGATTGGCATTTCCTAATGAGAGGAGACAAGCTGTAGCGAACAGCACAGCCAACTCCAGGTCCTGCCCCTTCTGCACTCACCGCCCACTCGCTGAGCCTCAGCTGTCACATATCTTTCCCTTCCTCTATGCTTTTCTTTCTCTCTCTCTCTCTCCTCACCTCCTCCTCCTCCTCTTCCTCCTTCTTCACTTCTGACAGACGCAGGCTTCTCATGCATATCTCGGTTTGAGCCATAATGATGGGTGATAATGACAGCACAGATTCGAAAGTAACAACTTCCGAGAAGCAAGAACAAAGAAGGAGCCCGGCTAGAAAAAAAAAACAGAAGAAGAAGAGGAAGTGCGAGAGAAGTGGAAAAAGGAAGGAGACCACCGAGGCGCAGGGAGAAATAACAAGCAACAGTTCCTGCTCAATGAAAAGGGGATTTAACCATTAAAGTCATCAAAGTTTTAAACAAACACAAGTTTAACCTAACAGTTAGCTATTGTTTTTTTTTTAAATATCAAACTCACTTTAAATCCAGTTTGTCTATTGTAGAGCAAGTCCATTTTTCAATTTAGCTGTTTTGTTAAGTTGAGAAAACAAGCGACATCACATGTGGCTTAGCAACTCCTCAGTTGTTTTTTTAATTTAAAAAAAATATGTTTATTATTTCCTGTTTATTCACTTGGTTCTGATCCATCTTCTGAGGTGTTAGCTGGTATTCTGTACAGTTTTTACTAAATGCCAGCTGACTGGTTCTATTTTGGAGTATCTTATCGCACTTTTGTTGTAAAACTTTGTATTTTGTGAATTCATATTTCATTACACAGCTGCTTTTTTTGCTGCAAGAGTTAAACCTCTTAGGGAATAACATAAGCTACACACGATGTGTGTTGTCCAAAGGAGATGGTTGTGACCGAGTTAGGAATTTGGGCTTCATTATGTTCTTAATATTTTGTAATTTTTTTAAATTATTTTACTTATTATCAAACTTTTGGTTGAGAAACTTTTTATTTGACGGAGCAAGAATTTCACTTAGCATCCATGTTTAGCTAGCTTAACCACAGAGCTAGCGCTAAAGACAACCTTATACTCCGCACTGCTTAATGAACAAATAATTAAGTAATTAGGCAGAAAAAAAAAACAAAACAGAAATAAATTTTGACCTGTTTTTAACGTTAGCTGTGTATTACTTCGGACAACATGAGCTACTTTTTGGGGAGAGGTGACTATCTTACCTAAACAATTTTATTAAAATTAACTGACAATTTTTAACGAATCAAAATTCATTCAGGTTATACGTTTATAGTCGTTGTCTCAATATAACATTGTAAAAGTTAAGAATTGTCATACAGGCTTACGAAAGAATCAAAACCGGCTAGTTTAGCCACAATGCTAATGCTAAAGTCAAACTTACCAGCAACTTGAGCTTCCTAATCCTGAAGGCGATCGCAGATGGGGAGCGGCGACACCAAATGACGTCATTATGCGTCATGCTTATGTGTGCAGAAAAAGATCGTTTTAGTGGATTTGATCTAAATGCAGTAATCTATTTGTCATAACCTACTATAAGAAGCATAAATAAATTGCTTTCTACTCTAAGATGAATTCGTAATACTGCAAAATCTTTACTATGTAAATCTTTCTAACAGCAGCAAACATTACCTTCCTTCTACATGCATTTTCATTTACACTCGTGAGAAATTAATCACCAGGAAAGATATTTATTGCCATCGTCGCTAAAGTGGTGAAATTGTGGATCATATGTAGTTCGCAGCTTCGAACATGAATATTTTCTCTTCTACTTTCCCACCAAAATACAACCATAGAAGAACAACTACAGTGCAGAAAAAGAGCAGCTAAACGAGCCAAAACGTAATAGCATTTACATTTATTAATCAGCCCCTCAGAGTCGTACAGAGAGCTTGAAACAATTGCTGCATCTTTTAGCGTTGGCAGTTGACCAGAAATCATTTAATAGAAAATAATAGGGGTGTATTGATGCATGTCTGACGCCGCTGGTGCGCGCTGCCCTTGAGACACATTTTGCTAACAAAAAGCCCATCTTAGCTGTGGTTGATCATTTTTAGCAGCTTATTAATAGCTCCCTCTTTGTATTTTTATAAATTTCTAAGATTAAGTACGAAGTAGTTGTCTTCACAATAGTGTCTCGTACTATCAATGTTTGTCTGGCTGCAATGTCATTGGCAGTAAAAAAACGACTTGTCTGCTTCGGTAAAACTTTGGGTAAATTACTGTTAAATCTGTCAAACTATATTATTATTTACAAGATAGCTTCTGTATCGATCCAGCTAAGCTTTCAAGATGCAAATGTATATTAAGAAAGATGTTGGGTTGAGAATTTTTCAACACAAACTGTTATTATGGATTATTGTTTCAATGTTTTGTACTTGCATTTGATGAATAAAATAGAAATTGATAAATGTTTTCCTTTATTTTTTTTATTTAAGGTTGATGTAAAACAAGATTGGCAGAACCTAAAACTGTCCTTTTAAACAATATAAAATATAAGAACATTAGTAAGAATTTTGTTAAGTGAATTTTAAAAACTGGTTGGTATTTCTTCTTTTTGGTTTCTTTTAGCTGTTGCAGTATGGTGATTTCTTGGGGTCACGGATCAAAGCTGCCCACAAAAATCTAAAATCCATGACTACTTGAGACCCTCCCTAAAACACTGAGAACTGCCTATTTCAATAAGTCACTATGCATTAATATGTACAGTGGAAACTGTCTCAGCACAACCGCCATTTTTCTGCTTTTGAGGGTACAGCCAATTAGGACGTAGGAAAACAAGTGGCGCTCCTGGATTGGCTGTTCCACAAACACCAGCCAATAGCGTCTGGGTGAATAGGCCAGGTTTCCACAAGTAATTCAGAGTCACGATCCAGAGGAAAAAATCCCAGAATAGTGAATGTCAGACCGCCACTGTACACAATAGATTTTTTTTTTATCAAGAAATGGTTGAAAATTAATACACATATTTTATTTCCTGAATTCTCACAATCTGTTTTACCAGCGTAACATGAAATCTCAGGGAACAACCTGGTAATTCACACATAATAACTTTAATCAGCATTGTAACCCAATAAAGTGAGCTTTCTTTTTTAGCGAGAATAATTACTATAGCCATGTATAATCTTTGCAAAAAAATGTAACAGATCTTCTATTGATTAACAATACTGACACTTATGAACAACATAATTTTCAGTTAGAGCACTTTTTTTTTCAGTGTGAAAGCACTGGCTATGTACATTCTTGATTTTAGTATACACACTCATACAAACTACAGTTGGAGCACACCAGAGGTGGAAACCACAGGAGGTTTCTTCTCTAAAGGGGAGTGCCAGAGTCAACAAGGCCTCTCTTACACAATATGTAAACGGTAGTATATCCGAGGTAAACCATGGGGGTCTGGGGGGAACTCAAAATGGCAACCGGAGAGCTCGTGATCATGAAGAGGATCGTTCCACTGGCCACCCGTAAGTCTTCCATCTTTGTAGTTCAGTGGTTTTTAAACACGGTCCCAAATGATTGAACAGTGTTGAAACAGTAAATGGCAGATTGTCAGTCCATCAATCCGTCAGTCAGTCTGTCAGTCAGGATACAAAAAGCAAAGCCACAGCCAAACCACACCGCTTGTGCCACTGTTAGAAATCGGAGAAACTGGACGATAATAATAAAATACCATCATTTTGTCACAATTAAAGGCATTTGGAAGTTTGTTTTTTTCTCCCTCCCCCCATTCTCTCTTCTTGTTCTCCGTAGTTATCGTCTTCTTTTTTTATTTTTCAGTAAAGTATAGAAACAGTAGAACAAATCAGAGCAGAGTAGAAACAGGCAGTCTTTGGTGGGATGGGGGGCTGTTTGTGTGTCTCTGTTACCTGCCCCCCACCTCGCTAAGTGTCATAAAGTGGATGTTGGAGGGGCAGTCGGACAGCTCCGGCTGCTGCTCTATAGGCAGGGAGTAGTAGCCGTCGTAACCCTGAACGCGACCGCCGGACAGCAGCTGCTGCTTCTCCGCCTCGCTCCACGACCGGCTCCCAACGTCCCCCAAATCCAACCGCTTCCTCTCCTTCTCCCAAGCGCCCTCCACCGCCCTCTTCCTCGCCTCCTCCCTCACCCGCGCCCTCTCCTCCTCCTCCGTTCCGCCGTAGCGCACGCACAGGCACAGCGGCCCCTGCTGGAGGGTGATGTCGGCGAAGCGTCGAGTCCTGCCGTTCACCGTGGCGCTCAATTGGGACACGCTCACGTTGACGCCGCTCTCCAGGATGCGTCCCCCGACGCCCAGCCCCAGGGCGAGGTCCTCCTCGATGGGACGGGACTGCAGGAAGTGGTGCGTGTCGCAGCCGTGCACGGTGAAGCTCAGCCCGGTGAGGTGGACGGCGCTGTTCAGGATGGCCGCCACCCGCCGGCTGTCCTCGCTGGCCACCCCGATGACTTCCGCGCTCACCCGACCGTGCGACACCGCGAAGCGGATGTTGGGGCCGAGAATGAAGGGTCGGGAGCCGAAGGGCGGAGGATGAGACGGTCTGTGGCAAGCTGAGCCCACGGGCTCGGAGACCAGAGGTAACCTCTCCAGGGAGATGAAGCTCCTCAGCTGTCTCCTCAACTCGCACTGGATTCCCAGCACCATCTGGGGGAACAAATGGGACATTTACATTGTGCAGCTGGGATTAATGTGCTTGTTTGTGATTTATGTTTATAGTAGCTGCCTTTACATTTGTAGAAAACATCGCTAATTCAAACGTTGCTAATAACGAAGTATGCAGATGACTGTAGAAGTGATTTAAGAGGCAACACTGACGTGACACGGCCATAAAAATAACATCGGTCATCAGCTACGTTCACTGGAGCCGATTTTTAAAAATATGTCTGATTTTTTTCTGCCCTTAGGTGACTAGTATCTGACCTTTGTATGACAGTCTGAACAACACAAATCAGATTTTTACAATTGTGACCCAGGTCACTTGGGTATGTGGTCCAAAATCCTTAATCCTCTGTCCGTCATTATTCTGCGTCCTGATTCATGAAAGCGGGAACAAAAGCACCAAACATGACGGACGATAGTGATGATTAAGATGTGCTGGCTCTGGTTGGACAACAACTTTAAAATCGCAAGATACACTCCACCGATAGCATCCAAGTTTACTTCAGCAAACACTGAACACGCTTGATACGCGGTACCTTACTGCGTTACATCACTGCGTTACCTCGCTGAGTTATCTTACCGCGTTACCGTTCGCTATTGCGTCGCTGTGTCGCGTCGCTGTGTTGCGTTGCTGTGCCGCGCCACTGCGCTAATTTGCATTTAAATTGTCATTATTTACTAAAAGACGTTTCAAGATAACTGTTGTAAACATTCATGAGGACTCCTTTATGTTTATAGCCACTGTAGGTCTCGATGCTCAACACCAATTTTTTGTGAAATCTGATTTTGTTTCGCGTGGCCGTTCACATTTCCAGATATGTGACTTGTATCCGGTCTCCCATGTGAACTGCGATCTAAAAGTGTCCCCGCATGACACTTTAGATGCAAATTTGATACTTTTTCAATTAAATTTTTGGATCTGGTGGCCTTTATTTGACAGTGAATTGACAAAAAAGTAGGTTGTGAGAAAAGGGAAAGACGTGGCAAATATCAACGTGACTTGAATATGTGAAAATGCGAGGAGGACAGTGGCCTCTGTAAATGGGTCGCACACTTTACTCGCCTCGAAGTTGACACTTTTAATGCATTAAATAACACTTCATTTAATGTCAGTATTGTGCACACCCCTTCGAATAAAGTGTTACCATTTAATCCTGCAATGACTTGAAAAACAGCAAGAAAAAAAAAAAAAAAACTGAATCAAACCAAACGGTCACTTTGCAAAAGACACAAAACTAAGTTTTTCTACTTAAGAAGAAGCTGCCAATACACTCTACATTAAATCAAAACTACAAGCTAATAATTTCATTCTTCGAAGAGAATGTCTTATTATTGACTTGAGCTTTTATTGTCAATTAGAAAAATAACTCGAGATCCAGGAAATGACACACAATCAGCAGCCAATTAGTTTCTCTGTGCATCTGCGGAGGACTTTGGCCTCCACTTACAAGCTGTCTCAAAACGTTAAGTTAGATTGATGAGTAATTATGGGAGAAAATGAATCGGGAACATGAATGCTTGGCATAGAAAGAAATAACTGCCCAGATTTTTATTTGCTCAACTCAACTAATTGCTTATTAATTTCACTAATGTTCTTTTTTCATGCTTCAGAAGTCCGTTTTATTTGAGTTTTCTATCGAAGCGAAAGTTTAATCTATACAGTCAATCACTTGCGCTAGAAAAGCTTGCTAACCACATGGCACAAGACATCTACCCACACCCAGGGTGCAGCTCAGCTACATTTTCACAGCATTATTTGGAGTATATCTCTTAACATGGAACCTCTGCCCAGTTTGAGTTTTGCCCACTTGAGGCGTTCTGCTTGCATAAGCGGCGTCATTCTCATTTGGACTGAGTTGTTTTCTTCAGCTCTGCCAATTGAAGGAAGTGAAACTTATTCCCTGTAAGTGTAAAGTGCTTTGGCAGTGTGAATGATGCAAACAGATAAACTCGATTTAATACTCGCCTCTTAGCAGAACAGCAAAAAGAATAACTAATCTGTAAATAGTATCATTTGGTGATGCTTTAAATTTCAGGGTACTATTAGCCTTGCTATAGTTGCCCCTCTGCCATGTTGGTTTATTTTAAATAGGGTTCTTTATAGTGACAGTACAGATGAATTAAAATGGGTTTATAGTTGACGTCCGGGGGGTGTGCACCTGTTGCGCCGTCGGTCTCGCACACTATTTCAAATTGTTGTAACTTTTAATATTTTCTTAACACAAAAACACGGCGGGCCACTGGTGGACTGCTCTACTGCACTGGATTTAATTTGACCAATTTTCAGGGCTCTGCAAAAGCAGACAACGTAGAAGTCCTGCCACCACTGTGGAGAATTTTCTTTAAGCATTTGTGCCCAAATAGGCCCATTTGATGTTTTTATATCTATATAACTAAAATACATCCTTCTGTCTGTCCAACAAGTAAGAGTCTGGGTTGCTCTTATTTTATATTGCTTACCAAATGACATTTTAATATCCACTCTGAAGTCGTGCTGCTCCTCTACGATAATATTTGGCCTCTTTTGCTACAGCCTTGACAAACATCGCTCCACTTGGAGAAATTGTATTAAAAAAAAGAAATGCTGCAGCCAATCAGCAGTATACAAATGTCTTCGCTTTTCATTCAAGTCCGAAATCAATCTGATTCAGCTGAGCAAGAGCTGCCGTCTGGCTCCACAGCTGAAGGTTGAGTGGAAGGAAAACTGTCAGCCTTTCCTTGATGGAAAAGCTGTCAAGGAAAAGCTGTATCACTAGTGAAGGGGTTTTAATGTGCTGAATACATGATAGTACTGACAATAATTCATATTTGGGCTGGTTTGTCATGGAGAAGTGTCAGGGAATTTTGTGCAAATGAAGGAATGGTCAGTTACGATAAGTAAAGAGAAAGGATGTTCAGGTCTCTTTTTCTCAAGAATAGAAACTGAAATGAAAGTGCAGCATTCAGGATGACATGGAACCTCACTTCTAAACCAAAACCCAAGCACTTCAGAACAATTTGTCTAAAACAAGGTTCAGATCAAACGCTGAGGTTTGGATTTAAAAACCACTGGGGCAGTTAGATCTGAAGATACGGGCAAAATCCCAGAGGACATCTATGCCTGGTTTAAAGAGACACAAGCCAAGGCACCAGCATCTGTAATTGTGACACAAAGAGTCTGGAGTCCGGAAAGTATTGATTCTATGGTTTCATGAAAAACAAGCAAGAAAAGCCAATGAATGCTTTTCCCAAGGCCTTAAGTGAAGCGCATAAAGAGGGTGGATAAAATATTAAATGTTCAAGCAGATAGCTTGTTAATGTTTATTTGTAAATGTGCTCATTTTCTACTTTGAAACCAACAACCCATTTCAAGCATGACTGCTCAGAGGAGGCGTCCTCGGGCCGGAGCCGGAGCCCATCCCAGCCTGGTCCAACTTTTAATTGCCGGCTCTGGAAAAGCTGTGCTATGTGAAATAAAATGTTTTGGAGATAATTAATAAACGCAAAGGAAGAATATAGAAAAGTTGAACGCGGGTCACCCTGCCTACATTCAAAAAGAGATATTTTTGCTGTAAAGCTAGTTTACACGTCATGACTGCCATGACATGTTAGTAGCTCAATCTCTATGCAGCATTGATAATATTTCATAATAATAATTGTCGGTGATGCCTCAACCAATCTGGCCAGCAAGGTTAGAAGTCTAGGCAGAGATATTATATGATCACGAACATTATGCTTGATGGAAAAGACGGTTTGGACTTCCTCCTCCTCTCTCTGCTCCTGCTTCCGCATCCTTTTTAAACCCACTAGGATCTGGGACCAGAGCTCAGGCATTATTTGGGCGTTTGAGATGCTAATCAGGCACATTATTGCCATGGTTACGCATCATAGGAACCGTCTGAAAGTAGAAAAAAGTAAGAGCAAAAATTCTCCCAGCTGCAATAAAATGACGCCTCAACCAAAATAATGATGACCAAAAAAAAGAACAAATTTCAGACCGACCGTAGCAGAGCTATTCGGTCAAACTGTGCAAAGAGAGAAGAGAATGTAGATCATCTACCACTTTCTGTCAGAGAAATGTCACATTCAGTCGAATGTAATAAGTAGTTGAGAATGCAAACGGACATGTTTTATATACATGTCATCTGAAAGCACACAGTGCAGTGATGTCAACTTATGTGGTGAAAAAGTGAAGCTGATTTGCATTTGTGGTTGCATGTTTTTTTGGGGAGAGATAATGCCGAAGGTGGCTTCGTATAACATCTTTCAGACATCAAGACTTATCATTTCTATTTCCAAACAATGCACCGGCCCACTGACGAGTGTTTTTGTGCGGGCAGGAAATTCTCACCTTGCTGGAGTCCCAGTCCTGCGTCTTTGTCTGGGTCTTCATCAGTTCATATGTTTGTTCCATTCTGCTCACTTCAGGCTTTGGGAAACCCGGGACAACATTATGAAGCTGGAAGCCAAACAGCTGCAGCCACCTGCCGATGTCTGGACACACACACCCACACACACACACGTACAGAAAGAGAAAATTGCATTCAGGGAAAGACTTCAAATGTACTGTGTACACTGCGAAGCAAACAAAAAGTCATAAGGCCGGTTAAAGTAACACCTTGCACAGGAAATCACACAATCTATGAGCATAATGTGAGGCAGAGACGAGTCGCTCAGACACATACAGATTCCATCTGCTATAAACAATCCTGCTGCAGGAATACGTGACAGGCCGAATGAATGTTCCATTAAGCAGAAGGACAAACGCCCAGCCACCACCCCCACCTGCATCCTGTATTCATCTTCTGCTCTCTCATTTCATCTCTTTCCCTCACCTGAGCTTCTATTTCATCTCTCGGGGGGCAATAGTGTTGTGTTGACAGTCGCAGAGAAGAAAACACCGCTAGACCGTGTTAAAAAACAATGCGATCAGAGGCGCGACTATCCTTCGCTGTCACATCTCCTTTCTGCGACTCGCAGTTCACCTGTGGTTAGCTGCGCGGCCCCTGTTTACTCACTCTTCATGGCAGATGTTTCTCTTATACGAGAGGGTGTGAGGGTAGGTGTCATCAAGAGAAATACCTGCTTGCGTCTCCTGCTATCTGTCTGCCTGTCAGGTTCTGGTTCGGGTATGTGCAAGAGTGTGCAAAAAACCCACCTGTTGTGAATTGCGTCACCTCCTCCACCTTCCCGACCGGGCAGTTGCTGTTGAAGGCGTACAGGTTAAACGGTTTGGGCTCCCTGCTCAGCTCGCCCCACAGCTCGTGGTTCGGTGAAGTCCATCGACCGGCGAGCGTGTCGTAATCCCGCCTGCCGAGGTGGACCAGCCGCGTGAACGGATCGTACAATCCCCCGTGGAAGCCGATGGTGAGCTGGAAGTCGGGGTTGGTGTCCTGATAGACCTCCCCGTAGGGGGTGTAGAGGATCTCTTTGACCAGTCGACCCTTGCTGGAGAACACCGCCCTGGGGCTCCCCACGCTGTCGCAGGCGACGTAAAACTCCTCCCCGCTGCTCAGCTCCATCGCAATGAGGTGGCCCTGAAGGTCGTAGTACAGCGACGTGATCAGGTTGCTGCTGTGGTTGTACAGGTGGCTCACCCTGGTGGGGTGCGACAGGTCGGCGTAGAAGAACTGCAGCTGCTCGCCCTCGCTGTTCTTCGTGGCCACGCGCCGGCCCAGGCCGTCGTAGCGGTACCAGACGGTGCGCTCCGTCGCCCGGTTGAAGACGCGGGTCAGCAGGCCGTTGGAGTTGTAATCGAACAGGTCGTTGGCTCGTTGGCGGAGGAAGCCGTCGTCGTCCACGCTGTACTGCAGTTCCCCGAGGTGCGTGATCCGGTCCCTCTGGTCGTACCGCAGCGGCGTTAGCCTTGGGAAACAAAGATCCGTTACTTCGGACAGCGGCTTGACAGCGGCCTTTTGAACCAGTTTAAATTTTTTCCTGTTACAACATTGGCATGTAATTTTCAGATTTGTTAATGTGTTGGCACGGAGAAGTGGAAGGATGTTTTACAAATAAAATCTGAAAAGTGTGGCCTTCCTTACTCAGCAGAGGTTATATTTGTGACCCGAGTCTGATCTGACATCCCAAATTATTTGCGTGATAGTCGGGTGGGACTCAGACGAGAATGCACGACATAAAGTTCTGTTAATGTCCAAATAGAAAAGTAGATCACGTCTGTTTGTGTTTCTTTCAAATGTATTTTGTATTAATTTCTTTGTGTACTTCTACTGCTTTAGTTTGTATTCTCATTATGTTTATTGTTGTCCCCGTCACTGTAATTATTGTAATATATATATCCATGGATATTGTTGAATATAAGTGCCTCTTAACGGGTCCAATGTCTATCTGAGGGAGATATTTCTCTGCTGGGCTGTTTCCTTCATCGACATTCTCTGGATGACTTTTGGCAGAGCTGGAATTGTACGACCAGCTTCCTTGGTGTGGGTTAAATGTCTGGAATGATCTGCATAAATAAGATGTGAATTATGACAGGGGCGGACATGTGTATGTGTTGATATAGAACAGTTACTAAAAATAAAAAGTAAAAAATAAATAAAAAAGAGTAGATCACTTTTCCTGTTGAGATAATAAAGAAAGTTCCTCCCTGCTCCGCTCCAATCAGACACACATCCAAGTTGATTTGTGCACTAAACAAAATAAAGACGGGTCAAAGTTACACTGTTTATGTAAATGGTGATCTCAAAATGAAAGCAGTAAAATCTTAACTAAAATGATACGTCCTGGCTATTTTACTTCCAGCCTTTAATCAAAGTGAACTAGTCAGGTCGGGCTTAGACACAATGCTCATGGGTTGGGTTGGATTTTTCTTTAGGTTAAATCTGAACTCTTTTACTCAGATGCCCCTGCAGCCAGTTACCTCCACTGCTCACATTATTACTAAAAAGAGTTCAATCTAATCTCAGTAAACATGCATTCGACAAATCTGGTCTTCATAAGAGCCTGACAGAAAGAATGCCACTGTTGACAAGAAGTTGTTACAGGTTTATTTTGCTGTTTGCAACAAGCCACGCAGAGCACATGGGGAACATGTGGAAGAAGGCGATTTGCTCAGATGAGAGCATAGTGAAACTTTCTGGCCTTAATGAAAAACCTTATGTGTGGGATCAAAAATGCCGTTCAGCTATAATTCCAAAGTGAAACATGGCGGTGTGGCTTTTCTTAAGCTTGATAAGGGAAGCTGTTCAGATCTTAAGATTTGAAACTGGGGCAGAGGTTCAAATTTAGCAGGACGGTGACCCTAAAACATGCAGCTAGGGCTTCAATTAAATAGATCATATCAAAGCATTAATGGCCCTGCCAAAACCCTGAGCTAAATTCAGTTGAGAGTACGTAAAAATTTGAGAACTGGTGTTCACAGAAGCTTTTGATCCGATGTGACTGAGATAGAGTGGTTTTACAAAGAGAAACGGGCAAAATGTCAGTCACCAATATTGCAAGGCTGGTAGAGACATTCCCCAAAAGACCCGCTGCAAAAGTGGATTCAATAAAGTATTGAGTCCGGACCAGAAAAAACACACATTTGTCTCACTTTCCAGACCTTTCCTTTTTATAAGAACAGTTAAAACTATCCCTCTCCTTCCAACTGGCTTTTATCTTTGTGAAAGTTCTTCATTTAAATAAGCATTAACGTTGTCTGTGGAACAATGCGGGTGGCATAGATTTAAAAGAGTGAAACTTTTATGTAACATACAGCGAGCTGCAGATGTCGACTTACCGAGAGCTCGTTCCATGGCTGAGCAGGTTGATGTTCCCGTTGAGGTCGTAGCCGTAACGCCACTGAGGGCGCTCGTTCACCGAGGCGCTTTGCAGTTGGCTGTCTGCGTCGTACTCGTAGGTGTACCGGGTCACGTTGCTGTCCACGCCGACTCTGATGTCACAGGTGGTTATGCGCCCTGCCGAGTCGTACTGAATGGTCATCCAGTAGGCGATGGACTTCAGGATCTCGTACTGGACCTCGACCACCTGGCCGTAGGAGTTGAACACCTTGGTGTGCTTCATTAAGTGGGTGGTGATGACCTAAGAGAAGCACAAACAGGACACAATAAGCAAAAGATTTTAACGAAACTTTTTTTCCCCCTGCAGTTTAAGGCTCTTAATGTCTTCATTGCCTCTACAAGAACTCAATTATTTTTTTGCAACAGTCATGTCTTAACCCTCCCGCCGTCTCAGCCCGCTGCTCAAGAGAAGCGCGACTTGTTGTCCCGTCAGACCGTCAGTTCCCGAAACCACACACAAACAAAACTGAGACGTTTTTGTTCGAAATTTGGCAACAAAAAAACATCCTTTCATTTAAAAGCCGATGGTTGTTACTTTAGTTGTGGTGCTTTTGAATTGGGGTAGGAATGTCCTTTATTATCCTGGTCATCTTTTTGAACTTTGATATCGTTCGTCTTTAATTACATCCTGTGCATGTAATGACTAGCAAAGATAAACACTTGCAGGTTTCTCTTTTCATTCTCAACCTGTATTTTGGGCCATGTGCTTTGTGTTTGTGTCTTGTTGTACTCGTACGGCTCAGCTGGGGAAGCAGATGGGGTTCCTTCCTCCATCCGTTTCGGTTAGAAAGCTCTGTTAAGGACAGTTTACGATCTCCATGGTTACCCACTGCAAACACGTTTTGTTTTTTTGTTGTCTTTTTTAGGAGGTTTCATAACAATCCTGATTTGGACCATGTTCAGTTCATACAGTAATACAAACAAACATTTCAGTGTATTTTATAAATAAAGGTGAAAGACTGGCACTAAAGGCTATATGACTGAAAAGTGGAAGGAAATGAGATGGGTTTTGTCGAGTCACTTTGCTCTACAGTTACAGCTATAAATCCTCTGGGTATTCTTTCATCCATATTTGAACATCTTTTGAAAACAGCCCCAGCTCAGTCAGACTGAATTGAGATCGTCTCTGAACAGCATTTATTTAAGTCATGACAACATTTTTTTTAGTGATATTTATATCTGGACCATTCTAAAACATCAATATGCTCTGACCCAAATCGTCCCATTGCGTCTCTGGTTGAACATTTAGGGGTTATCGCCCTCTTGGAAGGTAAATTTCAACAATTGTCTTAATTGTCTTAAATCCCCTATGACAGCGTTTCCCAACCCCAGTCCTCGAGGCTCACAGTCCTACATGTTTTAGAGGTTTCCCTGCTTTAATGTCCTGATTCAACTGACTGCAGTTCAACAAACGCCTGTTAAATCAGTCATCAATTGAAATCAGCTGGAGTGGAGCGAGGAAATCCCTAAAACATGCAGGGCAGTGAGCCTTGAGGACCAGGAGTGGGAAACACTGAAGCGTTTCTGTCCAGAACCACACTGTGTTTTGGCTCCTTCCATCTTCCCATTAACTCCGACCTGCTGACCTCGCCTGGCCTGTCGCTCAGAGTTCATATCCAATCCTTGATGAATTTGAAGTTAGCATTTTCAGACGGTGGATTGAACAGAACTCTGTCAGATGTTGATTTAAACTCTGACCTCTTGCCTTAGTCCTACATTAATGGACATTTATCTTACGTTTTTAATTATATGACTTCATATGGAAATTCACTTTTTATTTAGAGGTGTTAGCGCATCTGGGGGGCATACACTTTTCAGGCTTTTATTTGTAAAAAAAAAACACAAAACATTTTCCAACCACTTTGTGTTAGTCTACCACATAAAATCCCAATAAAATACCCTGATGTTAGTCAATATCTTGCCCAGCGGAGCTTGAACAGCAGCAAAATCCAGTCAATAGTGTCATACCTGGTTGAGGTCATAGAAGATGACGCTGAACTTGCCAAACTGCTCTACCCGCCCAGAAACATCCACGTAGCGGTACAAATCAATGGGCAGAGGGGTTTCATTGATGACCGCCTGCATGCTGGTGACTCTGAAGTTGTTGTAGCTGTAGTCAAATCTGGCATTGACCAAGCCTTCCTCGCTGAAGCGGAAGATTTGCCGACTTGTCAGGGGGCCTTTAAAAAAGAAAAAAACAAAACAAAAAACACATTAGCAGATGCGTCCCATGCGTCTGATCGCAGAGCATTTAGAGCCGCTCCTCACACTGCCGAATTAATTTAAATCAAAAGCTAATTTGCCGTCGTTAACAGACACAGTTCAAACCGTTCGATCTCAACTATGTCCACGCCGCTATGGCATTTCCAGTGGTGACCTTTAATATGAGGAGATAATGAAATCTAAAGACAATAGTCCTGATGAGCCAATGTGCTCCTTAATGTCAGGACATCAGCATTAACAACACCATCCTTCACCTCTGCTGCCTGGCCGCACCAACTCATCCTGCTTCGGAGTTGGGGGTGTTTGGTGGGGCCTGTTAATGAAACGCCATTATGCAGCTATTCGAGATGACTCTGATTGCAGTTAAAGTGACTAAGTGTCTCGCTTTGGAGCCCGCCGGATAGCTGGATCAGCTTTATGTCGTCTATTTTTATTTTTTCGTGGTATGTTGACTCGGAACCTCGGCTAATAGGGAGGCGGCGCAGGAGAGCGAACTGTGAGGCTTTTCCCGAAGCCCCCGGGAGGCTGGCAGTCTGCTCGTCTCTCTTCTCTAGCTGTCACTTCTCAGAGCTGTCACTTTTTTATTTTTATTTTTTTATTTCAGTGCTTTTACTCCGTTTGCCTGCTTCTCTTCTTTACACTTTTGGGGTGCCTTACTTTTCCTTGTCTCCTCTCAAGGGACAATTACCGCTATCTCTTCCCCTCTCTAAGGCTCCGTTTGTTCTGCTGAAATGAGATCCGTTAAAGGAAAGGTGAGAGTCTATTCATGTGGAGGGCAAAGCGATAAACACACACACACACACACACACACACACACAGCTGCAGATTAGTGACACCTGATCGTGGCTCACCAATTACAAAGGCACGGGAAGTGAACCGGCATGAGAGACGAGAGCGATCTCAATGACCCTGGACAGAGTCTGGATTTTAAAGGAACTGCTGAGCGCTGTCAACAACGACGGCATCTATCTGAGGCTCCTAATGACGGACCTGATACAACCTCATGGTTACTGCTGCGCCTTTCTAACTGCAGTCTGTATTTGGTTTGGGTCTACTGGCTCTTCAAAGGCTTTTTGGTTCCCCATGCAAATCAAGATCTATTCAGAGTCGGGCAATAACCAGAACCAAAATCAAGTAAGCATATATTTAGACATACAGAGTTGGTTTGCAGATGAGGAAGAGGCGACGCAGCTCTTGGGCCTGGGGGTGGTCTTGTATTCAAAGCTGTGGTAGACCACAGTCTCTTCCACTTGAACATGCTCGGCTCGGTTCACACTTCTAACAGTGGCTGCCTCAGTCTCAGATGAAATAGCGCAGCATCTGACTCAAAGCCAGACTAGAGAGTTTGAGATCTATGATGAAATCTGGTTTCCCCCTCTCCATACAAAGGTTGTTTGCTCAAAAAAAAAAAGAAAAAGAAAAGGATTTTGATTTAAACTGTGAATATTAGTCAAAGGTAAGTTTGGCTGACGGAGAAGCGGCTCTAAAATGACAGCTACAGTTACGCAGCAGAAATAGCTCCTGCATCTGAGGGCCACAGACGCAGAACCGGGTCGCTTCATTCAGCTCCGCAGCAGAGTGAGGGCCCAGAATTAACCTGTAGTAATCTTAAATAAGAAAATATATAAATATATGATTTTTTGATCCCACTGGATCAAAAATGACTCTGTTTTTCTTTCTTTATGATGCTCGTTGTAATGTAAGACAATGTGTGATTTTAATTTTGTTCATTTTTAGGTTGGTTTTAACAAACGTCAAACTGACTACTGATGAAAATTAGCTTATTTTATCCAACTTTGGAAAATTTACATTATGTGATTTTGATTAATGTGCACTTCCCTTTAGGAAAAATATTTGTTAGTATATTTCTTATACATATGGTTTTGGTTAATGGTCAAGTGCTGCTGAAACAAGTTAGTGAAACCACTGAAGTGTAGAAACTGACTGGTCTGTAGATAAGTTGCTGTACAGGTTAACCAATCAGATGTCAGGGTTTATTTAGTGAGATTCAGCAGCAGTTTCACAGATTTTATGATTGACTTTAGCACTGGGAGCAAAAAAGTAATACGAAAACTCAGTATATATTTGACACAAAATGCCCTAGTTAAAGGACTTCAGTGAGTCATGTATTAATACCTTCACAATGCTTAGAGAACATATTAGTATTTCTCATTTATTTATTTAATTGGACTGGTGATCTCAGGGCTGCACAGTGGCGCAGTTGGTAGAGCTGTTGCCTTGCAGCAAGAAGGTCCTGGGTTCGATTCCCGGCCCGGGGTCTTTCTGCATGGAGTTTGCATGTTCTCCCTGTGCATGGTGGGTTCTCTCCGGGTTCTCCGGCTTCCTCCCACAGTCCAAAAACATGACTGTCAGGTTAATTGGTCTCTAAATTATCCCTAGGTGTGAGTGTGTGTGTGAATGATTGTGTGTCCTGTATGTCTCTGTGTCGCCCTGCGACAGACTGGCGACCTGTCCAAGGTGAACCCCGCCTCTCGCCCAGAACGTAGCTGGAGATTAGAACCAGCAACCCTCCTGACCCCATTAGGGACAAAGGGCGTATAGACAACGGATGGATGGATGGAAATCTCTGTTAGCATCAATGGCAGGATTGCCATCTGAAATCTGTTCTACACTGCAAAGACAAAATCTTACCAAGTATTTTTGGTCTAGTTTTTATATCTTACTACACTTAAATAAGAAAAAACTAACTTACAAATAATTTTTCAGCAAGTTATTGGAGCTTTTTAAAGCGAATAATACCTTAATATTAATGAGAAAGTACTAACTCCACTGCCAGATTATTTCACTTATAATAAGAGAAAAATGTCTTGTTATAAATGGAAATAATCTGTCAGTGAAACTTTTTTACTTTTTCATTGCTGTTAAGGAATTATTGACTCAAAACAAGCTCCTCTTTCTTGCTGAAAAGTCGGTTGTAAATTCGTTCTGTCTTATTTCAGGTGTACTAAGCTGCTTGCAGTAGAAGCTAGACCACAAATATTTACTAAGATTTTGTGTTTTTGCTGCGTAAAGGAGAACAGTGTGTGACCTTAAACCCAAAGGCACACAGGACAGCGATCCAATGCAGTTACGGAGATGCTGTGGCTTTACATTAAGCACACACTCTTAGCTTGAAAACACTTCAAAATTTGCCACAGAGAGTGGACTGGGGTAATTTAAACAGCCTGACTTTTTTATTTACTCAGCTTTTGTTTGTCAGCAGGATGTAAATGTGACACAAAAAGGAACAACAGAAGAAATGTTGTCAGCGTACCAGTCTGTCTGTATCGTATGGAGCTTATGAAGCCGTCGTGGGTGAGGTGAATGGTCTTGACGGTGCCGGAGGCTTCGTCGTAGGTGAAGGTCACCAGGGTGGAGTCATAAACGACCTCTGAGAGCCTCGCTGCCGGTGTATACCTTCACACATAAAAATAACAACAACAACAACAAAAAAAGGGAAAACAAACAGAAGTGGAAAAAGAAATATTACACTCAAGCTCAACACAATGCATTTCATTTTCAATTTTAGCAGCCACGCGACGTGGAATGAATAATCCAAAGATCCCTCGGGGCCGCTGAGGAAGAGGCTGCATCGTTCTTCAACATTTCATCAGAATCAGGAGCATTTACTGCCGAAGTCGTGGCGTTTTAGGTCTGGGAAATGGCACCGTTCATAACGCCGCTCTCATGCAGTCCAAGGAGTGTTGGGAATATACAACACGCCCGGATAAGATCAGTGGTGTCTGGCTCAGTACGACGCTCAGAAGCAATCATAGGCAGGAACTGACCTGGAATCAGTCTCCCTTGTTGGTTCACTCGGTGTCATTAGTGAGGACAGCAGGTTGCGTGTGCTACTGCTTAAGATTAGCCTTTCACTACAGCACTCCCCCGTGGCAATCTCTTTTATGTGTTTTGTTTTTTTGACACAAGCAGCGATTGTGCCGAAGTAGAGGAGAGTAAAAAAGCCCCGACGTTGCCGTGGGGAACCGCACCTGTAGATGACGCTGCGGCCCGTCCCCAGGTACTGGGTCCTCCGCAGGCGCCCGTCCAGCGTGTAGTCCTGCATGAACGAGGCCTGGCTCTCCGGAGGGGTGTAGATGTTCCTGTAGTAGCCGACGGACAGCAGGGACTGCAGGGCGTGCTTCACCATGCTGGGCATCGTCACGGCAACCAGGCGGTCCGTTTGGTCGTAATCAAAGATGTAGCGCCGCTGGCTGTGCAGGAGCAGCATGATGGACTGCCGGGAACACGCAGAGGAGGACAGTGAAGGAGCTCTGAGTGGCTTCATGGAGGTTTTATCAAGTCTTTATTTTTATTTTAGTCTGACCCTGTTCTGTTGGAGAAACCCTTATTTATTCATTCATTCATTTATTTACTTACTTATTTAGTTCTGTTGGAGAAACCCTTATTTATTCATTCATTCATTTATTTACTTACTTATTTATACAGGTTTTGGCAGCCTACTGTGCTTTGCAAAAGTAAACCTTGGATCTGTTCAAAACAAGTTTCTTTGTAAAGAAGATTTCAGGAAGAAGGAAGTTCAAAGTCAATCATTTAAATTTCTCTTAGACAGCAACCCACTTCCTCCATTATTATTATTATTATTATTATTATAGTCACAGTTCTGATTACAGACGCTCTCAGTGAGTGCCAGCTGGAGACATCTTCAAAGGAAGCGGGTCCAAGTGGAACCCGCTTCCACTATAAAAACATAACACAGTAACCAATTAGGAAATGAATAATAAATCATCAAGCAAATTGTACATAAAATATACTGATCAATGTTCCACTTACTACTAAGAAAAGCTGGGGATTATTTTTAGCCTCGATTTAATTGAATTCAGTGTTTCAGCGTCTTTGCAGTTTTCTAGAAGTTTGTTCCAGATCAGTGGAGCGTAGAAGCTGAATCCTGCTTCTCCACGTTTTGGTTCTGTTTCTTCACATCTTGTAACACCGCAACTAAAAGCGTAAACATATTTTATCGAGATTTTATGCAGGAATATTTAGTAGTATTTATTTATTTTTAAAACTAAAGTAGAAGAAAAAGTTTCACATGTTTGTTACCAGTTGAAATCTGAAACGTTTGGTAAGTACTGCCCAGTATTTAGCTCAATTTGTCGGCTCATCAACTATCTGACCAACTTCCCTGTCTCTGCTGACAAAAAGCATCCCCACAGCATGATGCAGCCACCTCCATGTCTCACTGTGGGCACGTGGAGTTAGGGTGACGTGTATTGTTCGGTTTCCTGCTATATTTTATGTTTGGGAGTGGTTTACGTGGCTTTCCAGCACACATAACTAAGCGTACATTTGACAAATTTCCCTAAATTTTGGCCTCATTACAGTGGAACATCTTCTTCCATGTGTCTGCAGTGACTTTAAATCAGACTCAGCTACTTTGAATCTCTTACTTATTATTTATTATGCATGTCTTAGTTTTCCAGATGTCCCATACTCTTTGTATTATCAAACCAATATTCTCTGGCACTGTTTTTTGAGTAATTTAAGATGTATTTATACTCAGGTCGACAGTGTGTAAGTACATCAGATGTTCTATTCATTTACAAAAGACTTTCTTTCCCTTTTTGTCTTTTAGTCGCTAAAAGTCCCAGTGCTATATATTGATGTTTGTGTGCTTAACATGACAAAACATGAAAAAGCTCTTGAAAAACTTTTATCCGCCTCTGCATCATTCAGCCCTCCGGTACAAGCAGCTATTGGTGTCAGCCATAACGTAGACTCTGCGTTTAACTCCGACTAAACTATTCCACTAGATTCTTTTAAGCACAACGGATCAATCCGTCTCATTTAATGCATTTCGTGTTGCATCAGATCATCTGTCAAAGCACCGCAGTGTTTACTGTAAAAGCCCCTTCCAGAGAACTGCTGTTTTCTTTTCACAACTTTGCAACAAGAGAAAAAAAAAAAAAAAATCCTGTCAATCTGCTCAAAACCCGCCTGAGTTCTGTTATGTGTCACAAAGAATATTCTTGGTGATTTTCCTGCTCTCAAAGGCTTGTAGCTCTTATCCATATTCACAGACAGAGCAGATTTCAAAGATTTAAAGGAAAAAAAAAAAAACGGATATGCGTGGGAAAAAAAAAAAAAAAGCAGGGAATCTAAAAGAATAACTTTAAGAGGACGGTAAAGGAGGACGACGCGCTGCAGATCAGCTCACATGCTTTCAATCTCCAACATTTGTTTCCCGCAACAGAAGTGGTTTTCATCTTGTAAACACTGGTTTCACTTTCAGGCGAACGACCAGGTTTGCATCATGTGGTAGAAAACTTTAAGAGACACCGACTGCTTTCTGAGGAGAGTAAGAACGGGCCGGTTCTGGTAAAACGTTTCCTCACTCTGTCTGCGTATGTGTAGCTCCAGATCTTGCCGTTGACCCAGGCCCTGGACACCACCCGGTCGTTCTCGTACTCCAGCCGCTCCGACCACTCTCCGCGGTGGATGGCCGACAGCAGCCCCCCGGCCGAGTAGCTGATGTTCACCTCGGTGTACTTGCTGCTGGGCGACCAGACCACGGGCCGGCCCAGCGGGTCGTACTGGATGTGCAGGGTGAACTTCCTGTGGTCGTCGTAGATCTTCCCCACCCGGGTGTTCTGGTCGAAGTCTATGGAAAGCAGGTTCCTGTTGTGAGCCTGAAAAGAACAGAATAAAATATTTTATTTTATTTTATTTTTTTACATTCACAATCATCATAAACTCTGAATGAGGCGGCAGGCTTATTAAATAAAAGTATAATAAAATAGCTGGCTTGTCTGAGACAAGCAGAGCTCAAACAAATTAATTGTGACATTTGGAGCAAATCCTGACTGCATAATAACAGTACTAATAAATTACCTCGCGAATAAGAGGGAAAAAGTCCTGAGGAATGCAAATTAATTAGCAGCCGTAAGATAAGATGTCAGTTTCTAATAAAATATTCTGATTATGCAATGTGCTTTCCGCTGCAGAACGGGGGAGGCGTTGCTGTTGATGGATGCGTTAGGGAAGCCAGGATCGAGTCATTTAACCCGTCGGCCCCCACACACCCGCCGAGTTCAGACTCAGAACATCCAACGGGTTGTGCAACGTGAACTCGAAGTGTTGTTCGCACCACTGAACAGCACAGAGAGAGAGAGAGAAAGAGAGAGAGAGAGAGAGAGAGAGAGAGAGAGAGGAAGGAAGAGGGGACAATCCCTCACTGTTTGTAAAGGAAATGGAAATGGCAAAGTGTTGAAACAAAGAAGATCTACAAGTTCAGCAGAGTGAATTAGAATATCTTTGTAAAGTTATCTGATTTCAATCATTCGGTTTAACAGGCGACACTTATAAATTGATTTATTGTAACCACACAGGGATGTATTTTAATGATTTTTTTTTGTTTGGTTAGCTGTTTGTGTCTTAAAGAGAATGAAGATCCAAAGTTCACCTAGCCAGAACATTTGATTATTATAGAAGGATTAATTTAAAACATGGATTTTTAACATAGAAATGATACTGGGAAAAAGTCAAAGCAGGAAGAGCTCAAAAGCTTTAAGGTGGATTGCTGCACTTACTTTTGATTTATTACAACACAATGGACCAACGCCAGCAGATAACTTGACTTTCTAAATGATTACTGACTCTAGAAACGTCACACTGGACCGCAAGCAACATGGATTATGTCCTAATATAATCTGACTTCGGAATCTGGGACCCTGATTTCCAAATAAAACACAAAACTGACTTTAATCTTTAAAAGAGGAATTTATTTTTATTTTTCTCCTTATGCTGCAGTTTCTTTTACTTCTTCGACCACACTTTTTCTTTGCACTCAATTTTCTTTTCACCACAAAGATAAAAGTACCTGTGAACCGTCAGCTCATCAGCCAACCGTCAAGCCCGCCACCGTTCCCGATCTGGTGTTGGCTGCAATGCAACGTTTCTGCTATGTAACCCTTCAAATATTCTGGGGAACTGAATTTTGAATATTCATTTGTTGGAAGATATAATCATCAAAATAACCACAAAAACATCAGGCGTGTGAAACTCATTTCACATCAAGATGGCGACTACACAAATAAATAAAACAAAGTGCCAAAGTTTTGCTGCTTTCGATTAGCACTTCTAAAAATTGTAAAAAGTTTTTACATATTTTCACACCGATGCAACTTCATCCTATACAGCTGAAAACTGATTTGACTTGATAAAGATAAAATAATATTTAAGGACAAAACTGTTATCTTAAAGTTCAATTTATCCCTTCACAGTCCAGAGGGCCAAATGAACAGAGTTGGGTAGAAACTAACTACATTTCCTCTGATTTATTTGAGTAACTTTTCTTTTTCTTTTTTTTTTACTTTCTTCTTTGTTGCTTTTTGACAGGTCAACCAACCAACAAACAAATAAGAGAAAGAACATGGCAAAAATGCAACGAACCCCAAAAACTCAAGGAGAGAACTGAACCACAATAAAACGGGAAAGTAAGAATAAGAATAACTTACAAGGACTTGCTACGCTCTAACAAGAAGAAAAAGAAGAAACCCATACTACATACACACACAGCTACAAACACGTACATAGTTAACACCTACAGTCTTATTCCTACCACACTCCTCACCACAGACCTGGGCTCATTGCAGAAAAGAGAAACAATGCTCATTCACGGTAGCACAGAAAGCTCCTAATCTTTTCTCTCTCATCATCCACGTTGCATAAGGTTCATGTAGGTTCATCTCTACAGTTCTGGAAATATTTCTTCCTGATTATCCAACCTGGAAATCAAGCTGTTCATAACTGGCTATTTCATTCATTTCTCCCCACCATTCACTAAATGGAAGAACATCTTTTGCTTCCCAGATCCTCAGGGCCGTCCTGCACCCTGTGATCGGTGCTAATCTACCACAGTGAGAGTCACCCGAAACATACGGAGAAGGATTGAATCTGCCCTGAATACTTTGTTAATAAGTACTATTGTATCATCCAAAAATATTTTGAACTCTTCACATTCGTACAACATTATGTTCCTCTGCACATCCCACACCTCCAGCACACTTTTACTTTTACTTGGGTAATTTTATTATGACGTATTTCTACTCTTACTTGAGTAAAATGTCTGGATTTTCTACTCACTGAATGAAAAGCAAAAATGTTTTAACCAAAATTTAATCATCCACCGCCTGCAGTTTTTGTTAAAGTTCCCTAAGTTTTTATTTATTTTTTTTATGAAAGAAACTGATTTGGGAAAAAAACAGTTTTATTTATTTTTTTGATACTTATATGAATTATTGTAATTTCCATCCTTAACATACCAAAATTTCCACTTAAGTTTATGTTGTGGTTCGTCTGGTTGTGTAATATTTAAATATTAAATGATTGATAAATTGATCAGTCTCTCAGTACGTGACCAGTCTTTTTACCAAATACTTTTTTACACTTACTTGAATAACTTCTTACTTGTACTTGAGTAAAAACCTGTTGAAGTAGTACTGCTCTTACTTGAGTGCAGTTTTTTTTGGCTACATTTGCACACAAATGAACTGCTGCGCTCTGGATTTGAGTTTGACATCTGTGGCTCAAACTGTATGCAACGAATCTATAAAGTCCCACTTTGAAGTACTAAAATTGCTAAAACAACTCTCAAATTTATAACACCTGGACCCTGCTGAGACTTTTAACGGTTCAGGCTTCGTGCAACACTTTTTGTTTTTGTTTTGTCTTGGTTTCTTTACCCTGAGCCTGCGTTCGTAGGTGCTGTAGTTGGCCTTGCTCTGCTCCTTCCTCTGCCTCCACTCGATCAGGCTGGGGCCGTGGTCGCCGGGCAGGCTGATGTTGCAGCGGCTGGCCGTGGGGCTGACTCCGCCCCCGGCGCCGCCCGGCAGGAGGGGCTCCGTGCTCAGCGACAGCTCCATCCCGCTCGCCAGCGCCACCAGAAACGACCCGTCGGAGCTGACCCTGTACGAGTTCTGGGCGTGATCTGAAGGTGTCAGGGTGGCGAGGTGGAGGAGGAGGGTGGGAGCCGTGCATTTTCCACGGGTGGGTCACACGTTCGCAGAGACAAACCACAGAAGCATGCATGCAGTGACACAAACGACAAGAGAGAGAGAAAAAAAAAACGTGTGAGAAAAACATCAGTAGCTGAATAAGAAAAAAAGCCTTGAGAACAACAAATCTGCAAGATACAGACACTTCTGTAAGGTGTTTTTTGTTTTTCCTTTTTGTTTAAACTGATTGCTTAAATCACTTCGCCGAGTGCTTAGCACTTCAATGCATGAGCCACAGCAGCTTTGGAGAAATCTAATCTATTCAAAGAGAGGAGGGAAGAGAAAAAACAGACAGATGGACAGATAATGAGAGACAGAGAATAATGAAAAAGAGGCAAGGAACAGGAGAGAGAGAGAGAGGGAGCGGACGCCGCGGTGGTCGTAAAACGTTTCCCAGAAACTCTTCATTTAAATTCATCTCTATATTGTTGCGAGTCATATTTCACCCTGATCTTCAGACGTGCTGCTATCACTTTGCGTCACGTCTTTACTCGCCCTGAGAACACAATTCATAAAAAAAAAAAGAGGACAAATAATGATGAAAAATACACTTTTAACCCATCAAATTTAATGCAGATAATAAACCAGATAGTTCTGACTATTCCCACTGCTACTATATAAAAACAAAAATTAAAATTAAAATCCTTCAGCTCATATGGTTATTGTTGCCTTTGAGGCAGGCGGAGACGCACAGCTTAGGCAGGTGGGAGTAAAAGGACTGTGTGTATCGGAGGGTCATTTTGACGTCTCCCCCCCCAGCCGCTGAGTCACGTCGTCGCGGCGTGAGCGTGCACAAGTGAACGATTGCAGCCCCGCCCCGTCTCCGCAGTGCTGCTGTCATTGTGTCAACCGCTAGAAAGCAATTAAAGGCCTGACATGAGAAGAAACTGCTCCCATGAGTGGCTCCTCCACTCCACTCTCATTTTTTCCTCCTCTCATCTCTGCCCTCTTTTTTTTTTTTCATCCCCACCGCCGCCCGCAGCTGTTGTAAAGACATTTCACAAGTCAGTCGGAATCTGTCTCCCTCCTTCGCCGTCAATGGAAGGAATGAATTCATTAATAGCCCTTTCTTCTTTCTTCTTCTTCTGATCGCCTCTTCCTCCCACTGAAAACGCAAGGAGGTCAATTTCAGATGGGGAGTTTAATAAAGGGGAGGAAGAGGAGGTTTCCCAACAAGATGAGTCCAGATAAAGAGGAAGAATCTGAACTGAACCCACCATGGATAAATTCCTTTTAACATTTCTTTACATCCACAAACGTAAAAACGTTTTTGTCAGGATTTATCTCAACACCTGAAAGCAGCTTTTACATTGTTTCTTAATTGAAACGTTCACACATTTTCTTTGCAGACTGGCTCTCCAGAAACATCAGAAGGGAAGCCTCCCCACAGCATGATGCTGACACCGCCATGTTTGTCCCACGGTGGTCGTACAGTGTTTGTTTTTTCTGCCACACAGTTTCCCAGGTGGGCCAAAAGGTTAAAATCTGCCGTTTCCCCTGCAGGGTTTGAACTCGCCACTATTCAAACGTGTGAAATCCTGTGACTAATAGTTTTCCGCCAGCAGATTCTTGAACCTTTGTTTTGGCAACCTGTGGCACAAGATTTTATTTAGCAAAAATGGACCTTGTATTTATTTTATTAATAAAAAAAATTAAAACCATTTTTCCATTTCCTGTCATTTCATACTCACTGTGTGCTCCACCTTGTGTTGGTCCGTCATGTAGAACTGAATATTTGTGGTTTAAATGTGAAAAACAGAGAAAAACACAAAATCATACCAAGTATTTGTGGTCTTGTTTCTACTGGAAATATCTAAATCCACTTGAAATAAGTTTAAATTAACTCTCAAATAATTTTTCAGCAAAATAACTTGTATAAAGTCGACAGTTCCTCTATATTGATGAGAAAGTACTCATCATAAGTGAAAGGATTTGTACTTTTTTTAATCAATATTAAGGAATTACTGACTCAAAACAAGCTCTAATATTCTGCTGAAAAGTTACTTATAAGTCAGTTTTGTCTTATTTCAATAAGATAT
The DNA here is from genome assembly GCF_019740435.1 of Gambusia affinis. Lineage (NCBI taxonomy): Eukaryota > Metazoa > Chordata > Actinopteri > Cyprinodontiformes > Poeciliidae > Gambusia > Gambusia affinis. The sequence continues at coordinate 6,891,512 of NC_057876.1, forward strand.
TTTAATAAGATATTTGGACTATCTTATGATTAGATTTTGTGTTTTTCCAATGAATGACAAAAATCGTCTAGATTTACGGACATTGCCCCTCTCTAAATGTGTGTTTCATTTATGGTTTTCTGTCCCCCTTACAGAAATGACTCAGAAACTTTATCAACCAGATCTGTGGCGAACGTAAAGGGGTCACAGGCACTTCAATATTTCCTTCACGTCAAGCCTGTCAGCACGAAAGTTGCGATAAGCCTCAAACCGCTTTAATTTTAATTCGATTGAACTAATTAAACATTTTCTGTCGTTTCTAAAAAACCAAAAAAAAAGAGAGAAAACAAGAAGAAGAAGAAAAAGAAGTGAATGTCTGGCTTCACCTTGCTTGAACGTGTAGATGGTGTCGCTCGCAGACAGGTTGGTGCTGGTGACAAAGTTCTCGCGGTTGGAAGCTTCGACCTCCACTCGAGACCAGCGCTCCAGGTTGCCGTGGAAACCACTCACCTCACCCGTGGGTAAGGTGATGTTGGTGACACGCCCCTCGCTGCTATACCTTAGAAAGGGAACACAAACACACACACACACACACACAAAATGCAGATAAGAGTCACTCTGGGTTTGTCATACACAAACTCCAGCAGACACACACATACACCCTCTGTTTTCCTCTCCTTTTTATTGGCACAGGCTAGGTGTCAACTATGATTTATAAGTGTAATTACCCAGCTGTGGAGTTTGAGACAGAGACTGAGCTGCCAGTGTGAATAATTCACACACACACGTGGTTTAGCGTGTGCGCAGTACGAAGCAAAGCAAAGCAAATGCATGTGATCAAAATCCCCCAAAATTTTCCCCCCATACTCCTCCAAAAATAAAAAACTAATAAAAATGCCTCTACAGTTTTGTTGACAGATTCTCAAACAAACACTAGATGGCACTCACACTTCACAGCGTTCCTGTGAACTCTTGTCGGAAGCACACATTTAGAGTCGAGTGAGAAAACACAAATGAAATCAAAAAGAGAAGAAGAAGAAGCTCACTCATAAACGGTGGTCCAGCTGTTCTCGTCGCTCTTGGTGGACAGCAGGCCCGTGTTGCCGTGGTAGGAGATGTGGGCCAGGTCGTGGCCCTGGGCCGAGACCTTCCTCAGCATGCCGCTGTTGCTGAGGGACAGCCAGTACACCTGACCGCCGGGGAGCGCCAGCCACAGGGGGACGCCGTGGGCGTCCCGCCGCACCTGCAGGCCGCGCCCGTCGCGACTCGTCATCCCCGAAAGCTGGCCGTCCGTCCCGTAGGAGAAGTTGTACAGGTAGTGGCCCGTGATGAGGTGCTTGGTGTACATGTGGGAGCCGTTCTGTGGCAGAGAGGAAGTGGAGTCGAGTCTGATTGTGTGGCACATTACATCATAAAAAAAAACGTCAATTATGAAACAAGCAATGAACATTACATTTTTGTCTAATGCAAAATTATCAAGCAAATACACATCAAATATGTTGATTGCTAATCAAATTCAACTGGGTCTTTAGATTTAAAAGAACTCAGTGTTTCGCCAGCTTTGCAGTTTTCTGGAAGTTTGTTCCAGATTTGTGGTGGCAGAAGATGAATGTTTGGTTCTGGTTCTGGGGATGCAAAGCAGACCAGAACCAGAAGACCTGCGAGACCTGGAGGGTTAATGCAACAACAATAACAGATCTTTAATGTATTTTGGTGCTGAGACTTTCAGTGATTTTTAAACTAAAGCCTTTTAGATTCTATTCTCAGATAAGTTCAACTTTTTCAGTTTTAGTTTATGTCCCCAATCTTGACTTGCTTCATTTTAACAACTAAAAAAGGGTCAGAGTAAAACGTCTAGAGTAATTCTGAAATAAACCAGACATAAGAAAAATATATTAAACTTAAAAGTTGAGTCTAAGTTTGTGTGGCTTTTCAGGTTCCATCAATTCAACATTAAATAATAACAGAACATGTCGATCACAATGAGTGTCTTACAGCTGCTTATTAAGTGTGTTGTAAATCATTGGGAAACAAAGGCTGGAATATTTGATCATCACAAAATCAGATTTTCTCTACAACACTGCTTTATGAAATAATAATAAAAACAGAGCACTAAGTAAAAGTATTGATTGAACATTTATGTCTTTATTTTGCTCTCCCACTGAACCAGATCGTCTTGTAGTCTTTTAAGTTAAGAAAAACAAGAAAGGTCCAAACATTTTCTGCAGAATCACGGTCAAAGGCAGCCATTAAGAAGCGTGATGCGTGTTTGGGGTGATTGACCAGCTGGAACACCCGACGTCGTCCAAGTATGGATCATCAAACCGAGGAGAGAAGAGCTGCTTAGCGATCAGACAGGCCCAATACGTTCTGGAGGAACATTTAACGGTCACACTAAACCAAAGAAGACAAACTGTGTTCGCGACTGGGTCAAACTTTCTCTAGTATTTGCAAGAGCGTTCACACCATAAGAACTTTTTCATATTTTGTCAGAAACTTTAACGTATTTTACAGGGATTTCATGTGATTGACCAACGCGTTGTGCTGTGTGACTGAGCTTCCGGAGCTAAAGGAGTTGGTTTTTCAGTGTTTTTGAAAAGTTTTCCCAAAAACGCATCTGAAGGCTGCAGGGAAAATGTATTCACATCCATTTACTCTTGATATTTTCTTTGCAAAATAAATAGCAAAGAAATTTGCTTTAGCTCAGGCTCGGCCAAACGGATGGACAGCATCCCTAAACAATTTCATAACTCACCAAGGATTCTCAATCGATCTGGTTGGAAAATGAGACGTGGTTTTCCAAACTTTTTCCAACTCTTGAGCAGAAAAACATTTCACTACAATTACAACTAAAGCCGCTTTTGGGTCAGAGGTCTCGCCAATATTTGAGCATCTTTTTGGAAATAGGTCAAACTCAGTCATGTTGAACAAACAGTGTCTGTTAACTTCTTTCCTTAATTCATTAAATGTTAGTGAAACGGAGGCAAACAGTCTGTAGCTAAGCTAAGCTAAGCTATGCTGAATGATTGATAATCTCACACAGTCTACCCACTTCTCAGAGAAAAACTGTTACAAATTGACACTTTTGCCTTTTTCTCTATTTTTTTTGAAAACCTGACTTTATTATTTTTCTAGGCAGCATAGTAACCGCCACAGTCGTTCTTGTTTTCCACTGTCTGCTGCTGAACAGCGTCACCATGAAGCCTCCAAGCAGGAACCAACCATTTCATGCAGATCCAGGGGGGTTCAGGGTAAATATGGATCTGTGTTTTTTGTTCTGGGAGTGGGAACATTTAATTTCCCCTGCTAAAAACAATTTTAGAAAACACAAAGTGATTCATTTTGTAATTGACAGAGCCCCATTTTTTTTTATTTCTACAAACAAATTGTGGGGGGCCCCCTGTTGGTCAGGGGCCCTTGGTATTGTCCTAACTTTTTCCCCCTGTACGGCGCCCCTGGGTCCTCACAAGAAACTGACTTATATTAGGAATGTACTACATACAAGTGGATGCTTTCTTAAAATGAAGTATGCTGAAATGAGTCTGGATTATGTAATGTGAACACTTTTGCGAGGTATTTGCACAACTGTTGTGTATTAAAGACCTAACAGGTGAGCTGCATGTAGAGGGGATAAAAAAATAAATTGTTTTCAAACTTGTAAATTTGTGTAAATGTATGTTGTGCTTCATGCCGTTTACATTTGGGAACACAAGCAAACAGCTCCACACCTGAACCCAACCATAGCATATTCATATTTCTCCACCAGCCCAGGGGGACGGCCCTTGGTCGGCGATATACAGGGTGCCGTTGGGCGCCACGGCCAGGGAGGAGGGGGCTTTGAGGCGGGCGTCACGGGCGTAGCCTCCGTCGCCTGATGAGAACAACAACACGGGGTTGAACATAAAAACGTCTTCACCTCTAAACAAACGGAGCAGTAATAATGTTTCCCCGAAAGACACGGGCCCCCGAGCAGCACACGCAGCTGTCACGTAACAGGAAGACCTCATGGAGGCTCTTATCACTTTGGCTCAGAAGTCAGGCTTGTTGGGATACAGTCGATTCCCGGAGCAGTGGGAACGATGACCACCTTGATAGCGGCCTCTGAGTTATCAGGCGGCGGTATCCGGCGGCCGGGTTGCGTTCAGGAACCTTTTGGTAGCGCAATGGGGTATAACAGGCTGGGTGAGGGTCTTCAGATGCTGTCAGCGGAGGGGACAGGGGCCTCTGATGGCTCTGTAAAGACGGCGGGGCGGCGGTTTATCTCCCGGCTGCATGCGCATCACTCGCGTGCAGAGAGAGAGAGACGGAGCGAACGTTTGCGTTGCTTTTCTATCTGGCGCCTGTGGACGGGCGCGCGTTCAAAGACGCGGGATGTTTACGGCGGAGGGGATGGAAAACGGAAAGCTTCTGAAGAGAGTAATCATCTGTTAACAGCAAGACATGATTGAAAATATGCAAAGTACAATCCAAGAAATGGGGATGGTTACAGCCCATTGGCTTGTGGCGTGGCAGAGACACTTCCCTCCGCTCCGAGTAGAAAAAGAGACAGATTTTTATGAGCGGAATTAAATGATAAAATCACATCCTCTGACACTTACAATGAAAGCACGGCCTAACCGTCAAAGGAACATCTGCTTATTTGTTGGGCCCTTTCCTCTTTCGCTTTTATCACGATTTTTTTTTTTTAGGTGCCCTTCGATGACATCAAAACCGGTTAAAACATTCATCGCCGACAAAGGGAGCTTTTTCTTCCACCAGCTGTAATTTGAATGGATTTGAAAGGTTTTCTCTCGACGCGTGTTCCTCCTGAAATTTAGCTGCAGGTTGTTTTTTCTTTAAATCTTTTGCAGCGAGGAGAATTCCTGGTGAATACCAAAAAAAATAAAAAATAAAATAAAATAAAAATCACATTTCATTTTTCTGCATCCAGGTACTCTCTCTTAGTCAAATGACATTCTCTGTTGTGACATTATGGCTGCTTCTCTCTCCTATATGTGTCGTCGCCATTTACATAAAGCTCATTGCTATGTATTTTCGGTATTTTTCCGAGGGGGAAAGTCAAAGCGGCCCCTCCCAGACAGTTGGATTCCAGCTGACTTTAATAATTTAGGCAGGCTGAAAGTAGAGAGGGGATAACGTTGCAGGAGATGGACAAGAAGAAGAAGAAGAAGAAGAAGGAGACACATTCTCAAGCACTGTTAAATTTATTAGACAGCTGAGACCCAAAGGCTGAAAGATTTACCCACTAGATATCAAGACATACTAACAATTTCAAAACATGTTAGCCTTTAAAATGGTCCAGTTTTTTTTTTTTTTTTTTTTTTTTTAACTTGAATATCCTCCAGACCAGGGAAGATATGATCGGAATTGATTTTTAAATGTTGTTTCCCCCTGCCCCCTCCCTCTCTTTTAGGGCTGTAATCCTATTAGACCTAATCTAATACTCTTACATTACCTAATCCTGCGCTCGTGTCTGTCTGTCTGTGTGTGTTTGTGTGCGTCTGCGTGCTGACCCACCAGAGAAGCAGTCACAGTTGGGGTCTATCTTGCAGTCGCAGTCTGTCGGGGCTCCAGAGATGATCGATATCTCCCCGTTGGTCGACACCTGCGGGTTTGACAGAGACCAACGCGTCACACACAAGCACAAAAAATGTTCGCAAAAGGTCACTCCGGTGCGGAAATCATCACAACGGACAACGTTTTCCATTTCTGAGCTCTTCAAACAACACAGAAAGGCTGTAAGGGAGTACAATGATACACAGAATGACGTTACGCAACATTGAGGTGTAAACAAATGATTTGGGTTAATAAAAAAAACCCGCTTCTTTTGCAAAACAGAGACATACAACGCCTCGCAAAAACTCAGAATTCTTCCTACTTTTCTGCTTTACTTACAACCACAATGTAATTTTGTGTGACGTGTTAACACAAAGTGAAGCATAATTCAGTGGCCTGCATTTGTGGTTGATATAAAACAAAGTGCAACTTTAGAAGTTATCAAATCAATCAATCAATCAATCAAACTTTATTTGTATAGCACATTTCAGCAGCAAGGCATTTCAAAGTGTTTTACATCAAATCAGACACAGAAACACAATGCAACATAGAATCAACAATAAAAACAACATCAAGTCAGGTTCCGTCAATAAATTTGCAATTGATTACGTTTCAAATACAACTCTAAACAAGTGGGTTTTTAGTAGAGATTTAAAGGAAGTCAGTGTTTCAGCTGTTTTACAGTTTTCTGGAAGTTTGTTCCAGATTTTTGGTGCATAGATGCTAAATGCTGCTTCTCCTCGTTTGGTTCTGGTTCTGGGGATGCAGAGCAGAACCAGAACCAGAAGACCTGAGAGTTCTGGAAGGTTGATACAACAGCAGCAGATCTTTAATGTATTGTGGTGCTAAACCATTCAGTGATTTATAAACTAACAACAGTATTTTAAAGTCTATTCTTTGAGCTACAGGGAGCCAGTGGAGAGACTTTAAAACTGGTGTTATGTGCTCCATCTTCCTGGTTTTAGTTAGAACACGAGCAGCAGCATTCTGGATCAGCTGCAGCTGTTTGATTGATTTGTTGGACAGGCCTGTGAAGACGCCGTTACAATAATCAATACGACTGAAGATAAACGCATGGATGAGTTTCTCTAGATCTGGCTGATACATTAGTCCTTTAATCCTGGAAATGTTCTTCAGGTGATAGAAGGCCGACTTTGTGACTGTCTTTATGTGGCTCTGATTGTTCAGGTCAGAGTCCATCACTACTCCCAGGTTGTGGGTCTGATCGCTGGTTTTTAGTTGTAATAACTGAAGCTGTGCACTGACTCTAGATCGTTCCTCTTTAGGTCCAAAAATAATAACTTCAGTTTTGTTTTTGATCATCTTTGAACTAGTTTGGAACACAAACTAGTTCAAAGAGTCTGTGTGGAATGTATTTGCATCATAAATCTAATAAAGCTTATTTGTAAAAAAAAATTCTTTAAAACACACAAGCTTCCTTATACCAAGTCACTACATTGTGTTTGCCTTCTGCTTGTAGTTTCAGTAAAATATATAAATGTTTATTGTAATAAAATGAAAGAACGCCAAAAAGTGAGGGTGGGAATACTTCTTCGATGCCCCTTAGATGACAAAAGGGGTTGATTAAGTTTTTTATTTTATTTTTTTTAAACTTAAAACAAAATCAGAGCAGCGTGACACGAGCGCAGGGCTCAGCTCATTACTTGATTGACAAATGCAACGTTAAATTGTACAAATTACCCCTATTGTCCTGGATGAAAGAGCTGTAGGTGTACGCGCCTGTGAGAAGATAATTGGAGCAACTGACAAGTTTAATTTAGATTCTTGCTGTGTAAACTATTACACCTCAAGGAAATCTCCTCCGAGGTGTTGCTCCAAAAAAAAACGAGTTTTGACGTGAGAAAATTGTCAACATTGAGATCAGGTTTGAGCAAGATTTTTAAATAAAATTAGCCGTAAACACCATGAAAAAGACCACCAAAAAACACGACTTAGGTCACGTCAGACGGATGTCGTTTGTTACCTCCAGGTTATTTATAGTAATGCACAAGTATTGGGCAAAAAAACCCGTAAAATAAACAAAAAACCCGCAGTCCTTAGAACTCCAGTATAAATTATGATGATAAGAAAAGACGTACTTTTAGCTGTTTGCCTGTTTTCTTGTTTCCAAGGTGGAAAGGCATCAGGAATAACTTTAGAGGAGCAATAATTGCTGCCTATTAATCAGGTGAGATTATGCATGCCAAACAATTGGAAATAATCATTCTGCTGTGAGAAAGATTACTCACACGTGGGAGATTTATTAATGAACTTGCCTGTCAAGGCTTAAGATTCATCGAGATCCCGCCGAGGTAAATCTGTGTGATATTTAATTTAAAAAACAACAACATCTCATGCAGATTAAGCCTCAAAACACTCATTCAATGTTAGAATTCATCACAGCAGAGTCAGGAAGAGGCTAAACAAATGTGGGACATTTGAACGGATTTCCAGGAAAATCCTCTTCTCTTGAAGGAGAACATGACAGAACGGATTTTGCAAAAAAAAAACAAAAAAACAAAAAACAAAGTGCGTCTGGCAAACGAGGGGATAGGAAAAAAAAATCTAAGAGTTTTGGAACAGCGCCCCTTGGACAGATTGGACCAGAGTGGCGATGTTTGGCCAGAAAACACAGCAACATGTCTGCTAAAAAACTGAGAAAAAAACTCCAAAACAACACACATCTTTGAGGCTAAGCTAACCGGCTGCATGCCTTCGACTTTGTAATTAATTGACAAACAAGAGCAGTATTGATCTCCTCGACTACCTTCTGCTTGGACGGTGAATTTGGATGAGCGAATCTCTGGTTTGAACATTTGAACTACAAATGGGAAGGAATCACCTTGAGCTGCCTTAATATGTTCTTCTTTTCTTTCTTATTGTCAGCGGGAGGGGAGTAAAAACTTAAAGCGCACTCATTTAAAAAAAAAAACCAAGATTCAAACTGACGATGACAAAGCTCTTAAAGGCTCATCCTTCAACTGTTTCGCTGAGAGAGAGCTCACGATTTGTGCTTGACCCGGAAACAAACGCGGCTACGGCGAAGCTAATTTGTAGCGCAATAATTGCGGTTTTAATGCCTCCAGGATTATGCATGTTAAATAACTCCACTGCCCTGCATAAAAGACTGGAGCACAAACTCAGCATGCATTGATTATGCATGTGCCGTCCGCGATGTTTTGGCCGAGTGCCCCGGGTCAGTCTGTGTGACGGAGCGACGTGTGCAAGGAGATCCCGCACGGTGCCAAACACCCTGCTGCAGCCAACACACGCTCACGTTTAATAATCTTATTAAACTGCTAAAAAAAAGAAAGAAAGAAAGAAAAAAACCACTACTTGCTGCTAAACAGGACAATATGCAGCTGCTGTCAGCTATTTACCATGAAATGTTGCATTTAATTTGACTGTCATTCTTCATCTCGGGTGAAATACATCATTGCGTGTACCTGCGCGTGTTTACCGCGTCTCACAAGTGACAATGCGATCCGTTTTTAATTTAATACATGTTGGATTACGCACCATTTGCATCAGCCAGACATGTTTTCTCTTCTTCTTCTTTTTTCTTTTTTTTTTTTTTTGGATGTGCTAAATGAACACCAGGAACCGCTGCACAAACCCACGTAGCGCAAACTAAAAACACTAAAACTCCCTCCCTCTCTTAATTTTATTTCCCCACTTAGCGTGGTTTGAAAGCATCGACTAATCTTCAACTCGCGCCAGTTGCTAAGTGAGCGCCCACTTAGATGTTTTAATGTTTACAGACGGATTATTTTAGCTCTGAGTTTTCATGTGCTGTGTGAGGAAACGTGTGAGACGCAGACCAAAAAAAAAAAATTAAATAAAACCTTTTCAGTGCCCTACCAACGTAGCTCCATCAAAAAAGGCATCTGAGACATTTTATGATCCTGTCTGCCTCCACACGGACCCAGCATGGCGCTGCAGGCCACAAAGGCACTATTGATTGAGTGCAGCAGGCAGTATTTCCGAGGTGTTCAAGCCAAAATGCTACAGTCCTGTAGTGTCCTGCTGCTAGCTCATGTACAAAAAAACCCCATCTTTTATTTTAAATCAAAACCATCCTTTGGGTTTATATATTTTTTTATTGGTTAGAGGTGAATCAGAGTTCTAAAAAGCCAAAAACTCCAGTGAAAGACTAAACACTGCCTTTGCTGACAAGCATCTGCAATGCAAACAGCCTGTCAGCAAAAGGCTGAATTACTGTCAAAAGCCCTGATGGATTACTAATATTAGCTCCATATGAGCTGTTTCTTTTTCTAGGTTATTTATTTATTTATTTTTTGCAAAGGGTATTTATTTTCTGTTGCTGTTCGTGGCGGTGTAGCATTATGTAATACGTGCGAGTGTATGAATAGATAAATCACTTTTGACATCAAGAACCTGTAACAGATCAATATACATATTGGTACAACCTAGTGCTGTACCATTTTTCATCTTAATATATCACCACGCAGCTGTTATAATAAAATGATTATGATTGCAGTAAAATATTCCAAAACCTGAAAATGTGAATAAATCTACCTGGTAAATTGAGAAAATTTGAAATAAATGTTTATAGTAAAATCCCTGTTGCCACATTTACGGTCAACTCGTATAATTAAAAGCTTTTTAAACTTTCTCATTGTGTCTATAGATATTTAATTAGCAATCCATGTGGTTTTGTTTCTTCAGGGTATTAAAGCAATGAAGCACAGAAGTTTCAAAACAGCAAACAATTCAAATATGTAAGATATTTCTTTTTTTTTATATACTAAATGATTAACAGGATATAACGACTCTTAAAAACTCTAAGAGTTTTGAGCAACTGTAACAAGCAGGGCAAAATGTGGACTCATATTTAGCTTCCCGCCATGCACAGCGATTGAGACGGTTAGAGAGAAATTAACCTTGAAAGTTTTCTGTTAGAGAAATGCAGCAAAAACTTTCATCTTGAGGACATGAGGTCTCCGTGACAACCAGCGGATGCTGTCTAGATATCACCGAGTTATTTCCAAAACAAGTCTGGTAAAGAGCGTTATCCGTCCCGCCGTCACTGACGAAAACGTGCGACTTTAACTGGAACTGCATGGTTTTGTGGGGCGACTCACAGTTTGGGCTTTTGGCGACGTGCAACTGAAGCGGAATTGGTGCAAAGCAAAAAAAAAAAAAAAAGAAGAATTGAAATGCGGATCAACACCTCAAGTCGACTCTTTATCTTTTAGCGGCTTGTATATAGAGAGTATTACATCATGGACTCTGGTGGATTGGATATTTTAAGTAAATATCTACCAGTAAACTGAGACTGGGTCTTTCAGCGGGATAATGATCTAAAATATGTGTCTGAATAAAGACAGAAATGATTCACCAGACACAGTATCTACCTTTTTCCGTTGTCATCTCAGTGCCCATATATAAATCTAATGGAAGGAAGAGCCATCCTTCTGGAACAGAAAAGGGCTTCCTATGAAATGTAATCCCAGCAGGTGTGCCAATAATTGCGGCACCAGGGATTTTGTTTAAAATGTCTATTTGTTACTGGGGAACTTTCTCCGAACTTAATAAATGTACTCAAACCAAAGATCAATTTTTATTTTTTTTTTCAGTCTGAGATTACGCTACTGCGTCAGAAGATCGATGTATTTTAAAGCTATATTTTCATAAATCTTTACCTTATTATGCTGTGTGTGTGATACATTTATTTATCTACTTGGAGAGAAATCTGTACTTAATGACAGATAGGTGGAGATAGAAAGAGAAAAAGAGACAGACAGACAGATAGATAGACATATTTACAATTAGATAAACAGATAGATAAACAGAAATGATGAAGATTAAAACAATTAGATACAAATACATTTAAACAGACATTCAGACAGATTGATCGATAGTCAGGTAGATGGACAGGTACCTGTTGGATGCGGTTGATCCGCCTCTCGTCCGTCTCAGCGATAAACAGCGTCCCCAGGTGCGACAGGGCGATGGCCTTGGCGGCCTCCAGGGTGGCGCGTACCGCCGCTCGGCTCACCAGGTGGTGGTCGATGCCGGGGACCTGGCAGTGAATCGGACGCCCCGCCACGATCCGTACCTGGAGGCTCTCCGACACCTACAGCGACACGCCGTCATTTGTCATCTGCAGAAGCCTACCCCGATGCAACACAATCACCCGCTGATGACATGAGAGAATTTATCGATCGGGCGCATCAAACCTCGGCGAGCCGGACCGCCGGCCGCTGACTTGTACAAGATAAAGAGCTGCGTTCATTAACTTTGCACGATGAGTTCAATGACATTTTCTAATAAACAGCCCCTGCGGCGACCTGCGACGGCATCCTTTTGCTTTTATTCATCTTGGCAGACTGGCTTCATCTAAAGTGGATCTCAAGGGACAGCTGACGAATTTGTAAATCGGTTCTCACTCGGCAGCGCACTTCTCAGCATGACTCTTCTTAAAGTTGACAGAATGAGATAGATGTGTTTGGCGAGTGTTTGTTTTCCCGACCTGCAGAACGATGTTGTTGTCCAGGATGTAGAGGGAGTTGTCCAGCGGGTTAATGGCGAGGTCTGTTGGCCACTCCAAGCGCACCTGTGAAGTCAGACAAACACACACACACACACACACACAAGAGGACCCATCATGTCAGGACTGTTGTTAAAAGCGGGAAAGCTAATACAAACCTTTTGACGGCAACTGCCACAAGAGTCAGTTGCAGGTAGTGCAAATAATATCTCCTTAATAACATAGCATTAGGCCTCCTGACCCTCCCTGCTCATGCAAAGGTCAGCGTCGGGCAGGGAGCCTTCCCCGTGTTTATTCAAGTCTCACACCGGCTCGCTTCGCCCGAGTTCCAAATGTCAACCAATAACCGTGATCGCCGCCCGCTCAAACAGCACCGCCGCTGAAACCGCGGGGGGTCGAAGCCAGACAAAGCCGACGCCGTCTCACAGCCGCCCACGTCGCCGCCCGTCTCCCAGCAGCACAAACAAAATGGCGAGCGGCGGCGTTGGAGGATGACGGGGAATCAGGTGATTGATGACTCTCAGGATGGATTGGTAAATAAATGGATCATGTTAAATTGCCACTGACATGTCCAATTATAGGCTCTGTCAAAACTAGAGTGGGAAGAAGGCTCGCTCCGAAATCCCATTTTAAGAGGAGGGGAGAGATTCATCAAGTGGGATTCTGCGCGTCCCTCAAACCAAAGACGGCGTGCATCAAATCCCTCCCTGCTCACGGTAATGAACTGTAGCTGTGATGATGGGCGACCTCCTCCAGGAAGCACCGTGACCCGTTCACACAGAGTCGGCCCCGCTGTCGCGAAAGTCAGACGGAACTTTAATCCGGTTTTAGAAATGAATTAATCTGAGTAAATTCATTCGGATTGATCGGCTTTCACAGAACAATAAATAAATAAATCACAGAGTGAATTGGATAAAGGTTTGTCTGGGTTGGTGATACCCAGGGCTGCACTTTGCTTCAATTTTTATTTTTTTTACATGTTTGTCTGTCTGTGTGTTTTTTTTTCTTTACAAGCTGAAGCCCAAGAAAAATACAACACACAAACTACAAACTGAGAAATCAATTTGTTGCATTTTGGATTAAGAAAGTTTTGTCAATTCTTACTGAATGTGTAATTTTGATCTGCTCCACTCTAGACTCCACACCGTCCCCATATCAAAGAACAAACCAAAGTATTAGACAGAAGGCGAACGCTTTAAGGCCATTTAAATAAGTAATTTTTCTGCATTTTTCCCGGGTTTATAAGATAAATTTGGCTGATTGGAAATTTTAGCATCTACTAATATTAATATTAAAAAGCCTGACCAGTTAACATGTCAGCAAAAACGTCTTATACATGTATAAATATGTATAAATCTCCATGGAACAGAATGGTAAAAATGCTTAATATTCTGATTTTGAGAAGTTTTTCTAAGCTTAATAAGCATTAATTTGATCTCATTGGTAAGAATGAACACCAAAAATATCAAAAGAGAACATAAGTAATACTGAAGTAAGCAGCAGGTTCATTTTTGGAGCAGCAGATACTTGAGAATTTCTTGTTTTAGAAATAAAGCAAGTAGAGTTTGTTAAACAGTGTTGTTTTTAATGTTTGTGTTAATTATTACATGTTTTTTAGGAGAATAAACTTCAAACTTCAAACTGGCATCATGTATTTTTAGCCTCACAGTTATTAGGTTACCACATCAAGAAAAAAATTAAACTGACAGAAAAATGTCCCTTATGAGTTTCCATACATGCCACATTCATATTGGCATCTTCACACAAAGAAAACCAGCTCATTGATAGATTCAAAGTTATTTTAAGTTTCCTAAATCTGTTTTAAAGGGAGCTGAAAACCTTTTCTGGCAAGAAGACAGGAGTACAAAATGTTTCCATCTGTCCAAAAGTCAAAGGTCGCCGGCTTCCAGAAGTCACGCTGACCTTGGCCTTTAAAATGCTGAAACCTTGCATCATAAGTTTACAATATTATAGATGTTAGTTATTCACACATACACGTTTTTCATAAAGAGTTGTTACAGTCGGACTGAGGGGAGCACAATCCTGACAATCTCACTGTAACACATCTAATACAAAATTCTTCTTAAAAACGTTATTCTTTTATGATCTAAGTGTTGTTTTTTTGGCTTTCTCTCAACTTTTTAGTTTTGTTAGAAGCATCTATTGTAGGATTATTGGTATAGACTCATTATTGTGAACATTATTGTTTTGAAAATGGCAGCCAATGGTAGAAACGTCAGCTTTTGAAACATATTTAAAGAAATACTGTATGACTCTCTGATCGGTACAGAGTATCTGCTGGGCAGCTGGGAGTCAGCAGGCAAACTAAAAACCATCAATAATTGTTTTCTAATAAGCCTGTTGAATCGTGGGAATAGGCCTGTCACGATAAATTTTGCTAAACGATAAATTGTCCCAGAACTTATCGCGATAAACGACAATGTTGTTGTTTTGAGCCCATTTTAATACAGTATAATGGCATAATAATGTGAGGACACATATTCAATGATCAATAACTTTTAAATTCTAATGAGCATTTAAAGACTGGAACTGAAAAACATTTTAAATATCCAAAATAAAGAAAGAAAACAACAGAAACAACAAATAAGAGGAATTATGACGTCTGTGTAAACAAAATTATCTTTCAAAAAGTGGCTGTTTGAGACCAAAACACCAAACTGAAGACTTTTATCATTCAGTTTTTGGTAAAAAGAGAGAGAGGAAGAAAAGAGAAAAAAAGACAATTCAAGCAAATAAAATTTGAGTTTCTTTTCATTTATCATGCGATTATTTGATTTATTGTTTATTGTGACAGGCCTAAGTGGGAATGCTGTGAATAAATAAATATGCAGGCTGTATTGGCAGCTGGTCTTTATAGATGAGCTGATATTATTCTGTGCAACATAACCGCTCAACAACACACGTGATGTTGCAAATGGCCGCCAAGGAGCACACGTCAACACGGGCGACATGAGAGAAACTTAAGAAAACGGCCCACGAAACCGAATTACATTTTACATCCACCTGTCGGTTGTTTTTTAGTTTTTAAATATATGTTTTATGCGCCGTTTCAACACAACACCTGTGATTGGTGGAGAGAGTGAGACACAACAGCACACGATATAGTGGCCGGTGAAAACACTTAAAACGATCCAATTCAAAGGTTAGAAGTTTATAAACGTCTCATTTTTCTGAAAATGAACAGCTGGTGTTTTTGCACGCTGTAATTACTGGTTATAAATGTTATTTTTAATTTTAATTTTAATTTTTTTATTGAAAGCAACAAAAAGCTGCTCCGTGGCTTCATTATGGATCATAAACTATAACATATTGCCCTATGCACCAGATGTAGAGAGCATGAAGCTCTTTATCACTTTACGTTTACCACATATTTGTTGCCAACCGCCAGTAAAGATGCATAAAAAAAGCCTTGAAATTAATAACCCTTTAGCAGAACCTCTGAGTGAACAGCTATAAAACCAAGCTTTAATCTGAGCACAATTTTTTTCAGTGTATTTTTTTTTCCCCCACCAGGGGGTCTTTTGTGGGCTCTAGTGTCCCTTATTCGAAAGTAGGCTGACAGGAAAGGGGGAAAGACATGCAGGTTTGCCGGGTCCGGGAATCGAACCCGCGACCGCCACGTCAAGGACTGAAGGCCTCCAAATGTGGATCGCGCTGTCCCCTACGCCACCACAGCACGCCCTTATCAGTGCATTTTTAACAAAATGTCACAGTTCTCAGTAACCCCTTGAATCAAAACCTGTTATTTTTAGATATTTATATCTTATTTTCCTAAGTAAGATTACAATCTATTACTTCCTGTTTTCACAAAACGTCCACCTGATGTGAGGTCATTTTTCTCTACGCTTCAGATATTAAGGGAGGTAAAAAGAGAGAGCGATGTCTATTCTATCCGACAAAACAAATGTAAGCATGTGAACTGGGACCCTGCTGGCATGAAACAAAGGCTGAATATGCGTATTAATCCTTTAATTATCTGCCGGGTGTGATGGCGGTTTAGCAAATCTATCCCCGCTTCGTTTTCAAAGACCCTAAGAGCCTTGCTGGGTCTGCCAGGTATCATGAATACTTTGAAATACTAAGGTTACTTAAATATAAATAAGAAAACTGCAAGCGGATGGGGTCTTTTCTTTGTTTTCTTAGCAGGATAACGATTCAAAGCATATGTGCAAATAAACCTGGTTTGTTGCCGTCGCATTCCCAGAATTAAATCTCATGGAAAACCTGTGGGACGATCAGAAGAGCAGCCAGGACTCTGGGTCTTTCGTATGTGAAGACGTTTTGACAAAAGAGGCATTTTCAACAGGCAAAAAATTTTATAACTTTGATTTTTCTTCTCTGCTCCGACCAAATTAAATATGGGATATTGCGAAAGATTTCCATCTGACAATACAGTGAAAAATAAAGGTGAATATTTATTCAAGGCTTAAATTTGTCCTCATCTGTATACAGAGCGCAGGCCCTCTGCTGCTCAGTTGCCATCTCTGCAGCGATGTTTGTCTTGTCGGGGCTGCAGGAGTTTCCGTCGATACCGGCTGAGGTCACGGGAAGCCAGGAGAAGAAGAGAGCCAACTCAGATGGAGGACAGACGCGATCAGACCGGTGACGAACAAACATAGGAACCGAAACGTAGCCCGGGTGCTAAGACACGAAATAGCACTTTGGGGAATTCGCTTAGCTTCAACACGCATATTCACACAGACATACACAGGCACTATGTGGGGGCAGATATCCCTCCACAGAGCCAGCAGCTCATCTATTATTCATCTGCAGCTCTAATAGGCCTGATATTAGTTAGCAGCGTGTTCTGAAGGGACGGCTGATCAAAACCGGCGCAAGCGGTCCGTCCGTCTTCCGGTCGAGACACATTTGTTCCTCAAAGTTTAGCAAAGCGCGGTTGACAAAACAATCAGCGCTATGCGAACAGAACAACAAACTTTGTGATCCATTGCCATTTTGATGTAATGATTTTAATTAGCTGACATGGATGACATTCAGGAGACAAATGCTTCCACAAATTATTTAGACAATCTTTCAGAGCCAAACGAGGCGTCGTCTCTCTCTCTGCTAGTCATTGAAATTCTGCGGCGCGTTACTAGCTTACCTGGCTGATATCCATGAGCGCATCGCAGCTCAGCGGCTGCGTCGACATCAGTCCGTTTGAGCCAATCACGGTGGAGAGCAGACCCCGCTCATTAATCTTCTGAATGGTGGTGCCATCCACGAAGTAGACAACTCCTCTCTTATCCACGGCAATACCTACGTGGGCGAGAGAGAAAGTCAGGAAATGAGAGGGGAGAAAAAAAAAAAGAGAGAGAGAGAGAGAGAAAAAAAAACAGGGAGTAGGAGAAAAAGACTCGAAGAGAAGTGGAGGATAGTTGAGCGAGGCAAAGAGGGCTTCCAACTCGGTTAGTCATTCCGCTCGGCAAGCGGCTGTCTTATCAAAGGCACTGCACCACAGAAATGTAATTATATTTCCATTCCAGAGCCCACTAAAGGGATTAGAACAATGCAACGGGAGGAAGAAGTTATTTGTCACATTAGATGTGAGCGGGGTGCCGCAGTGAACTTTTGACATTTGACGCCTGTGCAAATGTGCATTTATAAATGGGCGCCGGCTCCTCAAACACGCACGCGACGTCTGCATGTGTGCATATGTTTACCTTTATTTGCACTCCCCTCGTGCGGACACGCGGGCTTTGCAAGTGTGCGTTGCCATGGCGAGCTTACACTTGAACTCTCCTTGTGGGGAGGGGAGGCGGGGAGCTTGCGGCAGAATGCGCAGAGCAAAGAAAAGAGGAAGAGAAGTAAATCCAGGTATTAAAGGTCAGGGCGGACTATGAATCATCTGTTATGGATGAGGAGTGACCTTCATTCCCGCCTCATCTCCATGCAGAGAATAGCCCTTTGACTCAAACGCCGCCGCAATAATATTCCACGACTCAACCCTCACCTCTTCCATACCGCGAGCAGCCAATTCCCCGGGATTGCTTTCACTTAGCATCTGTGACAATAAGCCATATTTTAGTATTCCTTCCTCCCACCTCCAGCTCAGTCACTTCATTTACAAACACATTTTGTTTATGGCTCATCATTAGGTCGCGTCAGATTTATGCGCTGGATTTCTTTGTCTCGAGCATGCCTCGAAGGGCTTTATGGCGACAAAACCTATAAAAGAAAATCAATCAATGTAAATAGAGTGCGGCCTGAAACCAAAAACAATTAAATGGTACAGGGAGGCATGATGGAAGGTTAAAAACAGATTCATACGGAAATCCATTAGCTGCTTAATTGAGCAATTATTTATTTGTTTCCCCTTCTTCCTGAATTAATTTGATGATTGGCCAAAATGTGTCTGCAAATTTTTTATTTTTTTGTCTGGTGACACATCCAGCAGACAGTTAATTCATTTATTGTGGTTCAATTAATGCATTTGTATTCAGAAAGCACAGTCAAAAAAAAAAAAAAAAAAAAAAGACAGGTCACGCATCACAACAAAGCTCTTCATACGCAGGAAAGACTGACCTTGCAAAGTGATCAACTTCCTAGACAGGAATATAACTATGCTATTGCTAACAGTCACAGTTTCTCAAATGTGAGTCAGTCTTTTTAAGCCGGGCCTGCTTTTATAGCAGAATTAAATGTTTACAACCAGAAAGTAAAATCAGACGTTAGAGTCTAATTCTAATTCTGATTTAGAGGCTTATATTGATTAGGGCCATCTTTAGCTTAGACTATAGTGTTTACAGTGATTCTGTTCAAGCCAGTGGTACCTGATGATCCAGTTCCAATTCTAGCACTAAGTGACACATAAAGCTAATGTAAAAAAAAAAAAAAAATATATATATATATAAATTACCCTCACAAAAATACTTGCATCCCTTCAGTTTATTTCAAATTGCATTATTTAAAATTATTGAGGAACAGGGGAAATCTGTCTTTGTAACAGTACACATAAAAATCTGAAAAGTGTGGGACGGATTTTAATTAAAAGTAGGATCTAAATCATCATATTGCAGCTCTGGCTGTCCTGCTGTGAGGTGAGTTTCTGTTCCCACGGCAGCGTGGCCTTTAAAGAGGTTTAGTCCCGAATTTATCCCCATCCACCTTCCTGTTGACTGAAAATCATGAATCTCCACAGCATGATGTTGCCACCACCATGTCTCACACCAGGAACAATAGTTTCTATTAAAGAAGGCTAAATGCAAAAGCATGCAACATCTTATGGCTAAAAAACGAAAACAGGAAACCATCAAGAAACATTCTTTTGTCTTGTCTTATAAAATCACAATTAAATAAATAAACAAACAATTTGTACATGAAGCACAATGAAATATGAAAAAGTTTGAGAAGAGGGAACACTATGCAATGGACTCAACAAGTACAATGTCTAGAAGACACAGGTGTGTTGCTTGTTAGCACGCCATATGTGAGATTTGTAGTGAAGGTCCACTATCTAATGTCACATATTTACGGAAACTACGTTTCCCTGACCCCGCAGGGACGAAATGTCACAATCTTCAGTGTTTTCTAGCTGTAGATGTATTTTTTTTACCTTGTTGATCCACAGAAAATCCTTTTGGCGTCCTTACGTTGAACCAGAAACAAGACGTCCTTTCTGCCCTTTGTTCCAGGTTCCAACAAGTGTCTCATCCTTCCGGCTATAAAATAAACTTTCTGCTCAAAAAGATTTTCCTCAACAAGCACACCCATCAGACCCGCACACACACACACACACAAACACACGCACCGCCATCGCTGGATTCGCCAGCGTCCTCACGCTTAGCAACCCTGGGCCGACCCCGCGAGTCATAAATTGTAGAGGTGAAGTGGCACTGCAGACGGGAGGTAGGCAGGGGGGGAGGGCCAGGGTCACTGTGTTTCCTCCAGGGGCGAGGAGGTGAACTGCAGAGCTCTCCCTGCTGGCCCCTTCATCATTCCTCTGACACAGACAGATTACACCGCCCAAACAGCATCACCCTGCACTCAAGCAGCACCTTTCCTCTCCTTTGCCAGCTTCCCTTTGCTCTCCATCATGCCTAACTTGATCTTCTCCTGCGCTCTCTCTTTTTTTTTTTGCCCTCTTCCCTTTGCATTGTTTTTTTTTTGTTGTTGTTGTTGCTCTGCTCGCTTGTATCTTCTCACTTCTAATCAAATCACTGACCTTCAACTCTTGGGTTATGTCTTTGCTCTGCTTTAATCTGTGCGTCTGCGTTTCTTTTTCCTCCTCTATGTTCTTCTTCTGCTCCTCTCAACCTTGCTGCTAACCCCTCTTGTCACCTGGTATTATGCAGGAGGCGAGTCTTGACCCACACAACGCCCTGAGCCTATTTAGCCCTTAAAAACACAGTACTCCCCTTCCCCGGGAAGATGGCCATCCTCATCTCCTATGCACTTATTCTTTCACTTTCCCATACATCCCTGCTCCTGGAGCTCCGATCCAAAACCTGTCCCTGATCTTAGAGCTCATAAATTCTGCACAAGGACACGGCGAGGCAGACGGGAGTCTCTCTCACTACTGACTTCCCCTCCTCTCTCGCCGCACTGTCCCTGAACGTCTTCTCGCCCACTTCCATTGACTTCTTGCGTAAAATTCCCTTCATCCTACACCCTCCACTCCTCCTCATTGTTTTTCTTTTTCCCCTTCTTTTGTGACATCCTTTGTTTCGGCACGCCGACTGTCTCCACCAAAAAGGGGTTCTGAATGACTGCCAATCTCTTTGGAACAATAAATACAGGACCAGACTGACTTATTAATCGTCGCGCAGCCACAACAATGAAGGAAGATCACTATTATTGCTTTGCGTAGGGAGTTACACCAGTTTACGTGTTGCTTAAGAGTATTCCACAATGTTTATCGAAAAGGCGGTAGATTAATCCACATTCTCCTTGTCAGCAGCTGGATTTCCTGCCGCCGCGGATAAAGATGTGTGTTGCATTAGGGAAATTTACAGCCTCTCTCTATATCCAAAGGATACTCAGAAGACATCAGAGGATTTACTGTTTCTCCCTGAGTGAACCAGACTCTCAGATGTTCATGTTTAGGCAGACATGCAAGGAGCAGAGTAATTGAGACAAATCTGAGCTCCAGAGGGAGACGGACATTCGGCTCGATTCAGAGCGGGATCTTTAGCGACCTTGGAGGAACAGAGCAAAGTGAAAGAAGGAATGACACAGCATTATATTTAAGGAAGAAGTACAAACAGTGTTTGGAAAAAGGTGCTAATAAGACATAGGCGTGACGAGGAGTTGGGTAAATGAACTATTACAGGCCCATCCCTCTCTGTCAAACGGGATCTCTTTGCTCTGTGTTCCCGTCAAAAGAATATCGGTCGTAATGACCCCCCTGTGGCACTGCAATCCAATCCAATCTGATTAATGTCTTAAAGAGGGCTCCCGGAGAATGTCTTGTTGTGTTGATTACAGATATTTGAAGAGAAGGAGCCACGAGGGAGCTCCTGCGCAAAGAGGTGAGGAGAGGTGGAAGGTAGGAAGCAGGACGAGGTGAAAAAAGACTAATTATAACCCAGGCGGTGGATTTGCGTCTCACTTAGCAGCAACAGTCGACAGCCCCGTGGCGCTCAGCAACATCCGAATGCGGTGAGCTGTGAGCTCTGACTGCTAACACCTAAAGATCAAGACTGCAGGAAGTCAGCTGTTTGGTATTTGCTTTCTCCTTTCAAAGAGTGACACTACAGCTGTCAAAGTAGCTGCTGCTATAGGTTTGAAGAAGACTTGTCTAAACACATCGACTTCCCTTAGATAGTCAGGACAGCCTCCTCAATAAACGTGCAAGACGTTGACGAATAATTGTCATTGGAGTGATTACCATTATAATTTTGAACTCTTTAGGATATTCTCGAACACGTCTGTCTTAAAGTTGACTGACATCACCGTGTTTTTCTCTTTAAATGAACAATAGTTTAGATTAAAACCCGAAACTGGCCAAAATTATTGACTTGATGGTCAGGCTTTAGATTCTGTCACGCGTTTAATAAGCTTATGATTCACACAACCCAGAGATACCCAATATAAATACGTGTTAATATATTTAATGTAGTCCAAATAGAGAAGTCGGCACCTTTCCCGGTTGAAAAGAGAAAGAAAGGAAGAAAGGTGCAGAGGTTCACTAAATGTTTACAAGTAGTGTGCACAATAATGGGAACAGAGCTCCAACCCTTCGCCGCTCCTGTCAATCACTCATTTCCACTTGACTCACCCTGTGGTTTCAACAGGCGACAAGGTAGAGCTGGAAGATGTTTAATAAAAACTCATGCTGATTGTAGAAGCCTTTTATCTTTTCCTGTGGGATGTGGGTTATTTAAGGTCAAGTGTGATTCTGTTCAGGTGCAGCTAATGGGAAGGGGCAACAGGCTTTCTACTGTGCTTGGTTTTGATTAATGTCAAATTTATGTGGTTCTACATGGAAATGGCAAGACAATGCAGACTGTACTGAAAATAAATGACTTTATGGTTATAAGTCAAAATGAAGTTGGCATAACGAATGTTGACTGAATGCAGGTAACACCAACGCCAACCAGTAGCCTAAAATACAGGATTTTAGCCGCCACAATGGTCTAAAAACAAAAGCAATAAATTCCAGGCCTGATCTAAACTCTAATCCGTAAAGGGCCAAAATTATGTATGCAGACCCAAATAGGAGGGTTTTGAAAGTCGTATCGTTACCAAGGCCTTTTTGTTGGCATTGACCAGGTTCTGGTGAAGATTGGGCTCGATGTTAGGACTTCTCTCGACAGAATTATTTTTGCTCTCGTTGTTTTTTGATACATTATGTTGTCCTTTTGGGATGGGACAACAAATCAATGTCTGCTTGTTCAAACAGTTAAATCTTGGTCCCCTCTCACTGTAACGGTTTTGTCCAAAGAACATTTGGTTTTCTAATAGCGGCAGCTACAATTTCCCCTCATGCTTGTGCACTTCTTTCTTGATCAGCACTCTGTCAGAATACAGTCATCAGAAAATTAAAATATTGCACATTCATTTATTTCATTTACTCATTTTACTAACTGAAGCACATTAAATATCCTAATGACACACAGACTGATGTTTTCAAGCCTTTCCTTTAGTTAAATATGATGATTTTGCCCTAACTAAAAATGCATCATTTAAGATTAGAATCCTCCATCAGATCAATAAAAACATTTTAATACAGAAAAGTGTCCTTAATTACGCTCCTTAATACGTTTTAAGGAACATATTAAAGAATCTCATTTTGTCAGATTCTTTAAATCTGACAAATCTGAGTCTGAATCCATATTCTAATTTACTGAATATGACAGCAGCGTATATTCCTGTTGAGGTCAGCGACACGGTGCTTTCAGCAGCAAAGATTTCATGATACGCTTGATCTCTGTTTGCTCCCGTTCTCCTCCTAACCATCCTGACAAATTTAATTCCACCTGGGTCAGGCAGATTAGGCCAGATGATTGAATCTTTGATGCAATTACATTCAAACACATCTAATAGATTGTGGAACGGACAAAGCAGAGAGACCAAATGTTACGATTTAACTCCACCACTGATGACGCAAAGAGTGGTTGAAATACATACTAAAATATGGGGTTTATAACCAATTTAATTATATATATATATATATATATATATATATATATATATATATATATATATATATATATATATATATATATATATATATATATACACAAGTACACACAGTCCTGGAAAAAATTAAGAGACCACTTAAGTGATCAGTTTCTCTGATTTTACTTTTTATAGGTATATTAACAATTAACCTTTTTATTTAATTTTATTAACTACTGACAACATGTCTTCAAAATTCCAAGCAAAAATTTTGTATTTATTTGCAGAAAATGAGAAATGGTCACAATAACAAAAAAAAAAAAATGCATTGCTTTCAGACCTCAAATAATGCAAAGAAAACAAGTTCATGTTCATTTAGAAACAACAGCACTAATGTTTTAACTCAGGAAGAGTTCAGAAATCAATATTTGGTGGAATAACTTGGAGGTTTTCAATGGGGTTCAGTGTTTATATCTTTATCCAAATATCAGTTGGAGTGGATAATATAAAATACTAATAAATAATAGAAAAAATATATATGAAAAACTTGGAAAAAAATCACACTAATTGTTATTATTCTTTAAAAAAAAAAACCCCAACAATAATTGAAATTGTCTGTTGCATCATCATATCACCAGAAAGGTTCAAACTCACCATTAAAAACAATTAACATGACAACCATACCCAGGATGAGGGTATGTAAACTTCTGAATGATGATGTATTCTGCCGGAACCAAACATAACAAAAAACAACAACAAAGAGGACAACAAGAGAAAATAAGCATCAGGATGAAGTTAAGTTTCAGCCTGGAAAAACTTCCATTCGCCCACACAACAAGCGCACACCTAAGGTAAATCATTCAGTCTACCCTCCCCATATCCCCGGGCCCACTGGGCGATAATGATACACACTGACGTATTATTACAGCATCTAAATGATCCCAGCAGTTGCTGATTATGGCCAATGGCAATTCTGTGCTAAAATACCACATGTGACTGACAAGTGAATGTAGACAGATGGACTGTTTCACCTGCACAACTGACCGCGGAGAGCCACCCAGGCCATAAATAAAGCCAAGCATATTAGCTGGTGAGAGCCTGGAGGGTTCACCCGCTGCTGCAGTCCGGTCGTAAGTGGAGCCGAACAACTCGGCGTTTCATTCTCCGCCTGCTGACTGTGGTTTACTGTTCACTTTCATCACCTTGCTTCTGACAAACGCTCAGCTACGTAAATGTGTGAATCTGAGAGAGGGAAAGGGAGAGGGAGAGAGAGAGAGTGCGCTCACGCACACGTGGACCTGTGCGAACCCAGGGAGTCTACCGGCGGCGGGCATGCAGGCATGCATGCAATGAGGCAACTTGGCAAAAAGATAAGGCCCGGCAGTTGATC
Source organism: Gambusia affinis (assembly GCF_019740435.1). Lineage (NCBI taxonomy): Eukaryota > Metazoa > Chordata > Actinopteri > Cyprinodontiformes > Poeciliidae > Gambusia > Gambusia affinis. The sequence goes on from NC_057876.1 coordinate 6,916,534, forward strand.
ACATTGTGCACATATGCAAATACGGAGCGGATAAATCAGAGCGGTTTTTGCAGATGAGAAATTCTCACACCCACCCACTCTCGGGTGCGCATATATACCCACAACTTTTTTTTTTTCTTTTTCTTTTTTTGTGAAGACCGAGAGGTCGCCTGTGGGCACGGAGGAAATAAACCTGCTCACTCAGTCTGGGTGCGAAACAATGCCGTGTGCCGACAGAATGCCTGATTCAACACGTTCACTGAGAAAAAAACCCCTCCCCAACAAAAAAACAAAAAATAAATAAACATATAAATAATCCGGAGCAATAGGTTTGTGCTGCTGCAATCAATCACTCACTGATTGTGCAGCAGCTATTTGTCTGTGATCTACGACGTGCAGTTCTACTCCATCTTTCGCTGTAATAGATGTTTGGTGTCCGATCATTTTTACTTTCAAACACTTATCCCCAATAAACGGAAAACAGCACAAGTATGTACAGTATTTCTGCCATGAGCAACACAAACGTGTAAGTAGAAATAATTCATGCGTCCTGCAATTAATTATTCATTTAAGCCACACAGAACAGACAGTGCACTTGTAATTAGGTCTGATTCAGACACTGTGGCTCATCTAATTACTAGACAGTATAAGTTTGTTAACATATTAACCCCCATTAATTAATTATTGATAGCAGTTTTTCTTTCCTTTTTTTTGGCTTCTATAGATTCTTTCTACACATGTATGGCAAGGCGAGAAGATTTCTGTAACAGTTGCATGCTAATTTCTAAGCAAATACACTTTTTTTTTTTTTTTTTTTTTTTTTAGAAAATATGCGATTTGGCAGTAATTGCCATGTTTGATAGCGAAGAAAGATCCAAAGCAATCACAGTGGCGGCAGACAAACTCAATTATAGAACCTAGTGGAAAGCTTTGGGCTGGAAAGCTCTGTGAAAGGCTGAGAGGGTTTGGATCACTGCAGAGCGTCTACAGATTAGGTTGCACTGTTTAGAACATCAAACAAACGCACGGAGGTCTATCAAAAGAGGATTTTATTATTTTTTTAATTTTTTTCTGTTAACCAAACCTCATCACAATAACCAACCCGTGAGGTGCTCCAGCGGGGGGAAAAAAAAGAAGAGTAAATGGAATCAGATGGAATGGAACAATTTCAAGGTTGAGAAACGAGAATACAGGAAGGGCAAAGTTTCCAAAAGACATCCCAAATATGAGGCAGCTCCCATATGTTCATCACTAATTTTTGGGGTTTGGATCATCTCACCATGTTTTTTTAAAATAAGAATAAAAAAAAAAATAGATAAAACACAGTTGAGGTGCAGTGACTAAAACTTGTGCCCTATAGCTTTACTGCCTCTGTCCCCACAGGGAATATAAGTGTGGCTGTACAGAGGCAGCCACTACTGTTATCCTGATTTATCTTTTGTGTTTAAAATATATTTAAAAAAAAACAATAGAGATAAACTGGACCTGGGAAATTTTAAGCTTGATTTTTTTCACTAAGAAAAAGCAGAAGTTTTTCTACTTGTTTAATGCACAGTAATCATGACCAGTTAGCGCTAAACCCTATTCTGTGGATGCTAGTTGAAGATAATCAGAGTTAGCCATTTTCCCAATCATGAAAGCATTCAGAGCTATATCCAAAAAAGTATTAAAGGAAAAAAAAAATTCCTTTGATATGTCTGTGGTATACTGGGGCTGCAAGAAAGCGAGAGAGAGCAAGACCTTTAGCAGATTAAGGCTGGATTAGAAAATATTGGCTGCTTTGTAATGCTAGCCAATTGCTAACTAATTACTTTTTTCTGTTAAAGGTAGATGAAGACCTAAACTTTTTAATAATTCTTTAAGGAAGAGGTTTAAGGTTTTGTCATCTTGAGCGTTACACCTCTGACATGGAATATGGGAGATTCGGAAATTATGACACCCTTTATAAATCTTAGAGTTAAGGTCTACTTTGTGCTACTCTGAGGTCTACTGTGATAGCCAGCTATCTATAGTATCGGCTACATAGCTACAGCCAGACTGTAGCTATATAGTAGATACTATCTACAGTGTAGCTAGCTAGAAACTGTATTATAGCTACAGCCACACTGTAACTATATAGTAGCTAGCTATCTACAGTGTAGCTAGCTATGTACTGTATTATAGCTACAGCTTCACTGTAGATTACTATCTAGTAGCTAACTGTACTACTATATACCGTAATTTCCGGACTATAGAGCGCACCTGATTATAAGCCGCACCCCCCTACATTTTTAAAGAATACACATTTTGTACATACATTAGCCGCACCGGTGTATAAGCCGCATGTGCCTACATTAAAACATGAGATATTTACAAATAAAGATGGTACACAGAAGGTGTTTTTAAAGTTTTAATAATATGCAGTAGCTTTTCTTTCTGAACAGCAGCAATATAGCAAAACAACACTAACAGGGCTGGTTTAAATAACATACTGGTTAAAAGTCACGGAGAGCCGTCATCCTCTTCCTCCTGTGCTCTGAAAACCATGGAAGTCTTCCTCAGTGTCTGTTTCCTTCTTTATCAGCTCGATTGATTTTAACTTGAAAGCTGCATCATATGCATTTCTTCTTGCATTCTTCATGATGAGGGTCTGTTCAAGCTAATTTTATCCATGCACAAAGCACGATGTTACATTAGTCTTCCTCTACAGATATATTCCAGCTGTCTCACGCTTACCTTTTCTGCTCCAGCGCCCCTACTGGCCGTTAGAAAAAATTCATAAATAAGCCGCATCGTTGTATAAGCCGCAGGGTCGATAGGGTGAGACAAAAGTCGCGGCTTATAGTCCGGAAATTACGGTAGCTAGCTACTAGTAGCAGCACTAGTAGTTTAGTAGTAGTGCTACTACAATTACTAATCACTACTACTAGTGATTAATAGTAGCACTACTAGTGCACTAATCACTAGCACTAATGACTACTATAAGTTGACTATTTAAAATGCCAGCTCCATATAACTTAACTTTGATTCAAAATAGTACCAAACCTCTGCTTAACAGCAATTACATTTTTATGCTTCTAGTAAAGAAACAAAAATATATTTATAGTTCATCAAAAGAAATATATAAAAACATCAGCATAGGCAGGTCAAATCTTTGATCCATCAGATGAAAAGCTTGGGTCTTGAACATGTGACCAAATGTTTTAGAAAACATTAAAGTGAAAGTTGTGCTATTAAGTAAAATCTTTTACATTCTCATTTGGTCTGGCTGTTTTAATTGGGAGTAAGCCTGTGGTAATAGTATCTTAAATGGCAAACATATTTATACTTATATCATCTTACAGCTTTTAATATTAGTGGGTAGAAAATTTGACAAAAACCACAGAAAATATTGATATTCTATCACCAGTAGTGTTTTAAGTCAAACTATTGAAGTCAAGCCATTTCTCAGATTACAAGTTCCTTTTACCTGTGCAACCCATACAAATGTGCATGTGTGTTCAGGCATTAGACTCTTGTAAATGCAGTTTATTTCTCTACAAGCAACAAAGCCTCCCTCCTCCTGTCAGTCTGCCAGACTCCCACAGGAAGTTGACAAGCCAAGCTGACAGCAGAGGCCATCCCAACCAGTTAAAGGAACACGCGTGTCACATTTACCATGATCACACCAACGCTGTCAGCCTGACATGCCTTTAACAAGGCACCCATAACTAACTGTCTGTCCCTCCACAGCGGGAAGCAGAGTAGGTCTAGAGACCTGCTTGCTGTCAATCAACAACGAGCATGTGCCAGAACACGGACTTGCACAAATGTCGCACTTTGGACGCACAGACTCAGGCCCTGGCCTGGAGCCTGCATCTGTTATTGACTCTGGGCTTCATTACACACACAGCCAGCTTCAGTAATCTCTCTGAAGCCTCTCAACACACTGAGACTACAAACAAAACAGCCCTCAGTCTGTGCAGTGTTCTGCCCAACATGCTAGTTTAATTGCACATATTTAAAACGTGCCTCTACAAAAGCAGAGAAAGTACTTTGCGGTTTTTAGCAGGCTATGACTGTTTTATCTCAAAACACAAACCGTAAACTTATTCTCTTCAGTTTAAATAACATCGATATGCCAAGATGTGCTAAAATAGCATGAGGAGATTTACTGCTACCCCTAAAAAGACTATTAACTCTTACATATCTGTCATGTTTCAAACTGTTTTAAACCGTAATTAGCATCAGAGCTGCCTTCGAGCGTCTCAGTCACTCAGCTTATTAAAAGGAAACAAGCATGCTGCTGGATTGTTTGGTATCATTAAGAGCACAACACTGAACACTGATCAGAGGAAGCAAAGCCGACAGCTGTTTGAGGAGATCGGAAAGAAGACTGCGAAAGGCTACAAGGCGACGTCCAAGCAGCTTCATGTTCCTGCAGAAACGGTTGCTAACAATATTAAGAAGTGTTTGGTTCTTAATAGGTAGCCTGTCTCCAAGTAGATGATATGGACCGAATAAAACCTAGCTTTCTCCCTGTGAATGATTGAGGGAGTTTGGGCTTTGTCATGTGGCTGCTTTCCTGCATCTGGCACGGTGAGCCTTGAATATGTGGCGTACACAATGGAGTCTCCGGACTATCTGGGCGTTCTGTAGGGAAACATACAGGCCAGCGTCAGAAAGCCGACCATTGCTTCTACGCGAGAGAACTCAACAAAAACATGTAGTTAAAGGAACTAAATGATTGGAGAGTGAAAGAAACCTCAAAATGGTCCTTTATAAGCACAGGTCTTTGCTGTCACACAGGAAAATAAGTTGTTGAACACTATTGTGTTATAACAGGATAATTATACTGTACAAATGTGTTATTTTCATCCTGATGCTTGCAGTAGTATACTTCTATGATGAATTGACAGTGAGACTCAGACGTACAGGACACCAGGTTGATTTGGGATACATGCAAAGAGAACTGAATGGTTAAAAATACGGACAGGTCGTTGTTGTGATTCCTATGGAAACCATGAGTTTACATGTAAGGTAAGGTAATTTTATCTATATGGCACATTTTCAGCAACAAGGCAGTTCAAAATGCTTTACATGAATCAGAAGGAAATACAAACAAAACAACAAACCAAAAGAAAGACAAAAAGATAAAAGTATAAAACTACATATTGGTTCCCCATGTTTAATAAGAATAAGAATAGGAGGTCCATCATTTACAAACTAGTTTCTCTGGATTCTTGATCTGATAAAATTATGATGTTGGTTCTCCGTGTTTGATTCTATAAACTAGATGGTACTTTCTAAGTTTGTTCTAGATTTGTGAACTATAAATGTTGAGCTACGGTAATGAGTAGTTTCTCTAGATAAACTAACAGGAGTTTCTCTGCATTCTGAGTTTGTTCTAATTCCTGTGTGGATTGAGTGAAGCCAAATTTATAGACATTTCACATGAAATTAGGTCCAGGATTACATACCCTGATCAGCCTCATCAACACCACTGGAGGGGGGGTCAAGAAATTTTAACAGATGTCTTATTGTACCCTGAGTCACAGCATGTTCATGTTGAACGCATTTAAGGTGGGGAACCTTAAATCCATGACGCCTCTGGCAACGGTCCAGCTGGTCAGTTAAAAAGATCACAGGATGGGACTGATTTTTTCCACTGTTAAAGATCCTTATCAGAATGTGCATACTGATAATGATGTCATCCACAACACACAGCAGCATCAGAGCCTCTAAATGTCTTAGACCAAGCATGACCTGTAAATTATCCTTCATTATGCAGGCACTAAAAGCACACTACTGCCATCATCTGGATGAAACTGACATGTTTATGCAAGATAATGGTCACATTTACACAATGAAACAATCATGCCAATATCATATACAATATATTGTCATGTTTGAACAACATAATTATCATCTTGTCGCATGATAGTTCTCAAAAGCTTGATGGAAATTTTGTCTGATTAAAATTGACCGTCTACAGAAAGATGTGAGGATTGCAGTGTGGAGATACCCATCTTCAAACCTCCAACATTTTTGATCAGTTTGCTTAGGAAGAGTAGGACAAACCACCTGCTGGACACTCTGGACGTCTTATTGTGAAGTACAGAGAATGACTGTTGGCAAAAGCACAAAGGATGAATTAGTTTTACTGGGTTTTTTTATTTCTCTGAGGGAGTATGAGTCATATTCAAAACAAAAATAAAGAGCAAACAACTGCAAAAAAAGCATGTCAACTCCAATTAAACATTTGTCATAGACACATTGCTTCAGAGATAAAGTTTGTTTGCTGTAGATGGTTAATCAGTAAATTTACATACAGGAAATGAAGATGGCCCTCTGTCCACTGCACTGAACTCCACTGAAAACCTCCTGGTTGTTCCACCAAATATTGATTTCTGAACTCATCCTGAGTTCAAACATTAGCAATGTTGTTTCTAAATGAATATAAACTTCCTTTCGTTGCATTACTTGAGGTTTGAAAGCGCTGCATCTTTTTTTGTGATTTTGACCATTTCTCATTTTCTGCAAAGAAATGCTAGGTTTTTGTTAGGAAATTCACAGACATGTCAGTAAATCATAGAATAAAAGAACAATGCTGATTTTACTCAAACATATCCCTATAAAGAGTAAAATCAGAAAAACTGATTATAAAGTGGTCCATATATATATGTATGAATTTTGGTCAAGAACAATTTTTATGTTCAAGATACAAAATAACCACGGAAACTGGACCTTGTCTACTTATGCACAATATACCACAACAGGACAACATGAAATTAAGAAATGAAGTCATTTTTGCCGCCCTTATAAATGTGAGATTATTGCTAACAGAAGGAATAAAATTGAGCAGAAGTTTGTTGGAGGAGCAGAAATGAGTCAGTTTATTCACCTGGACTCCTTTTTATTTTACACTCGCACTTCAAATGGTGGCCACCTGAGACCCAGAGGACCTTGCTGCTTACGCTGGTATCCTCACAGCCCACTTTCTGATGGGCTTCCCACCACGTCTCCTTCCCCCCCGCGGTGAGAGGAGATGAAGCGTCTGGGCCCATCCTCCCCGTGCCAGTCACTCCACTCTTCCACTGATTACATTTCTGCAGTTCGAATCGTCCTTTCAGCGCCGGTCTATGTGCAGAGAAAATGGCCTCACTCTGGAGGAAAAGGCCAATAATGAGGGTCTCTCAGTCGGGAGGCACAGAGGGGCTTCTAATGTTTTATGTGCTGAAAACAACTGTATGCTTAAGGAGCTTAAGAGAGGACAGATTGGACTCTTTGCATCTGAAACTGTTTGTGTCATGCTTGTTTTCAGTGTAGACGCAATCTTTCCAAATCTCTATTACGTATTTTCAGTCATAAAATCCATTTTAGAAACAACCAAATATGACAATTAGATCAACTTATTACAGCGTCAAAGGGCGAATAATGATGATATGGGTGTTTGCTGTGTTAACATCAGATTCTATCTGATATCCCAAACCCCAGAAATATTGTTTAACTACTTGAGTTAATGAAACATAAAATAATGATTATGCTGCTGAACTGAAATACTAAACTGAAATATAATGGACACCTAAATGTGCAATATTAATTATCCTTTAAATTTAATGGATTGTGAAGTTCATATACATAGGCTTGCAGAAACCTTGAAGCAGCAGGTGGAAGATGTTGCCATAAATAAGTCATAATAACTGCAGGATCCTCGCAGAACTGGCAACTAAAATTAAGCCTTTAAATCAGCTCACAGCTTTACAACTTCAGCACTTTTACCTTTTACACTCGGCCCTCTTTTTGTGTAAGCAGATCTCGAGAACGGGAGAAAAATGTTTGCCATTATTGTTTCTTTTGACAATACCTCTTAAATAGAGGTCGGCAACCTGAAATTAAATTTTCCACGAGGAGAGCATCTCTGTAAAAGCTGCACTTTTGTCGGTACGACCGTTTAGAGGTGGATGTGTTCTTTGGTCCAACGTGTGTTTTTTGAAGAAAAACGGGGAACAAAAGGTGGAAAGGAAGCGGCTATCAGCTAGTTCAGAAAACTGATTTGCATTTGTTCTGCGATCCGTAGATTTCTCAGAATCTAAAGTGAGAACTTCAATTCTTTCATCCGAAACTCCTACATACTTAACTAGACTTCTCAAAGACGGCCTCGCATCAGACTTTATATATCAAAAGCTCTTAAAGTTGCAGAAGACCCCAGGTATTTTAACCAATAAAGCATTCTTTGTAGTTTTAAAAGAGAAATACATCTTTGCACATTTTTCCACACATTAAGATCAATCGGTGAATGTTAGCAGCAGTCTTCTCGGCTCTTAGGATGACAAACTCAACCCTACATCGTGTTTCTCACCAATGATCAAATCATTTTAAGAAAAAGATCAAGGGAACACCGCAAAACCACAAAATCTTACCAAGTATTCTGCTGAAGCTCCTGGTGCAAATACCTTAGTACACTTGAAATAAGAGAACTCCAACTCACAAGTAACTTTTCAGCAAGATACAGGAGGTTGTTTTAAGCTAATAATTTCTTGATCTTGATTTTTTTTTTTTTTAAGTATTAGTTTCACTCATAAGACCAAAATCACTTTTTAACTGTTTTTTTTAAAACAAGCTCCTATATCTTGCCAAAAAGTTAATTGTAAGTTAGTTAGGTCTTATACTTAGACATTAGCGCGAGAAGCTAGACAAAAATACTTGGTGAGATTTTGTGGTTTTGCAGTGAAAGCAGTGTATAAGGTGGTGCTCAAGCAGGACGGGAACTTTCCAAAAGGCATCATCATACTTTTCCTCTCATTCATGTTGGCATAATTGGTTACTGAATTTACCAGAAAAGAACATGATGTTTCTGTTGTGTCGTCACCATTTTGTCCGATCAACAAACTTTAAAGATCAATTTACCATCTGATGTTGAAAGTTCAGCTCTGTCTAATTGCCTTAGACAGAGTTGGATCTTCTTTATCACAGACAGAGCCTCCGCATAACATAGCCAGAGCTTCACTAGTTAATATGTTTGTGAGTCACTCTTTACTAAATATGTGCAGCCCGGGTTTTTGTTCCCACAACACCTTTGCGCCAAACAGACACCAGATATAGAAATCAGTAACACAACAACACAGACTTACTTTAAGTGAAAGGAGCTTATATTTTATCCATTTCAATCATTTATCTCTCAGGAAGCACAATGATGATAAAAAGGAATTGATATCCTTCAAGAGAAATTCTTTCTTAACTTGTTTTTTTCATTTTCTGTACAAACATTGAAAACCGAAAAAAACATTTGGAATCTCCCAGATTCATGTTAGCCACCTGAAGAACAAACACAATCTGTGAATGTTTTAGCTAAGACGAGCTGCAGGTTTTCAAAAAACAACAAATAAACAAAAATCATCTGGGATGTATCAGAGCACGTCCAGATGTACCTGTGCTGTGGTAAATTTTTTTAGCTATTTATTAGAGTTTCTGGATTTTTTTCCCCCCAGCAGCTGTATTTTCTAAAACTCATTTTGGGAGAAACCGACTCCCCGGTAGAACGTCACGGTGTGGCTGCTCAGTGATGCATGTCTGTCTCACAAACCACCGCCGCTCCTCTAATTATCATGGATGCTGCAGTGAGAAAACAAGCTGCAGCGGAAATAGCATGACCCAATGGCGTCTCTCTCTCTGCTTTGTATTACCATAAAAGCATGCTGCTGTTTGCCTTGCTGTGTGATTAATTCATGTGTGTATCATTAATGCAGGAATGTCCAGCGGCAAAGACAAAAGCTTGGTCAATGTGAAACAAAACAGAGACGCAGGCTGTTAAAAACTACACACAGACGAGAATGTGCACACATGAGCTGAATATTGGAGCAGAAAAAACAAAGTGTGGCTTATCTGGTGCCCTTGTTTTGTAAAGCGCTGCTCTGTTTAAGCCAACAGAAATTGTGATAGTTGACCCTCAGAGAGGGCAGGCAGCCACAGGGTGAGTTTAATATGCAGATGAGGTGAGGGACTGCATCATGCCACAGGATTTAAACATGAAACACAGATTCATCTGACTCTCTTTAACCATCTCATCATCTCTCTTTTTCTCTATTTTTACCTTTATAATGTAGTAAATCGTGTATTTTTTTAAAATCATTATAATTCTTGGTTCCACTCGCTTTCTGACGCATTCCTTCACTTTTTCTGTTCTCCATCTGTAATCTGTTCTCCACCCTTCTCCATTTTGTCAGATGCAACAATCAGTCTGTAGAAAATGCTCTGGGAGCCAGAGGGAGAATAAGAATGGGACGGTTGTTTCAAAGTTAAAACAGAGAGCAGCTGCCATGAAAGAATCAATCCTGAGAGATCTGATCACCTCGCCATAGCAGCGGCTGAATACAGTTTGGGAAGCAGCAGATTTCTGGAAAAGTAATAGCAACTCTGCCTCCAAAGAATACTAACGCCGCTGAGTCATGCAGGGGTTTGCAATGTTTTTATGTCCGTCGGTCGTACCTTGTTTTAGATGTCCTCTGTGCTCAGACGAGAAATTTTGAGTAGTTTGAATCACCTCCAGACATTTGTGAACTTCAGTGTGTGTAGTACATGGGAGCATATAAAATTAGCCACATACTGCTTTCAATTCTCCTAGGTGTACTAATGCCAGAAGTACAAATAAAATTCAATTGCACAGCTAATTATGGTACTTCTGAAACCATATTTGATTGTTGTTGGGTTTTTTTCCCCACCTTTACTTTAAACAGCAACTTCACCACAATTCACAAATGCCTGGCTCATGTCAAATGCTAGACTACGCAAGGCATGCACACAAACAAGGCTAAATTATTTAGGTTGGGACGTTTTTAACAATGCAAAATTGGTGCAGCAAAGGTGGTAGGTCACCAGAGAATGATGAGTAGTAACTGAGCCGACTGGATGTTATGCAGACCATTGGATCCACAAAGACTGACAATACTAGAATATAGAAATTACTATCAATCTATCAATACTTCCATTGATAGATTTTTAAGGCCCACTGAATTCTGTCATTAATATATTTCCCTGATAGTTTTACTTTTCATTTCAACAGAACTACCCACTTTCAGCTGGATTTTCAATAATAAGCCAGTTTGTGAGAAACTGGGGGCTCGTCCGGTATTTGAATCCTGGACATGTTGTAGTGTCCAGAATGCAAACTGAAAATCTGTTTGACAAAAGGGACCAAAAACACTTCAAGTAAAATATAATGGTTTATAATTTCTGGTAAAAGCCATTACATTATTAAGTTCATTATTCAGATACACATGTTTTTGAGAAAGAGAAAATGTTTTGATGCAACTTGTTGATACTGCAACATTACTAGGTTTGTTAGTTTAAACTTGTTTGTTTTATATTTGACCCAGTCAAAGTGTTTTATGAAATATTAACAATTTGAATAAATTAGCAATTGTGTGTTACATCATTATGTCAGAACTAAAGGTAAAAATATATCAGAAATCATTCAAATGTGTTAATTGACTCAAACAACACAATTTTAAGGATGGCTGTAATACTGTATGTCACAATATAGCTTGATAAAGACTTCACAGTGGATATTTATAACACATAAAATGGAAATATAACAAAAGTATTGTCCAAAAGGTTCAAAGAAGCAAATAGATGTAAAACGACAGCTTTGGCCCTGATGGGTCTTAGTAATCCAGTTGGCAGCATAGTTGAGCAAGGTTAGGAGCAGGTCATTAAAAGAGAGCTCTACCAAGTCCCGGAGACTTTGCAACTGCTGCAGTAGTCATCAAAAATGATATGATGGATTTAATTCAAAGAAACAAAGTTCAACCAGGTTGAGCCATTTAAACTGTTCTTGCTTGATTTTATTCCAAACAGTGGCTAGTTTCTTTATTTCTATTGATCCGAGTGAGGACTTTCTGATCAATACAAGAATGCTTGATTTATCCACAATAAACTTTGATATCCTCCTATGCTTACCGCCACTTTTCATCTCTGTAAATGAAACCAGCAGCCAGAGAGTGGAGGTATTCATTCACCTAAGCTGCTTATACCACGTCAACCACCAGGCACAGTGTGGAGTCTAGCTTGCCTGGTGCAACCGAGGCAGCTAACAGCGATGTTGCAAGACACGTGAAACCTATTTACCCCCTGACTGTGATTTCTTTAAAAACGTCTCACTTTTTCAAACTCATAGGTTGTTTAATGTGCTACAAACTGTAACCGGTTCAAACCTCACAGCTTTATTCGGCAACGTCATCTCAACAAGAGGATGAGACCAACGTGTCTATCTGTGCGGGGAAGACAGAGACGGAAAGAGAGATGGAAAGAAAGCATAAGAAAGGAGAAAAGAGAGGAGGAGAGACAGGCCGGCAGGGCAAAAGGGAGAAATGTGGTGGCAGTATGTCAGGTCCTGATAAGGGCATTAGCTTGCCCCCTGTGGGTCAGAGGAAGAGTGTGTACAGTCTCAGACACACACACAAAAGCACGTTCCTCTCTCTCTGGATGTCAGCTTTTGGGTGTCTGGGACGAGTCAACATGCAGCAGATAAAACCTGCACAGGGCAACCACCAACAACTAATCCCTACAACACCAAACTCACTTGAATTCATCTGTCCAAACACATGAAACAGACACAAAAATATTAATGAACAAATGTATTCTGATAAAAAAGGAAAAGAAAAAAGAGGGACATGCTGTAAACAGAAAGAGTCTATAGATGAGCGCCAAGGCTGGAGGGTTGGGGGGGGTTCCTTTGAGACTGCAACCTCTTTCATGTCAGACATGGGATCCATCCTAAATGGAGCAAGGCCTTTTATTTACTAAGCTAATTGAGTGCAGAACACCGCATAGAGCCAACTCCAAACAATGCCCCAGATCTCGTATTCATAAGTGGTGTTTGAAGGACACGAGATAATCCCTGTCGTTTACATAACAGGGAGAATACACACAAAGTGTTAGCAACATAGCAGTAAAGCGACATAGCGTGGATTACCATTAAGGCACGGCTTGTTTGATATAGCTTGTAAGTGTAAGCATGTGGACGAGAGGTCACAGGGGGAGGGGAGATGGGGGAGAGAGGTGATCTGGTTGGTAGGACGGGCAGAAACGAGGCTGGGTGAAAACCCAGTTTGAATGAGAGAAAAATAAAAGGACGTTCCAATTCGGAGCGAGAGGAGTTCACAAGAGGACTCGAGACAAGATCAGTGGAAGGAAAAATCACAGAAGAACAACTTCAAAAAAGAATCAGAGGGGTTTTTCTCTGTGAAGTCTACCACTCATTACCATTGGTAAGAGGGTGCGAGGAGGAGGTGGAGGGTGAGCTGTGGGAGACAGATGACAGGAAAACAGGGGGCTACAGGCAGAAGTCTAGAGCTTTTCTAAGCACTGGTTACTCTGAGTAAAACAGCCACAGCAGAGTTTGTCCACCGCAGTGACTAGGCGAGTATGAAACACCTTTTCAGGAGTGAACAGGAAGTGTGTTGGGACAGGATTTTATTAGTGAAAAGCACAGACTCAAGATGTTCAATGGTGCTGAGGTTTGCGCTCTAGGAATAATATTTCAGCAATCGTGTGTCAAATTAAAGCAGATATTAGCTTGTCATCTTTGTGTTTCTTTTCTAAACCTGAAAATCTTATCCTGACTACTTTATGCCATCATGGCTTCTGTCTTGATTGGGCCTTAAACTTTGGAAAAAGCCATTTTTAAAAATGGTACTGTAGGACATTATGCCACAAAAAACAGCAGCACACAAACAAGAAGGGATATTAGTAGAACATGGCGTGGCGTCCGAATTGGCACATTTTGAACTTTACAATTTTAGCTGTTTGTATAACCAAAATCAAAATACAAATCTAATTTAAATTTTTTAAATCAAATAATATCAAAAATACATTTAGTTTCAAAGGGTACTATCTGAAAAAAGTAAATAATGTATCGTCTAAGAGCAATCACACACACATTATGAGAAGGTATGGCTTTAGAAGGAACTGTGTTGCATTAACAGATGGCGATTAAGATACAAAATATACAGAAAAACAATGGTTACTCCAGACACTAATTAACAATGCCGCATGTAAACAACCTAAGGTTTGTGTGCAACTAACATCAGCAGGAGTATAAAAGTTAATTTCCATCAAACCGTCACGGTAGGGTACATGCAATCAGATAAGAAAAATATTAGCCACAAGCAATTGCTATTCTCATTCAGAAGAGGAAATACATCCTATGTCAAAGTTTTCTATTACGTATCACGACAGAAAAACAAAATTGCACGACGACATCGTCTACAGCGTTTCCCGTCACTCCAGCACTCACTGCTTGTAATAAATATAGACAAAAAAAAATGTCCTGTTTTCTGGCGAACAACATTAGCACTGAAGGAAGATTCACACTTTACAGCGTCTGGTAGAGTTTTATAAGCTGCTAAACAGGCCACCAGATGCTAAAAGAATAGTCTCGTGTTTAATAGGTAATTTCACTTTTAGTTTTATTTGCGTTGCTTTTATGTTCTGAGCTGTAAACTTCATGTTTTGTCTGCATTGTTTCGGCTCATGCTTTTTAATTAGATTAGACTAATGGAGCAGTCATTTGTTCTCTTTGCATTTTCACTTGGGGAAGAGTTATTCATTCTGATATGGTATTTTTTTCCCTCCAAAAAGTTTAGGCCAAAATAGTATTTTGTAGTTCGACTATGTAGATTGTGATGATGCTAAACGGCTCATTCTGCTGGGAACTTCTGCTAAGTGTCATTTATTGGACTGGAAGATAAAAACAACAAAAGAAACTTATGAAAGTCCATAACATTTACCATGAAACCAAAGTTATTTCTAGCAAAGATTTTTATTTTTATTTATCTAGGGGAAAAACTTAGTGATAGTCGTAATGCTCCACTAATGAAAGTAAATCTCTTCGGGTTCACACAATAATTCTGCCTAAGTGCCACACTGTCAGACAATAAGTGAAGAACAACAAACAAAAAATAAACAAGACATTCTAGAGAAATATCTTTTTTTTCTGTTAACTCCACATTATTTATGGAAAATTTGCCTATTCGCAGAGGATTTTTGAAATATTCAAGAGAAGCTGTAATACTTGAAAAATTTGCTTTTTGCCCTGCACATAGCCAATCATGGAGCGCCATTTATTCTCTTTGGTGCTAATTGGATATACATCCAAGGACGCAAATAAAGAAGCAAAAGCTAAGACAGTTTCCCCAGAACATCCTGACGATGGAGACACTGAGTATCTTTGTGACTAACACAATTCTGAAATTCTCATTATTTTGTATATTTTTCAAAGCATATTAAGGTATATTTTGTGTTTGAAGTATTGAAATATGCAGTTTTAAGAGTTGCAGAAGGCTTCTCAAGCACCATTATATGAAGACGCATGTTTGTGTCAGGTCGTAATATAGGGAAAAACCCGTAGAATGGTCTATTTCTTGCAACATCTAATGTAACTATAACAATACTTAAAATGAAAAGCAACAGTGCAGCCACTTTGAACTCCGGACATATGAGTTCATGTAATTTATCCAGTCGTGAGTTCCTGAGGCGGTGTCAAAGACCAGCTTTAAAATGCCTGACCCAGCTAAACAGGAATCTTTTTACCTGTGTCGCTCTTCTAAATGCTTTGCATGTATATAACTTATCACTTTGGTTAAGCGCACAGATCAGAGCAAGTCAAACAAAGACGCAGAAGGGAAACACAAAGGACAGAATGCTGGAGTTGATTACTGTCAGGCAATTAAAAAGGTTGGGACAATGAAATATGTGCAGTGATTTAATGAGATCATCCAATGCACTGAGTGGAAGGAATCAGAGCTGAGTCTACAAACTTATTCACACAGGAAAGTATTTTAATGGCAGACCTTTTATAATTTCAACATAGTTACTACAAGTGCTTCTTTTTCCTCTTCTTCTTCTTCTGTAAGCCCAAAGAAGCCATGCTTGATCTATTAGCAGGGCTATAATTATCAGGATTACATTTTCCTCGCTAAAAGAACGTGCTAAAAATGAACATGCTCTCACGGACAATTCTCTGCAATTCTGCAGATTACTCTGAATTCAAGGGGGGGGGAAAATCCATCTGGACTGTAAAATGGGCAAATTCTCCTCAGCCTCACTGGTGAAGAAAAGTAGGTAATAGCTTCAGTTATGTATAAAATTGTATTTCTTTTGTTATTTAGAAGGTTTTGGATGAGCTAAGTGTGTTTCTGCTTTTCGGTCATAACTGTTTGAATTATGGAGTGGAAAATTACTCGAGGCCCCCCTGATAAAGCCTGTAGACCCCAACCACCAATATAAAAAGACATAAAAGCAGTAGATAAGGACGATTTAAAGGTTTTTCCGGTCCAGGTTATTCCAGTTTAGCATCGAACAGTTATTAGAATCAAACTACCCCAAGGTTGTAAAAAGTTAAAACTGGCAAAACCCATCAAACTGTACCTTCTGTTTAATGATACGACATGAAATATTTCCATGGGCTGTGTAGACAAAATAATGCAGTGCTGACCCTCCCACACCTCTTGCTGAACATGGCTGATCAGCTGGGTAAAAAGGAGATTCCTATACTTTTCCTTAATTTACCAGAAAACAAATTTAACTCTGTTGAAATGTTACTGGTTGCATGAAATGAAAGCTAAATGAGGCATCGCTGTTATTAAGGTAAAGCTGGCTTGAAATCACAGCTGGGAAAAGCTAAAAACATGTTCACCATGCAGGCTAGCAGATATTTTTGTACATTTAATATTCAAACAAAAAGGTACGCTATTATTATAGCAGTAATATAAAAAAAAAACTGTTTCAGAAGCGGCAGGAGTATTTTCATATCTTAACTGAACGAAATCTGATTATGTCACACATTTCTTGTGTAAATACCTCAGTCGTGTGAAACTGCGGTATTTTTACTCACAACACCATGAGAATCTTTTCTCAGCCAATTCCTAACAGCAATATTTCCAGATCAATTATACATTTTCATACACAAGTGTGAAACAGTAATAACTTCAGACCTCTCACGACTGAATCATGCCAATTATGAATGATGCTGCTAAATCCCCCACTGGCATAAAAGAAATTAACTGTTAATTGAACCTCTCCTCCAAAGCACATGGAAATTCCAGCAGGACAAACTGTAGAAGTAGATAGAGTTGCCCTTACTTTTATTATTTCATTTGTCTGCATTTCCTTTCATGTTTGACAGCGCAGTCTTCAATTGGAAACACAAACCATTTGAACTTTTGCATGTTAGCATCTGCTGAGAACTATTGGGGTTTTCAATGTGTCAAGTCCCAAGTAAAGCAAAAATAACAAATAACTAAGATCATTTCATTTCAACACTGTTGAAAAATGGGAATAATCAGAGAGATGCTTCTTCTCTAACAATGTAAAACAAGTGCAATTCGGGAATTTCTTGTGTGTTGGGTTTTCCTAAATATTATAAAGCAGTATCTCTAAAAGAACATTTAATCAGTCAAACAAATTTTAAATGAATTGCAGTGGCCATTTTCTTCCCAGGTTTGCTGTATCATCGTAGCTTGTGATAAGTGACCATCAGAAATTTTGAAAATATCAGATAGTCCTAAACTTTTCCATGATAGCCCACTTGTCAACCCGTTTCTGGCTAACCATGGCCAAAAGTCCATGTAGACTGCCTTCTGTGGTTAAGGTGAAAGACAGACTGGAATCAGGACAATCCAAGACACACAGAGACATAAAACAATTATTTTGTTTGTCTACAGTGGCACTGTTCACTCCAAAGGTAAAACTAGGCAGTCACTAGTTTTACCTTTAGCCTTTTTTTCTGATCAGGGCATGTAGGAGTCTAGCTACGTGATCAGGCCTGGGCACAAAGGACCTGTACTAACACATGAACTCCAAACGCTGTGGTCTTTGATGGGGCCTGCGTCCCCAGCGGGGACACAATGCGCAAAAGTGGTTTCATCCATAATTTCCCTCATGCTCAGACAACATATCTCTGTGGACCGCCAGCAGGTGACAGAGTTGCCTGTACTGAGACTCTAGGAGGTCGTAAGTGTTTGCTTGGACTGGGACTGGCAGCTCAAGACTTTCCACTAACTGTGAAGCCTCAGAGCTCGACTGCATGGTTATGGGCCTCGCCTCGTTTTCTTCTATCTGTACCACTTCCCTTGGCTGCACATCCTGTGGCCTACTTGCGACTGCCACTCTGGCCCATGGCATTGGCTTAACAGCTCTCCCACTAGTGTTTATGACTAGAACTAGCATATTGCTGCCTGTGGTTTTTGCCGGGATGCAGGCCACCATAAGCCGCTTGGACAGAACCACCATCAGTGCAGCCTCTATGAGTACTTGACATCCTACCTGGGACAGAACCCTACGACGGCCCTCCACCGCCGTCTCACTCCATGGGGGATGACAATTGGTTCTCTGATCTGCCACCTTCAAGAACCCTCTCGTCCCACTAGGATCCAAGTTCGTGCTCCGATCCTAGCGATAAGTCTCCAGATGGATATCAGCCTCTTCTTCCTCGTAAGTGTTCCTCTGTAAACAACCGCTCTTGAATGCAAAGAGAGGCTTAACATCCTCAATGATATTCATTCCCCACAATCCCTGGAATCGTTCTAGACTCTAGTAGGTGAAGGTGTGTGTCTGTCAACACAAAAATGCACTTATTGTCCACTGGCTTGTGTTTCCAGGCAGTCTAGTACAGAAGTGAGAGTCTGTGATGGTTGCTATGTTAGCGTCTGTGTTTATTCACACTCTGAATAGTGTCCACAGCCAAAACTTTAATGATCTTATTCACAATGTTAGGCAGACTACATCCACATGCTGAAATTATTACAGAGCCTCTCACTTTTTATTCTTCACACGCTTCTTACATATGCCATCTTCTCTCATTTTCGTCCTCATCTCCTCATTCCTGACAGCTACATATGGTAACTGGCTAGCCTCAAACTACATGCCCCCCTTACAATTCTACAACATGTTAATGAATCCTTTCAGTTTTAGTTGCTTTATTATAATCAGCTAACTGTTACCTATTGAGACAATTCTAAAGTGCATTAATTTAAGATTTTAGATAGAAGTCTGATGGATCGTACCAGAAAACAGAAAGTACCTCGCTGCTGTTTTTTGTTGTTGTTTTTTTTTGGCAGCATAACGATATTAAACATATGGCAAAACCAGACACAAAACTGACTTTATTTCCCTTCGGCCATCTGTCTCAGAATGAAATCCTATAGAGAAACCCCTGATGATGCAGAGAGATTGTATAGAGATGAATGGTAAAAGATCCCTCTCTCTTTGCACTCAAAAAGAAAAATGCTGCCAAATAAGGAGAGTGGGGATTGTGCAAAACATTGACAGCATCAGTACTAAATATTCTCCCACCCCCAGTGACTTTGTGAAAAACAATTATTTTGTGACAAGTTTTATTTTCCCTACTGGAGAAATGTACTCAACTTAAAAGTTAGATTTTTTTCTTAAATGTTTTTGTTTGTTATTTCATTAGGGAAAGCCTAAATCTTTCCCTAATTTAGGCTTTTTACATAGTTTAAGTAAGGATGTGATTAAATTTGTCTGCATTTATGTAGATGACAGACATCACATCCAAACAAGCTGAATAGTTTAAGATTATTGAAGCCCCAGGATGTTTTTCAGAGATCTATCATTGCATACCCCCCCAGAAAATAAACCCAGACTAACTACCACTGTGTAACTCATTCCCTGGTTTTAATTGGGTGCGTTTTTATAAAGAACGACAATGCACTGATAAATTATTTTCAGTGCATTACTGACGTGCCAAAGAGAGGAAAAAAAGCACAAATCAAATTACCACTTTCAAACACATCCGCAAAATTTAACTCCATCACGGGCACATTCAGAAACCGCAGATACATCAGGAGCAATTTCACGATCAACATCCAACCCGACGACATCAAAGTTATTTGGATGATAACCAAATAACCCAGAGTCACAACAGCACGCTGTCGAGAACCAAAAGACCCAACGCGAGTCGTCTTTTTACAACTGATTATCGTAACGCCGACATGACACGAAAGCAGCAGAAAACAAGGTTTAATTAGGCTGGATGTGAACACACCTGTGTGTGGACAGCTACGAGGGGAAGCAGGGAAAGACACTGTGCTGCTATGAGCGGCGATGACTAACAAAACGAAACGAGGACACACTGCCAAGCCTAAATAATGTTCTCCTGGCATATTATTTCCATAATTTCTGTAATTTGTGCTTTGTGGACGAGCAAAAACACAGCATAGACCCCCTTACACTTCGGGCTTTCTCCTTTAGTGTTTTGCGGGCTGTGAGCGTTACACAGCAGACCTTTGGGAGAAAAACACTGTGAGATGT
The DNA here is from genome assembly GCF_019740435.1 of Gambusia affinis. Lineage (NCBI taxonomy): Eukaryota > Metazoa > Chordata > Actinopteri > Cyprinodontiformes > Poeciliidae > Gambusia > Gambusia affinis. Next base: position 6,936,802 of record NC_057876.1, read on the forward strand.
TGCAGAAAGGAAAAACACAGGTGCAGCCGGTGTTAGTGATGGCCTTATTCTATTGAAGTGTTACCGACTGATGGTAAATTAAAATGAAAAATCCAAAAGAACTGGAAGTGGAACACCTGAATGGACTGCAGCCACCGTTATTAGTTTTATTATTCACACCTGTGCCTTTCATGCTGTATTGTAGCCAAGCATCAATGCAACCTACTTTTTTTTGGCAAAAGCAAAATCATACCACTGTTAATTTTGACGTTGGTCACAGCAGGAAAATTAAATAATTACCTTTCAAGGTAACTTTGTCTATCTGTAATAATCAGTAGAATTAGATGAATAGGAAGTGGGAAAAAATTGAGTTGCTTGGTTAAATCAATTTGTGTTTTTAAAATGCTGATAGAGTAGAGCAAAGGGCACAAACAGCATGAACCCATCAATCTCTTCTAGCTAGCTGCGAACATGATGGGGTGTTTTTGTGGTAGCACGCAGTCGGAACCTTGAACCAATTAAGCGTTATTTTAATGCCCCAGGACAGCTCGCTTTTCTCTCTCTCTGTATTATTCCTCTGGCAGCTCAATTGCCGCTCTACAAATTCAACGAGCTGCAAATCTTGGGAGTGGATTGGCAAATTTGGCCAAAATGTTAACCTGAAAATCAAACCCGGCTGGAAAGTGTTTGCCTTCTAGAGAACATTTGCGCATTATCAATCACACATGAACGATAAATGCTTTAATTTAAACATCATATACAAAAATCAGAATTAGGTTTGTATTCTGAAACAGAGCTCTGGTTCTGTGTGTGTATGGTATTCACTAAGCTTTGCACATAAATCAAAAATAAAGGAATGGGTGTTGTGTTTGTAAACACTATTCCTCTCATAAAGCTTAACCAGTCGTGCCTCTGTGCTGTGCCACTGTATTCAGCACAAAACATAAAAAAAAAAAAAAAACACAGAAGAGGTGGTGCATTGTTGTTCCCTGATTAGCCGGGTTATGCAACGCAGTGTGTTTAAGATCCAGCACCCTAAAATAGATGTGCTACGTTTTGATGACTTTATGCAGTATTTCTCAGTCAGGCGATTTTAAAATCCCTTGTAAAACCATTTATCAATAAACCTGCAGTGCTTTGCTAAAGTATTAATACCCTTTGGGGTTTTTCAACCTTTCCTAATATCGGAATCACGGGCATATTATCTGAAATTCATGTGACGGGCCGAGACAAAGGGTAACACTTTATTTGAAGGGGTGTGCTGCATAAGACTGACATGACACTGTCATAAAAACGACATAACCCCTGTTATGAACATGGAGTCTTCATGAATGTTTATGACTGTTGTCATGAAGTGTCATTTGGTAAATAATGACACATTTAATGCAAAGTTGGCACTTTTAATAGACTTTTAATGTAAGTTTTAGTACAACTTTGTAACAAAAGTATCATTATTTAGTGAATGACCCTTCATGAAAACAGTCAGACATTCATAAAGACTCCTTAATGCTCATGACAGGTGTTATATCAGCTTTATCATACTATCACGTCAGTCTTTGCACACCCCTTCAAATAAACTGTTACCATGTAAAGTAGTGCAGAATTTTACAGTAGAAGAAAATGCTAAAATATTTTTTGATTTTTTTTACATACAGAAGACTGAAAAACATGGAGTGTGCATTTGCACTCATAGTGAATAGTCTGTAGGACTACTTTTTGACGCAATTAATTTTGAATGTCTTTTCATCAAAACAATTCCTTTATGGATTTTGGCTGTGTGTTGCATGTTTGTGTGTTGCATGTTTGTGTGTTGCATGTTTGTGTGTTGCATGTTTGTGTGTTGCATGTTTGTGTGTTGCATGTTTGTGTGTTGCATGTTTGTGTGTTGCATGTTTGTGTGTTGCATGTTTGTGTGTTGCATGTTTGTGTGTTGCATGTTTGTGTGTTGCATGTTTTTGTGTTGCATGTTTGTGTGTTGCATGTTTGTGTGTTGCATGTTTGTGTGTTGCATGTTTGTGTGTTGCATGTTTGTGTGTTGCATGTTTGTGTGTTGCATGTTTGTGTGTTGCATGTTTGTGTGTTGCATGTTTGTGTGTTGCATGTTTGTGGGTTGCATGTTTGTGGGTTGTTGCCCTGCTGGAGATTCGGCTCCAAGTTAAGACTTTTATTGATTTCTTCCAGGATTACTTTGCATTTAGGTTACCATCAGTTCTAATAAGCTCTGTTGCCCAACTTTAGAAAAGCATCTTTGAAACATGATGCTACCACCACCGTGTTTCAGAGTAAGAAGGGTTACTTGGGGAGTTAGTTTTCCGCACTTTGTATGCAAGCCATAGAAATTTAATGTTGGGTTTTGTCTACCTCAACCACTCAAATGTATCAAGTGTATTGTTGTCTTTAAAAATGGCGATGTGAGAATATTGCAGCCAATAACTCGGAGGACACAGGCTTATTTGAATAAAGGAGGGTGCATTTCAAACAAGCCCTTTCTAGAAATGTGTGCACCAATTTGTGAGGAATCTAACTGTAAAGAAAAACCTGCATACAGTGTTTCCTGCACACACACACACGGTTTTCTGTAAACGGCTTTGTTACTTTTTAACATTTTGGAGGCAAGAACAAGAAGAAAGAGTTTCAAGTGAGACAGAGCAGCGATGGTTTCCATGCGACCCATTTTACATTTTCAGATTCCTCGGATTGATATGGCTAATCATGCACTCAGGCAGCAGCTTGGATTCGATATAAACATTCACACAAATCATACAGAGGTGACACTGAAGCGCAGTGTTGAAAACAAAGGGTCTTCAGCTCAAACAAATGTAAGCAGCAAGCAATTCCTCGCCAATATAAAAACCACAATAACCCACAGAACATCATGATTCAACAGGGATTCATAAAACTCATATCTAAACACTGTCACACATATTGTCTCAAGTCTGTGTGATCAACTTGGACTGATGTATGAGGAAATAAAAACTATGTGCGCAGCCGTACCGAGGCTACGGAAATGATCCAGACCAGATAACTGCCCGGAGCGCACCTTGATCACGACTTTGCAATATCTGAGCCTCAAAGCAACTCAGAAAAGGTTATAAACATTCATTTTTATGAGACCATTCTAACACATTCTAACTGTTCTGTATCGATGTTACACTTAGTGCAAAATGGAGAGGTGAGGAGAGGGTGAAGTACTCACAAACTACTCAAAATGAGTTGTCACAGGACGTCCGCTAAATTAGCGAACGCCTCGCCCTTCTGCTAGCCGCACACCGATATTACCAAACACTAATCTTTGATCACAAATCTACGAGAGAGACCTGAAGGGACTCTTGGCATTGGTGTGGAGAAACTGGGAGCAGACAGAGGGAGCGACTGCTCAGGCCGCGCTGAGAGCATTATCCTTACCTCGAGGGTTGTTGAGCGCCGCTTCAGTGGCCTTCCTGCCCTCCCCGCAGTGGCTCTGGTCGAACGGCAGGCATTGCTCTCCCGTCCCCGCCACTACTTCAAGGTTGCGTGCCGGATCCTTGGGCTGCCCGAGGTTCCTCACTCTGTACACCCTGCGGCTGCTGGTGTCAGACACGTAGAGGACCTCACCGACCGGGTCCATGGCCAGATAATACTTGTGCGCCGGGCTGGTACTTGAGAAAGCAGACAGAGTAAGATGAGAGTGAGGTGAAACTGGAAACTGGATTTTCTTTTGATTTTTGCAGAGACGTAAAATGAGTGTTTACTACGGGAACCAGCTCGGATTTGTACAACAGAATCTCTGTTATGATTACACAAGAATACGAGTTGAAGAAAAGTTACTTGGATGCAATCAGGTTATCTCAGTAAATAGCATTGATATAAGACTCTGCCTGGGCTGAAGTAAGATTAATGTCCTTTCATTTACATAGTGCAGATGGCCACAGTCTCAACAGCCCAACTGTGAGCAGTACTTCTAGGACTGTGCTGTGAGTAAAGATCATTATTTTCTAATAAAAAATTCAGTAATCTACATACGCCTGATTTATGGTGATGTGAAAAAAAGAGTTTCCATAACTACCCATATAGTCATGGGAAGAACAGAGTACACCCCCCATGATTTAGAAGCTTATAGAACCACTTTTAGTTATGATACCACAAAGCAGTTGTATAATGTTGTTTCCTAATATTAGAGACTTCTTTACAATGCAGCGTTGAGATTTGCAGACATTTGTTCTGGCAACTCTTTTACAGTTCTGCCTCTATGCTTTTAGCAGCCCAAGGTGTGGACTTTGACTGTACTTTGCCTTGATTCCTGACCTTTTCCTCAGTTGGCTGCTGTTTTGGATCACTGTCCTGTGACTGAACTAGTTTGGGCCAAGGTAAGGTAAGGTAAGGTAGTTTTATTCATATAGCACATTTTCAGCAACAAGGCAATTCAAAGTGCTTTCTGTGAATTAGAAGGAAATACAAACAAAACAACAAACCAAAGGAAAGAGCAAAAGAAGAAAACAAAAAAAGTATAAGCCCAAGTTTAAGGAGAATTAGTCTGTGATTTCTAAACTGGTAGGGGTTTCTCTGGATTCCTGTTCTGATAATGTTGACCTAAGGCAGTGCTTCTCAATTCTGGGGGGCCCTGCATGTTTTAGGTGTTTCCCTGCTGCTACACACCTGGATTGAATCTATGAGTGATTAACAGGCTTCTGCAGTACTTGATGCCTGCAGAACAGGTAATGCAATCATTTGGATCAGCTGTTCTGAAATAGGGGCACATCTAAAACATGCAGAGCAGGGGGGCCTGAGGACTGGAATAGAGAAGCACTGACCTAAGGTAATGAGTAGTTTCTCTAGATAAGCTAACGGGAGTTTCTCTGGAGTCTTCAAGGGCCCGAGTCCAGCAACTCTGAGATGCCTCCCTGGTTCAACACATTTCAACCAAACAGCTGAATTACCTCATCAATGCAGCCAAGATCTCCAGAGTCCTACTAATGACCTCATTATTTGACTCAGGTGTATTGATGCAGAGACTCAGGTGAAAGCTGCAGAACACTGGCCCTCGAGGACTGGAGTTGCCCACCCCCGCTTCAGACCAGACAGTCCAACTTTGACTTTAGAAAACTTTGGTAACCAGAGGAATTCATTGATTAACTCAATGACAGCAATGTGTCAAAGTCCTCTGACTGTGAAACAAGCACAAGGCATTACATCTCCTCCACTGTGCCTGAGTCAGTGTGAGGGTGTTGGTGCTATGTTTGGTTTTCTCTACATCTCTACTTTATGTTCCAAGGCCGATTTGCAGATAGTCTTGTGCTTCATTCAGATGCAACTTTGCAAACCCAAGCCATACACCCATTTTGTTTTTGGAGAGAAACTTACAGCCTTCAGAGCAAACAGCACATGATCAGTGGGTTTGTTTTTTTTTGTACTGTTTAAGATTTGACATTGTGACGGCTGACAAGTCTGAGATAAAGCTTCTGGCTTTTTAGGGCATTGTTTTAACACACCTTTATGCTTCAGAGCAACAACCTTCCAAAAACCTGGATTTATAGAAGTTGTAACATTGATAATGTTCAGTCAAGTGCTTGACTTGCTAGCACCTTGCTGTTCCCACCTGAATAATACAGAACCAGCAAGTGTGACTTTATGTGTTCATATAAAATATCCATCCCTCCCTCTTAGTCCATTCATCCATGATTATTCTTTTTTAGGATTTTGGGGGGATAGAGGGGAGAGAAGAAGGGTGTAGGCAAACGAGAAAAAAACATGCATGAACAAAATCATACAATTTTGAGAGACCAATTATCCCAATATATATGTTTTAGGGCACTTTTCCATTGATAACTGCACAACTCAACGCGACTCGACTCTAAATTGCATGGTCTGAGTCATTTTCCCTTACAATTGAGTGCCACCTAAACCCAACTTGGGATCCAGAAACCAAAAATTTATGTGACTCGATCTGTATGAGACACAAACACAACAGACTGCGAGAGAAAACCAGACCGGGATTTTAAACCCAGGACTTTATTGCAGGAAAGCAACAAGGCTGACAACTGCACAATTTTTATTTTTTCAAGCATTTCAGGCTATTTTCCATTTCCAGCAACGCTACAAAATCCATTTTTGTGTATGTGTTGCTCGGCGGTAGAAGCGAGGTCGCTCTGGGTCGAGCAGAGCAACTCAGGATGCCGCCCTGCACTTTTTGCCCGAGTTAAAAATTAATAACGCAGGTTCAGCGGTACAACTCCACCAACACTAACACAGAGGAGAGGCTCGCAGTATCTCGGTGTCTGGAGAGAATGATTAAAGATATATTGCGATGCAAAGAAAAAGCTGTGATTTGGAAGGACATGTCTAACAATTGGGGAGTAAAAGGTGAGGTTGAAAGTCTTTTGCTTCCCAAAAACTACGAGCTTACTCTTTCTTCACAATCCGTTTACTCTGACTTAGAGTACAAATATATATATATATATATTTTTTTTTAGGTTTTTATTGACTCTAGTGGCCTTTATTTGATAGTTAATTGACAGGAAAGTGGGTAATGAGAGAAGGGGGAGGGACATGCGGCAAAGGTCGCCAGGCCGAGAATCGAACCTGCGACGGCCGCGCCGAGGACCAAGGCCTCCCCATGTGGGCCGCGCTTAACCCCTGAGCCACCACAGCACATCCCATTGATGTCTAAATATAAGACTTTCATCAACAACTGATAGCCTCAAAAAACATATTGCTCCGTTAGTTGCCCCCTCCTCACCGTACTTTTGACTTTTTGATTTTAGCGCTCTCCCTCTTTGTCCTGGCAAACCTTCAGCGCAAACCGTCGCAGTTCGGCCTTTTTTCTCACTGCACTGCCACGAGCAATAAGATGAATATTTAAAAACAGACTCCGATGGTTGGACGTTCTCTCCTCAGAAGGTTGGCAGCTGTTAAATGTTTGCAACCTTAATGTATGATGATAAACTTCAAGATTAAGTGAAAAAAGAAAAACTGATTTTTGGGCAGTTGAAGCAGTCGCTTCTGCAGGGTCACTGAAAATGTCTTATTTTCTTGGCACTGTTAAAACTCATCTGAGTGTCAGACCAGCAAACGTCTTTTTTTTTTTTTTCAGGTAAAACATTTTAGTGAAACAGAGCAGCGGTTTAAATCACTTCGCCTGGGTGCTACTTTTCCTTTTTACATCCTTTGGACGAAGAAAGATTTTTTTTTTTTAGGTGTTACCGTGACTGTACCGATAGTCATTAAAATTTTATTTTCTCCATGACTATATAGCTGAAATTCAAAATAATAGAGCTCGAGCTAAAGTTATAGCGTGTACCTTCGACGTTTTACTTTCAACCAAAAGCCACAGAGATTCAAATTCTTAACAAAAAAAAAAAAAAAAGCTGTTATAGCTTAGAAACTTTAAAGTACTTTTTGAAAGTAAGCATTTCTGTGGAAAAATAAAACTAATTGTCTTGGATTCAGACAACCGCATTGCCAAAAAAACCCAAAACAAAACATTGGGGACTGTAAGCTGACAGTATTTTAGCCGTTTCAAACAGTGTCTGTAGCTCTTTTACATAACTCAGTTTCTTAAGCATAATGTTCTCTTCTTTGCTGCCAAGAGTCCCTTAAGGAGACTGTGAGTTTATGCTGGTGTCAAACTCAAAGCAGGTTTCTTGAAAATGATCAAATGTAGAGTTTTTACAAGTAAGTTTCGGGTCATTATTCTGCTGCCATGAACTGCAGAACTCTCTGACATTGGGCAGTCTGTTAAGTGCCAGTATAAGCTAAAATCAATGTGTTCCCCGTGTCTCTCAGAGGAGATTGTACTCTTTTTGTAGAAGGTGTGATTGTTTTCTTTTATAACCAGCTGCAACACGGCACATTTTCTCTGGACTGTCGTACATTCAGCTGAAACGATGAATGAACTCAGGCACAATTATACTCCAAGTCTCCCTTGTTCTCTTTCGACCATTTCAACGGTCCTTCTGGGCAATTTAGTTTCGGGTTTGTACTTAGTACCAAATGCAGGGAAATTGCCCTGGGTTTGTTAAACAAGCCTCTTCTCCAACAGCAAATTGTTCTCATCATGCTAAAAAGAAAGTAAGTCAAACGCTATATATATATAAATATGAACTAACAGATGCCTCATAAATAACAAACAGATTTTTTGTTGTGCTGTTATTGTTTCTTTCTTGACGGACCTTCCGAACCTGTGGATCAGCGTTGTGTGCCGCACTAATTGGATTCTACGAGGCAGAGATGTCACGGGGAAATTGCGAATTGTACAAAGGAGTTGAAGTAGCGCTTGAAGTCGGCGCCTCGCAAACAAAGATGCGCTCAAAAGAAGCGCAGGTTGGTGAGCCTGTAGCGAACTGTGATGATGAGTGCAGCTCCTAGTTCTGGAGGAGCGGGACGAATCGCGTACCGTTGACGGGTTGTGTCCGTGACTTTATTTAACCACGCTGAAGTTTGTTTAGGAGCTTGTCTGGAGCGCACCCAGTAGACGTAACACTACACATATTTAAATGCTCCACACTTACGTGAATAATACTGTCAAATCTACACACTTTCTTTTTTCAAGCTATTTTAAAAGATGTTTGCAGAAAGAGAGTCCCGTTCATATCGAAGCCTGGTTTGTAACAGAATGTGTATATTAGGCGCAATGTCACGATGGCTTAAGGTACTTTAAATGAAATGCCAGAGAAAGTGGCTGCTGGAGTCGGGTTTCCTCTGGCTGTATGGAGCTTGGAGCCAGCCATACATCGTCGCTCACAGCAGAGCCATTTTTTTGAATTAGTTTTGTTTTTACAGATATGAATGGCTCTTTGTGTTCAACTATATGTGCATGTTTGGGCTCCTGCGCTTTGCTTATTTACTTCGGCTGGATTTATTTTTACGGCATTTTCTCGCTAGACAGAAATAAAATCCACTGTATGTAAATTTAATTGGCCATAAAGTATCTTATCCTATCTTAAGTTTAAACGGACGGGAACATTTTGTGCATTAATGACTTGCAAACTGTCACTAGGTTAGAACTACTTATTCTGTGTTATTGCTTAAGTCTCTGTATCAGTCAGAATGACTAAAATAAAGGTTATTACATTATTATAACTATTCCAATCATGCTATATAATTTCTGCATTTTTGTTTTTAAATTAGAAAAAAAATTTGATGACATATCTGTTTTAATTTTTTGTATAAATATTATACCACGCTATAAAAACAATGGTGAATCTGAATTATTCAGCAATGGAATCAGAAGAAACAATAAAACTGAGAAAAGAGCTGAACCAGATGAACTAATCAGAGGAGATGTGGAGCAGCTGTTGCAGAAACTAATGACCTCAAATGATCCAACAAACCAAGAGAGAAACAGCCTGACAGTAATCTAAAAGAAATAAATCCAAACGCACAAGGAACAGAAAACAAGAGGAAACTGAACACAAAAAGAACAAAGAAATATGGCAATGATGAATACAGATAAATGAACGGAATATGGAAAAAAAGGAAAACAAGAAAATGATCGAAACATAAACACAAATGACAACCAAAACACTTATATTTTTCTCTATTTGATCTACAATAGTTTCCTTTCTTAGTTAATCATTAATTAGTCAATACTGGCTAAGATATTTCTACAAAATGTTACAAAAAGGTGCATATTTATATGTGTCCTATATAAATACTCATCTTAGTTTTTTACACTGAGGTTAATTGGGTGGTTTTATGTGAGTTTAGTCTTAGGCCATCTATTTGCTTGCATAAATTACACTTATTTATGCATATCAGACAGACATGAGGAACTGCATGTGTAAGTAAAAATCTGCAGACCATAGGTTAGGTTGGCGCAGCGTGCATTTCTTACCATAAGCTACATCCTCACACGTTTTCTCTTTAGATCCAACACCTCCAAGACCATTTACCGGCGCATTTATTTATTTATTTTGCTTTTAAATAGGCCGTATTTCATCACTCATATTTTATGCATGCATGTATCCCAGACAGTGTTTCTGCTTTTGATGCCAGGTGATGTATATTTTATTTGATGGCTTTAGCTGTTATTCTCATCATTTTTCAGGGGGCGTGGGCGTATTTCCCGGGATATGACAAAACAAAGCGGTGACCGTAAAAGGAAGGTAGAGCAATATCAAAGAGTGGGTGTGGGTGTCGGAGTGAGGGGGGGGTAAACATGTGGAAAACCCTAAACCCGGCCAGAGCTGAATGAGTCATGTGGGCTCATTATCTTGCAAAAGGTGGAGCGATCGCTTATCGAGCTGAGGTCTTAGACACGAGGCGTGCTTATGTTAGCATTTCGTTAGCCGTCACTGCAGGCCTCACACCTGCGTTAGCATATAGCGAACATAATTTACCCTTAAAGCGACTGCGAGCTGCACTGTGCCAACAATGTTACCGTTCAGCCGCGTACAGAGGACTTGACTTACTGCGGTTGGTTAATTACAAAACCTTTGATATCACGAGGCCATTGTGTTCGACTATTGAGACCCGAACACAATGATTCCCTGGAAAAAAATAAAAAGGGGAATTTAAATTTTGCACTTTAAACACAGCTAATGGGGCGGTTCAAAGCGATACTTTGTGCTCTGAAATCCAATGTCAGCTGGGGTCTGGTCAAAGGCTTCCCGCTAATTAAACCTGAAGACATCCTGATAAAGTGTTTTTATTTCCTTTGCCTTTTTCCTGCAGCTATTAAAAAAAAAGAACTGAACAAAAAAAAAAAAAAAACACCTTTCAATGGAAACTTGAAATGTCAGGAAACAAATTATGTTGCCATGCTTTTGCATCTTCAATATTTTTGCTCATTTAAGCCGACAAACCTTTGTGTTGTAGCTAATAGGCTCCTAAAATGTTCCTGTGATTGTGACCGCAGGTAAACGCTGCTAACCTTTACTATTAAAAATGAGAAGAAAAAAAAACCACACACATCCGTTTGATAATTGTCTCCACCTTTCAGCAAACCTAAAAAAAACAAAAACCCAACAATAACAAAAAAATAAATAACACAGACAGGGGTGCTGTCAGTCATCGAGTCCATTAAGTGCATAACTGTTACCAGAGTTCAGCCCTGAACTGCACATCCATAATTTAAGCTGGATCCTCTGAGAGTTTCTCACCGCCTTTCAGAAAGTGCCACAGCTCAGCACTGCTTGGGATATTTTCTCGGGGCCTGCTGAAACTACCACAGAAGGAATTTGCATCGTGCATATTACAGACTGCGCATCATTTCTCTGGCATTTTTCCTCCGCTTCCATCCCTGCGCATGCATCCTGAGCAGGGAAAACGAGCGACAACAGCAGCCACATCACAGGCGCTCCCCCCTTCCAGCCCTTCCTGGCTCCTTCCACATCCGATGACAAAACAACCATCAGAGTTGATCTTCTGCGGCTGTTCTTTCTTCCCGTCTCTTTGAATCAACCGTCAGATGGCAGAGTTAATCAGCCTCCCCCCTCACAGCTCCTTGATCAGATTCAAAAAGGGACAAAATATACGGTGGTTTCTGAGAGGAAGTGATTCCTAAAGTTTCCCTTTTGAAAGCACCTTGTTCTAAAGCTGCTCCCATTTTTTTTTTTTTTTTTTTTTGGCTTATAGGCACTTTGCTGGGGAAGGATGCGTGGTGAAAAGCTTTGAAAGTTGAATAGGAATGAATTATTAATGTATCTGACTTTGGTAGAACAATGGAAGAGAATAAAGAAGAAACGCTAACATACTAACAGTAAAAAAAAAATAAAAAATTAAAATGGCAGCCGTGGAGAGGAAGGAGGAGGCAGGAACTAAAAGCGGAAACCTCCAGGGGCCGGAAGAAAGAGTCTCCAAAGTGTGCCCTAAGAAGAATCCAGTTCATGCAAATTAAACCCAGGATTCCAGATCTCTAAAAGATCTCCAGTCGAATGAGTGTTTTTCAATTTGCAGCATTTCACAACAGGATTCAACCGGCTCAGACTGGTTCCTTTCATGTGGATTTAAAAGTCAACGCAAGACAGCCGACGTCGGACGTTCAAAGTGTTTAGCAACAATAAACCGGATCCTCTATTCAGTTTCAATGATACATCCATTAACACTTTTTAGCTGTTTGAAGCACTTTATGCGGTCCCTTATGACTAGACGGTTTGTTTGCAGCAGATATTGACTCCTTGATTCGTCTAATCGTTGTAGATAAAACATCGTTTTGCCCACTTTGTGTCGATTAAACTGTTTTATCTGTTGGGTGTTGCTTTGTCTTCCTCTCTCAGTGTGACTGATAAGCAGCTCTGCTCTGAGAGTTTCAGTGTTTCGCAAAGATGTTCATACGCATAGCACGTAAAACTACATTTTGTCTGCTTACAGCTAACTTCAGTGCGTCTTATTGGGATTTTTTTTATTTGTGACAGACCAACACATATGTATATTGAAGTGGAAAGAGTTGGGTGGCAGTTTGTGATCAGTCACTTTAGTGCAGAAAACCTAGTTGTACCTGTTGTTTTCAGAAATCATCCAATTGTTTAGCAATAACTTTTAGCCACAGGCTCCACAAATCAACCTCTTATGGAAAAGTGGCGAGCGGAAAGTCAATGTTGAAAGAATGCATGTTCTAGTCAGATATACTCTAAAATACACCTCTTCTACCTAACAAAACACTACATAGAAACTCAATATCTATATCTTTACTGTTTTGTTTTTTTTTTAAGGTAAAATTGCTGTTTTTATTTTTATTCTATGAATTTAGGTTTGGTGGTCTTGAACATACGATGACCCTCGCAAAACATGGTGGCAGAAGCATCATGCTTTGAGTTTGCTTTCGTTCTAGCAAGGAAAGGAAAGCCGGTCACCACTGGAGAAGTTTGATGGAGATTACAACCGGACAATACTTTAAGAAAACTTTAAAATCTGAAAATGTGTAGCGTTGGTTGAAGGTTAAAAAAACCCCTTTACATAAAGCCAGTGCCACATTAGCTTGAGCTAATAAATGGCTCAGAGTCCAGACCTATATTCACTTTGGAAGCTGAGTTGAAAATCTACATTTCCATCCAGTCTGGTAGAAAACCCTAAACAATAATGATTACAGTACAAGTTCCACACTTAACCAGGAGGCAACCAAATACAAATCCATTGTATGTTTTATTCTGTGCTGGACGGGCTCACTGAATAAATTATACAGTAATTACGTAAGAACAAAATCTTTTAAAGTTTAATACGAATATTTTTGCGAAGCACTGTACTTCCATGTGTTTTTTTTTTTTGGCTAAATCCTTTTCTTTCCCTCAAAACAATTCATTACTTCCTCTGTTTTCTTGCAAGGCCTCACATTCTTTCCAATTAAAACTCTGCCAACTGCAGCGCTACCCTGCTGAGGGGGATGCACCCCCAATTGGGGGAACAATGGCTGAGGCTTCATGGTTTGAAATTATTCTCCACATTGCGATATTTACATTTTCGCACTGTGTGCGGCCGTATGTACACACCGTCCAATAAAAACGAAGCCATAAGCTAATGTTGTGACATCTACGTGGCCTGCAAATTTAGCACGTTGGAAATAGAGTTCCTCAAACTGGAACTCTGCGACTTGAAGTCGGATAAACCATCTTCCTCAACAAAAACACCCAGAAGCACACCGACAAACACACACACACACCCCCGAACGATTGGCTCAATATTACCCAAGATAGCCGAGGACAGCCACACACACGCAGAACCCCGACAACATCTGTTTAATCTTCTGTCGAACACGGCGCATCAAGCTCGGGGCCAGGGATGATGGTGAAGCCATTCCCAGACTTGTGCTTTTATTTTGGCTCAGGGAGCAAACGAAGCCGCCGTACATCCCCCTAACCCCCGAACAGACTTTTAGTAATCCCCTAAAAATGAAATCCTTGACATTCTGGCTGATTTCCAGTTTACAAATTTAATATCGCCTGGTGGAATTTTAAATAGGGATTTAAGAGATCCAACCGCAAAAGGGAGTAGTGCCTGAGGAGGTGATGGTCGGCGTCTGTTCGCCTGGGAGAAAGTCAGCTCAACGCAACTTTCAGCAAATAGAACCATCTGAAGTGCAAATAACCATTATTATTCCCATTATTATTATTGTTTTCCTCCTGATACGGGACATGTGCTTGCAGTTGACTGTACAGGTACACAGATAAGGAGCTAATGAGGGTTCTCACCTGTGTCTGGTGTCCCGGTTCCTGATGATAAGCCATGGAAAGGTGTTTAAGAGAAGAGAACATCGTTATTACAATGCGAACAAAAGACGAAAAGCAATGCAAAGAAAGCAAAACCCAGTGAAAATCCAAAAACCTGTTTGTACAGGTTGATGATGAAGCATCAGAGATCTAGTACGTTAAATATGGAGACCCTGAAGGTTTAGCGTTGGGAGCTAAACTGCTTCATTTACACATTAATGACACTTGAAAAGGATCCTTTTGTTTGCAGACGACACATTGTTTTCAAGGAATGATTTCAAATTATTTCTGCATTGGAATTGAACAAATCTATAGACGATATAAGTGATTACCATGGTGATGAATTCTCAATAGGGGTATCAGAAGTACATTTTTTGGGAGTAATTTTTGATTGTGCACTTAGTTGGAAGTGTTACATCCAGTGCTATGAAATACGTACTTGCCCCCGTACAAGTTTCTGCTGTTTTGTCACAATTATTTTTTTTGTTTTAAAAATGATTTCCAATGGCATTGGCCTTTATCTAGGACAGAAAAGGTCCATCCAAACCATGCCAGTCCAATGTCAAAACATAATACCCCACTCCTGAAAAGTTTAGTACAAAGTCACCAGCCACTCCCAGGCTTAACTATTACCAGGAAATTAGTTAAGTACAATCAGAACCAACAAACCGGGCCCCAATCTAAAGAGAGTGAAGAATGAATAAGAAATATAGCGCCTGACATTCATCACTCTGGAAAAGGTTTAAAAGCCATTTCTTTGGGGAACCGGTGAGCTACAGTGAGAGCCATTATCCGCAAATGGAGAAAAAAAATGGAACAGTGGGGATGCTGCCTCGGAGAGGCTTACCAAAATAAATTACAGCAAGAGTGTACTGACAGCATGTCGCCAAAGACGCAGGACTACATCTAAAGCTCTGCGGGTCTTACATGTCTCAGATAAGGTCAGAGTTCACGATTCAGCAATAAGAATGAAAGTCGGCATAAATGAAAACCACGGGAAAGATCGCAGTTGGAAGTCGCTGCTGACCACAAAGAACACAGAGCTGCTTCTGATATTTACCAAAAAGATACCTTGATTATCTCTATGACTTTTGGGTAAATATTCTATGAACGGATGAGAGAAGAACAGATTTGAAGTTGTGTCATGTTAAATGTATCTATAAATCCTATCAAGTTGAGACTTAAAAGTTCAAGCGCTCTTCGGGTTACGTAGCAAGATGAAGATCCTAACCAAATCAGAACAGCTACCACCGAATGGATAAATAAAGAGAGAGTAACAAAATCAATATTTTGGAGAAGCCTAGTCAAAGTCCAAAGTTGAGCACAAACCCTTCCACACCTCTGGAGTCATTGGCAGCCATTATAAACACTTGATGGAAGTATTTGCCCCAAGGATTGTTTAAAAAAAAAAATTTAAAATAGGGCCAGGTTAGTTTGAATAGCTTTTTAAGTTGAATAACTTGAAAGTTCAAATTTTATATTTGCTCAGGTCGTCTTTGCCTAATATCTAATATGCAGTACATATTAAAAGTGCAGAGTAGAGACTAAATAAGTCCAATAAAACTGAAATTTTGAAAAAAGTCAGACACTGCAGTCCTCTCATAGCGCGGGATTAGGTTTGATTCAGATGGCTGTATTCCTTCACATTAAATATTAAGTTAAAGAGGAAGCTTTTTGGCATTTCCTCCCAGGGGACGGGGAGGTATCAGATAGAGTCTCCATGAAACCAGAAATATTAGTCAGAGGTACGATAATGACAGCAAATGAGAGAGTTAAGTTACATAAGAAGAGCACTCTGCAGGACAAATGACTGTGCAATCCCATTGAGATTTTACGCTTGAGAAAATACAGAAATGGGGAATGTAGTGCCTGCAGCACAGTAGGAGATATCATCATAATCCACTGAAAAAAGAGTCTTTGTTTCACAGAAAAGCTGCTCTCACATCCTAAAGAGGTAGATTAAGGCCTGTGATGTCTGATCCTCACATTTTCTGCCTTTTGCTTAAAAGACAAACTTCAGAGCATTCAGCTGAGAAGATCAAACAGATCAGTGGTGCTGATGCTAGCCCAGAGCTAATGCAAAGCTAACCCCTTATCAGCTGAGCTCAAATTTTTTTTAATAAACATAGAAAAACACTGAAACACGTTTCTCATGTGTGCACATGAAAACGCATAAGTTCTCAACCCTCACTTGAGTTCCAGTATGGTCCTCGTGTATCCATCCGGATGCACCCTGCGGATGAAGTTGAAGTCTCCCATGTAGAGGGAGCCGTCGGGCCCGCTGGCCAGCGCCACGGGGGCGAACAGCATCATGTCCCGAGCCGCGCCGCTGCAGCTCGGGCCGCAGGGGACGCTGCGATAGAAACCGTTCCCCATGACGGTGCTGATGACCGGGGGCTGCTGGGATAGGAAGATGTTTTCTCCATTCCCTTTATGCAGGATTCCTGAGGAAATAGACACGCAATAAATCTTTAAAAGTC
Source organism: Gambusia affinis (assembly GCF_019740435.1). NCBI lineage: Eukaryota > Metazoa > Chordata > Actinopteri > Cyprinodontiformes > Poeciliidae > Gambusia > Gambusia affinis. The sequence goes on from NC_057876.1 coordinate 6,953,381, forward strand.
CTCAGAACCATTGCCTGAGTCAGTGCATTCCCCCAGGGCAATGCAATCCTAGTTTTTTTTTGCTGAAGTTTAACAAAACAAGTACTATGAAAAGCCACATCCAACTTTTTGTGCTGTCTAAATTTCCAGAAGTATGCCGACTCATTCCTATTGTTTTTATGTTAATTTAACAAGATGACATCTTATAAAGTCATTTATCGTGGTACTTTGACGTTTTATGAATTAATGATTGCCAACAAAAAAACAATATAAAAAACACAATGAAAAATTAGGCCAAACTGAAGAGTTCACCCACCACTGCGAAAGTTGAGAGCATGGTGTTTGTCCAAAGACCAGCCTCCAAGATTAGAGGGCACCAGTTCAAATCCATGCATCAGAGCTGTCCTCCTTTCCCAGTGGATGACTCCGGGACATGACTCATACTCATAACCCACTGATACTGGAAGGCAAACGCAGACACACAAGAGAGCACTTCAGTTTTGTGCAATAATTGTTCCGACTAGGCCCACTACAAGCATCCATGTACACTGACATTTTTAAAAGGTTAAAGTTTCAGAAGCGCAAACATTTCCCGTCTTATTCTTCCTGCTTTTTAGGACCTATTAATGGGATGCATGAGAAACTCAACAGCTTTCTCTGCCCATTGCTGCCACTGCTGGTCAGCTAGTCCCCCCGAGTTCCATGTTTGGAAACATAAATAATTATTGCATGGGGAAAAAAAACTCCATACAATAATTATGTACTCTTAAACTGCAGTTTAGTTTGACAGGCTAACAGGAACATGCTTAGTAAACAGTCAATTGCAAGTATCGGAGTAGATAACCCAACTGATTGACCAGCTAATATCAGCATTTTATACTTGTGTTGCTTTATAAAGAGCCGAACAGAAAATGAGAATGCTACAAGAAATTTGACAGTGAAAAAGACAAATTCACTTAGAATGTTGCTTTTTAATGTTTCTCTCAAAATATCAAATACATTATCTTCAGAGAGATAGCTAGCTAGCCAGATAGATAGATAGATAGATAGATAGATAGATAGATAGATAGATAGATAGATAGATAGATAGAAGCCCTTGTTTAGTCCTGACAATAGCTTAATTTCCCCATTTTCAACAAAACACTCCAGAACCACTTGAAGCCCACATTTTGTATGCTTCCTGTGTCTCTCTGAGAGCTGAATTGTATTGAGCACTGAGTTAGATGAAAGGCGTTGTAGCGAGACCTCATCAGTGTAAGTTTTTGGGAGAGATCAGCGAGAAGAGTAGGCGTAATCAGGAGTCCGTCTTCATAAGGAAGCCCTAGAATTAGCCGCCTGGCCTCTCAGATGTAATGATACGCTGTGTGTGGTTTGCCTGTCTGAGGAGCAACTGTCAACAGCTCTCTCTTTTTTTTCTTTCTTTTTTATTTACTTAGCAGGGGGAACCGTGCTGCACCAGCAATTTGCTGCTTAAAATATGCTAAAAGCCAACAGGTGACAAAACTGTTGGAGATCTCAAGAAATGTAAATACAAACATTTATGTCGCTCTTCAATCTACAATATCACACACAGTACAGTCAAAAAACAAGACTGTGAATAAAGCTATGGCATATTTTAAGACAAAAAACCCCCCCTGCTAAACAAATTTAAGCCTTAAAAACAAACCAATCAGAAGTGACGGTATAATTTTTTTACTATACAGTAATGCATTTATTTAACAGAATGATATGAAAGGCTTGCAATGTGTCATTTGTAATACTGCACTGTATCCCAGTGATTCTCATAGTTGGGGATGCGACTAACAATAGTCCGGTCTTGAGATCATCTTTAGAAATTAAAGCAATTAAAAGTCATAATGGTAAGGCATATTTTAATAGTTGCAGAAAGATTAAGCTAAATGTATTATAATACAATTTCAATGTGACTCTACTTAACCAAACTGAGTGGAAAAACAAACAACACTTCTGTTATTTGAAGGTAAAACCTGCACATACACATAAAACATTTTGAAACTTTCTTAAGCTTTGATCACACGTTCAGAGGATCTAACATTTAATTATTATTTTGAGAATTAATAACCATACATAAAGAAGAAATGGAGTGGAATAATAAGAGTGTTCTTATTAAGCTGAATTGTTTTCCTTGCCTTTAAACAAAGTTCCTGTTGAGATACAATATTGGAGTTAATTTATTCTTAAATGTGCGATTAGCTGTGAAATCATAGTTATTTTTTGTCCTATAAACCTCAAAGAGAAACTGTGTGAGCGATATGTCAGGGATTTTCAATTAAAATTCTGTCATATTCTCTGTCTGTAATCAAAAATAACATGACAGGTGACACGCTCTGTGGATGTTTAGGTTTGCCATGATTTCATTCGTACTTTCTGATATCAGGCCTTGTTTTTCATTACTTTGTATTTCGGTGTTCTGTTTTGCAGCTTGATAAAATCATATTGGATCTTCCCATGTGCTGCTTTTGTTTTATTTCTGTATCTGTTTCAGTTGGTATCTGTTTCTTCACACACCATCTGGCCTGAGACGCTAATCAGCATACCTACTACTTGCTAGGATGTTTTCGGCTCGTCCATCTGGTAACTACGGAGACAGGCACTTTGTAGCAGCAACGTTTGATGTTTCTATTGTAACTTTTCATTGGCTGCATAGTGCAATAGAAATGTCTTCTGTGTACTTTAAAAGTAATGTCTAGGGATTTAATAAGACAAAAATTCCAGATCATGGATTCAAAACATTCATAAAAATGGACGCCTTGAAAACTGAATGTAACACCTTAAAATTGGCCTCTGTCGCTTTAAGAAGCTCCTGCTCTTTGCGGCACTCCGCCTTCAGGGCGTCATTACAATCTCTCCCAATTACGAGATTTACAACCGTTGTTAGAAGCATTGAGCTGAGAAGTAGTTCGTATGAGGAGCTGAGCAGCCACACATTCCCACCAGATGCTCCTTTCTGCTGCTGCTAGTTTGAAGGAACCGAGTATAGGAGGCATGGAGCTCGGCTGCAGCTCCAAGGAGGAGCTTTGTGGAAGTAGGCGGAGCTACGTCAGAGCAAGCGTTTAGGCACACCCGAATGGTTGCCATTGGAGATTAGAGAGTTTCTCAAACATGCATGAAAGAATGAAGGTCACACTCCAGGTGTGTTTTTGATGAGGCAAAAATATTATAATTTGATGTAAAGCAACAAAACTAATTTTACAAACTGCTTCTCCTATAATAGTTTTGCAGTTTTTTATCTTAAACTTTTACATGTGTCCTCCCAACAGATTTGTCTGTCACATGACATGAAAAAAAATCTATATTTATTGCAGTCTCACTATTAATAGCAAAGGATTTAGCATTTTATTAGGGGTGTGCAGACTTTTCAGAGCCTTAAGTAAACTAAACTTTAGTATGGAGTACAACAGAAGCACAAGTAAAGTTTGGGAAACAAAAACAACTCACTAACCTCAAAGACTAGTTAATCATTAGTGTAATAAACAGTTTAATTAGTGGGTGAGTGAACAATTAAACACTTTGACATCTCTTACTCACTTAGCAGGTATAAATCCACAGTTTGTATGCTTTCATTAGTTTTATTTTGCATTTCTCAAAAGAAAAAAATCTATCCTGCTTTACTGAAACATCTGTTCTCACAGCGTCTTCGTTAGATGACGATGTCAAGAAAAGCAAACAAGTTAAATAGTGCAACAACGTCCAGGAAAGCTGAAAGTACCGGAGCAAATTTTCTCAGTGCTGTAGGGAGGTGAGGAGCGAAAAAAACAACAAAAAAACAAAACATAAAACAGTAATTTAGTGCTTTGTTTATACCGAGATGAAAAGGCTTGTAATTATCTTGAGGCAAATACATTTTTGGTTTATTTTACACCTGGCATGAAATCACAGTCCACAGAGAATCTGAGGTTGGGTTTTGTGTGATTTAACCATCTGGAACGTCAGGTTAGCTTTTCGACGAGATTCCAATTGAGAACCACAAGTTTTCAATGACAGCTACCAATTTAGTGACCATTTAGACTCTCTTTTTTTTTAGGAGGTGGACAATGTCATGCTGGAACAAATCCCTCTCATCAATCAAGGTTCCTCTATAACCAAAGTCTTATTTTTAAGGTCATTATGTCAGTACAGAGAAATAAAACAGTGGGTGTCCGATACTCTCTACACAGTCATTCTAGATTGATATCAGACAGGCTAAATGAAAATAATGATATTCTTCAGGGGGACGAAGGCTTGACATATCTGATCCTCGAGACACAGAGGAGCGGTTGTCGCTGTCAATCACCGTTGGCACTGATCTCTCTTAACTGGTCTCACTGTAGACCCGCGGGCATGCGAGCTGATTAGAGCTCAAGGGAAAAATAGAGGGCAGAGTCAGCATAAAGACAAGTTCACATGCTGGAATACGCAAGCAGAGGTGCTTGGATTATACACCGAACTCGGGGAGATTCTCTTACACCGAGAGAAAAGTCTCTGCAGACACCCAACGCCAGCTTAAGTCTCCACTCGGAGCGTACAATCGATTAGGTGATCGGGGGAGAGGGAGAATAATGGGTCGTTTGGAACGTGGTGGATTCAGAGAGAGGATGCAAAGAGGAAACCTTATCCCGCTGAACTAAAGTTCTCCATCTAGGAACTATCTTTAAGGGTCATTTAGTGAGTCCATTTGCTTCATATTTTGAGCTAAGGTGCATTTTAATCTTGTTTTTAAAGGATTGGAAGGGAACATAGAGGCTTGAGAAATGTGAAGAAGTGTTGCTTGCCTGAACAGACTTTCAAAATGCAACTCTATCAAAGTGAGACTAATTGCACTTAGTAGGGGTGGGAGACGTGGACGTAGCATTTTAGAGCAATATTTTGTGGTACAATTGTGATAAGAGGTTAAAATACATCTTACTTATATTTTAGGTGACTGCATGGCACAGCATCACAAACACAAACACTGTTTCTCTTTAGGATGCCACTTACTTGAAGAAGTGTGATTTATATCCGTAAATTGAAATTAGTAACCGAATTTAATTATATTTTCAAATGTTATTGATGCGCTTGGGGAACAAACTGTGGAGAAAGTATTAAAATTTCCAACAATACCACTAGTTTTTTTTTTTTTTATTTATTACTGAGACAACAATAAATCAAAATCCTTATCATAATCAGAAAATATTTTTCAGCATAAATGATAAACGAGGGGTGAAAAATGCCAACCCCTAACTTTTCGGCCACATTACCTAATTACTCAATGAGTTCAACCTTGTAAGAAAAAGGAACAGGGAACACGTTGTCCTTTTTTTAAAAAAAAAATAAAAAATTACAATCAAACTGAAAAAATAAAAAAGGAATAAAACTTTTCCAGGACAAAACGGGCAAACTAATCTCAAAGGACAGGACTCTGTATTTGAGAAGAAAAAAAAAATCTTCCAGAAAAAAAAAAAAAGAACCAAAAAAAAAAAAAAAAAAAAACAGCCCCACAACCAAATTAGGGTTCAGGCCTCAGGCAATGTGTTCACCCCAGCAAACAGAGCATGATCTCCTTTCTCTCTTGTTCTCTCTGGCAATCTGCAGGCACAGGCGTGTAGATACACATGCAGCAGGCGGTGTACGTGTGTTTGTGTCTACGTCTGTGTCGCTGCTGCTGCTGCTGCTGACAAAAGCGAGGGGAAGTAGGAGCGCAGGACAGTGAAGACGCAGAGAAGAACAACAAAGGGCGGGGGGGAAAGCGTAACGCAAGATCAGAGAGGAAACGACAAAAAAGGGAAGAGGAAAGAGAGAAAGAGTTCAGGATGGGACGGGAGAAGGAGGCAACATTCAAGGTAGAGGAGGACAAAGGGTTTAAGGAGAAGAGGTTAAAGTGGTTTAGCAAAGCAGAATGAGTAAAAAAAAGTAAAGAAAGAAAACGGAGGTGAAAGATCAGACAGAAGGTGAAGGAGATGAAATGCTGCCCAAACAGATAAGGGGGAAGATGGGTTGGATCAGGAGGGAGAAGAGGCCCTGAGATGAACAGATACAATCTCTATAGAGAGACTCTACACTCGACTGGACAAAGCCTCTGCTAAGCCTGATGTCAATGCTTAGGGAAAGTGCTAGCTTGCAGCTGCGGCGTTGCAATCTCCACAGACAGACAGTGGATGTGTTACCTCTCGATTTGCGTGCAAACGTCAACTATTTGGGGCAAATAAACAGCGATTTTATGTGGCAGACAAGTTTTGCTTAATTGTAAAGACTAAGCAGTGAACGGTCAAGTCTCAAGTTAGGGAGGACTGTTAGTTTTTCTACGACTTTGCTTATGATGCTCTCTCTGCTAACACCTCAACAGCTGTTGTTATTTTTATTTAAATTCAAATGATTAAATTAAATTAGTTAAACGCAATAGATAAATAAGTGGCTGCATATTCTTCATGTTTAATAGTGCAGGAGAGGATACTTGTTTCAGCCAAAGCAACTCAAGTCTATTTTTCTTTAATTGTGCTTCTAAATTAGAAATAGGCATAGATGTAATTAATGCATATAACACTTGGTAGTAAAAAAAACAAAGTCTTTTGTTTGCTTTCCATGTGTTTGATATAATTGGAAAGCTCAGAAATTACACTTTTCACAATATGTGAATAACTAAAAATGCACAAGTAGAATTGTTCATGACAATAGTTGGGAGTCTAATATTTTTATTTCCGGTTGTATGTATGGAGACGTGTTACTGTGACCAATTTCAAGTTAAGTGGTCAGTGAGTGTTTGTTAAATGGGGTAAGTGGTCGTCGGCCTGAACTGGTGTAGAACAATCGACATATAAATGGTTGAAGTGGAAGCTAACATATGAAAAGGTTAAAGTTTATGAGTTGCTTCCCGTTTTAGGGTTTTCCCAGAGCTGAAGAGACCGCCACACAACATGTGTGAGGAAGTATAAATAGTGAGAGCCTCTCTGTGTTAGCTAGAAGTTTGTTGCTTTACGGACTGAACCTCATTGATCAAGTAAAGCCTTGAAACGAGCATGTTTCAGAGTCTGCCTCTGATTCTGCCTTGGATGTTTCCTTAATAGTAATTTCCCTAACAGAGTAAAAATATATATTTTTGTTAGTTACATATGATTACATGCTTTGCAAAGGACACAGAGAAAGGACAGAGGCAGCGGCTGCTATCGCTAAAAACTCTCCGTTCTCATATTTATGCTGGGCGTATGCACCAATAGAAATGGGCTTCAAAATGATTCCAAACTAGCATCCTTCTGCCACTGCAGATAGCATCTCAACAGCCCGTCACTCCACAAAATAAATTTAAGCCTTCCCCCTATCTTTCCATTTCTCTTCCTGAGCACAACGCTGGCTCTGATGAAGGGTGCTGGGTGCAGCGGTGCAGAGTCTAAACTTATTTCTTCCCCCTCTTTGAACAGCTCAATATACTTTAAGAATTACACTCAGTGCTTTTTAAATCACTAATAAAGGAACCGAACCAAACGCTGTAATCACTGTGTTGTTGTCATGCGACGCCAAGTTCTCCATTTGCTAGCAGGAGACTATCCGCACGCAATTGGTTGATTACTTTCCTGAATGGTCGATCACTTACACTGTGATGTCCAATCAAGCTTACATGCAAACCACGGCGCTCAAATAAATGTAAAAAAAGGCCAATGCAACCCTAATGGTTAGCGAGGGTGAAGAGAAATAGAAAAATCATTGTGCTGATCACATTAATAAATTTACACATAAAACAAGAAGAATGGCCTCCAATAAACAATCCCAAAGTTATTCAGAGGAATCTTTTCCACTTAGAGCAGAAAGAGAGGAGTATGTCGTGTTGGAACTACATCTTGGTGCACAAGAGCCATTTGGAATTTGTCGAGTGACAAAAAAGGATGAAATTATAGCAGCCAGAGGGGAAAAAAGGTAACTGTAAAGGTCATAAATAAAAGAGAACTATTCGGTTTTCATCTTCTTTCCGTCGCTAAGCTACTATAAGCTGTTTTTGATTCATGTGCCCCTTTCCATGCATGCAAAAACTACACTGATGATTGAACCAAACATGAGGAAAACACATAAATATGATCTGCACTCAGATAAGCAGAGCGCATCTAATAAGTTTAAAATACTCTCAGAAGCAGAAATTCACAATTGAGATCTTATATGTTGTGGATGTCAAGCAGAAGCTTATATCTTGTTTTCATTTATGCTTTCTTGTGAAAATCAACTCTACACCTTTCTGTGCTCTGGGGGTTTTATAGAAACATTTCCAGTAAAGAAATAAAATATAAAAAGAGCATGTGCTTTTGACCAAACTGTCAAAATTTACATTTCCTTCAGTTTCTGCAAAGGTCTATTTTTGGAGATACAGGTTTTCTCTCTGACAGCAGCGATGTGTAAAAAAAGAAAAAAAGTCTCTAAGAGTGAACTCTGGAGATGTTTTGTTTTCCCTCGCTTATAATTTTCCTCATTGGTAAGATAAATACGAGTCAATTTTATTGCTCCGAGTTTAAATTTGGACACGTGTGAGAGAAGCAACATTGATCAGAAACATAATTATGACCGGCATTTGGGTCATTAATGCACACGGGGACGAAACGTTGGTCCGTTCCATCAGATAAGCTTCTGTAGCTCAGTTGGCAGACGGAGCTAATACTAGTTCTGACAGAATGGTGTCAGAATACACAGACCATTACCGTTTTTTTGGCTTAAGGGGCTGCAGACTTTCAAACTTGAGTAGGTTTCCCACAATGGTCCCAGTCCTTCATCGAAAGCAACACCAGTGGACATGTGGAAGAAGGAGCAATGGAAAATGGCAGCCTGGCCCAATGAATCACTCATCTATATTTTGGGCCCTATCAAAAATGTGAACGCTCTTAAAGGGCCAGTTGTGCCAGAATGTGTTGATAAAACCCATTGAATTGTTAAAATGTTAATAAAAAGCTGTTTGTTTCAACTTCCAGTAAGCATTTTGTCAAATTAAATCATATTAAGTATGTTTTCACACTGATCAGTCTGTCTAGACTTCATTAATTGTTTTTGTGCTTTTTTGCATTCAAAATCAGATTTTGTGGTGCTGAAATGGAAACGTTTACAAGGAATTTTTTTACGACATTTGCGTATGCGTGATGTTAAATGTGACTTTTTATTAGCTGCTGTGTCAATCATGGACTATAACTTGACATCAAGTAAAGATGAGGCAGGAGTGACTTAAACCCAATGCTCCCTCTATGGCTCACCAATGTACGTGTCAAGTTAAAAAAGCCACACCACTTGCTTGGCTCACACACTCAATGCAAATCGCTAAACGTGGGACTGTGAGGAGACAAAGTCTGGGGCAAGAAAAATAAAAAAAAAAATTAAAAAAAAAGGAAGAAGCATGACCACGATTATTTAAAGCTTGGATTTTCATGGGCTGGATCTGAAGATGCTCAGTCACCACTGCGTTGTCTTACAAGCCCCGGGAGGTTTTTGATAAAAAGCTGAATGAACTGCGGTCACAGCAGAAAGGAGTTCATAAATTTAGCACTGCAAGAAAGAAGGCAACTGAAGCTTCATATCACGAGGCGCTATGCATAGCTAAAGCAGGTAACGGAGCATCAAGTACAGCAACAGCAAAAAGATGACAGGAAGTCTACAGATACAGCAGTTCGCACACTTTCCAAGAACCAGACATTCTCTTTATGTTGCTAATAGTAATATTCTTTGAGCGGCTGTTTGCTTTATTTCAAAGATGAAAAGGAAAATGAGTAGGTGGAAGACTTACAAAGCAAACTGAAAAAGCTCTACAGGCCCCATATGTTTTAAAAAAAAATTATTTTAATATTGTATTTCTTCACATAAAGAGGTGTCACTTCATTCCATATTCCACCTACCAGTTGCGTGAGTGAGCCCCCAGACCTCCTGGCCGTAGACGTCGGTCTTGTTCCAGACCAGCTTGTGAACCAGACCGGGCCCCGCGGGGTACCACCGCTGATACAGCCGTCCTTGGACGGACGCGCGGACGTGCACCTTGGACAGACCGCCCAGAGGGGAGACGGGCGAGGACGGGGACGGCGGGGTGAGGAGGATGCGCAGCAGCGAGGAGTAGCCGGCGGCGCGGGTGCTCAGGTAGCTGAGCTTCAGAAAGGCCCCTGGGATGGAGACCTCCTCATGAACCGCCTGGGGAGAGAACAGGGAGAAATACAGCAGGGAAGGGAGAGGTGTTTCATCAAAACGTTGTCATTTGGAAAATGAGCTGGTGAAAGAACGGCTATTGGCGAGTTAAGGAAAGGGAAAGAAAGCTGCAGGACAGAATGTACAGGAAGAACTCAAAGTTTTTATGATCGTGTTTTTCTATTTAAGTACTAGACTGAAAGATGCCTCAAAGTCATTCTGGTTAATATTAGTTCATTATCTTGCAGAAGATTTATTAGTGTTCAAATTAAAGACCTAAAATCATGCTGTTTTTTTTTGTTTTTTGGTTCACACCATTCTCAGCGAGTTCTTCTCTCATTTAGGTCCTGGGTGGAACACGCTGGAACACGGCCTGCTTTTCTTCAGACCTTTCCTGCTTCCTGTCTCTTTTGTGCGGAGGTTTTGTTCATTGACGGAATAAAATGTTCTCTCGCTTGTGTTGATCATCTCTTTCTACAAATCCCATCCAATTCTCCAAAGTCTGCCAGAACAAATCACAGACAGAGTGTAGATGGAATGAAATCTGACATTTTCAAGTAAGAAAAATGAAACAAATAATAATCATGTTCTTGTTGGGAAAAAAATGAAGGATTCAAGATCAATCTTTTCCAAATCAAAGTACGCCACTCCTCACTAGCTGGAGTTCCCTTAGAAATGTGAGCAAAACCTCACTGATATCCCATTGATGTTGAAAAAAGGAAATGTTGCAATTATGTTTTTTGGAAACGAAAGGAAACACAATTAAAATCACACGCGAATAAGTTTGTTCATGTGATGAGTTATCCTCCAACTATTTCCTGTTGCTGACCATGTGACTCGTGTAATGCAAAAAAAAAAAACAAAAAAAAAAAATATATAATGTTTCAATTGGAGTTTTGCGAGATAAACCACTTTTTTTTTTTTTTTCAAAAATTGCTGTATCTCCGTTTAGCGAATTTATTTTCAAAACGTCCAAATTAAGCAATTATATGGTCGACGGAAACGCAGCTAGTGTCGCACAGAGTGGTGGCAGTCGCATGTTTTTGTTTCAAGTGGAACTAGTGAGTGAAATCATAAGGGAGGAGGTCGACCTCCAATGTAAAAGAAAATATCGAGAACCAAAAGTGATTTTTTTTATTTTTATTTTAAATACAGCAGTAGAATGCAAAATCTTTAATTAAAATAAAACTTTATCAGGAGTGTAATGTGTATAATGCCATTTTGTTATTTATTCAACTATTTGTTTGCTGCAGCTCACAATTAAATCATTAAAACCGTCACTAAGTTGGTTTATTGGTTCATTGGTTAACCTGCAAAGAGACTCAATCAAAAACTAATCAATCATCTACTGCATGGCTGCCTTTGACGGGTAAGGATGAAAATAAAGAAATGAGTTGCTGCAACATCCCATTTTTTTTAATCAACCTATTTATTCTTTGAATATACCTCATAGGAGATTCATTTCAATTATCACATACATGTTTACGCCAAAAATTCCAGATATGACTGTATATAGAGATTTAGAAAGTCATATTGAATTGTAGCACTTTTGGTCCTTGGTAGGAGAGCATATATGCTTAAGTTTGTTCAGCTTATTTATTCTATTCATGTTAAACAATAAATAGAAAGTCAACAGCCTGACCTCTACATCTGCCTTCCAGTCACCTAATTTGCCTTTGTGGTTGGGAAGTGCATGGAGGAAGCGCATATTTGCATTATGCTCATTTCTTCTTTGCATGAAGTAAATAGGAAATGAGCTAAATTTGCAAAATCCTTTGGGACTCGGCTTGTTTGCTGCTGAGCTGTAGCAAATTGCATCTAGGAGTTATTGTTACTGATCTACAGATATTGTCACGTTGTGCGCAGGTTTCACAAGGATGTTTGATTGTCTTATTTCTTCCCATCACGAGGGATGACATTTTTTTGGGAGGGTTTTTGGGGGGGTCTTTTTTTAAGCCTCTCAGGGAAATGTTAAATGAAGCACAGTGAAGTGCAAATTAATGCTCACTCAGAAGATGAATCCAATTGACTTTAGAGAATATTTTTCACCAAGCAAGTGACGCAAGTGATTGAAATTCTTAAGAGCAATGTTTGAAAATTGTTTATCCAAATGAAAGCGAGAGAGAGAGTACAAAGTCAGATCGTGAATCTTTCCAAGTCTGACAAAGGAGGAAAATTTTCAGGGCGGACTGATAATGGAGCACACAACTTTAATTGTCTGAAAACAGAACGGATTCTCATTTTTAGCTTGCCTATAGATTCAGAATAACACATGCAGACATGGATGTTTCATGGATACCATGAACAAGGTCCTAGAATAATTCAGAGTGTTTTACTATTTATCAGAATCGGTAGAGCTCATTAAGCATATTCCAATAATTGTCCTTGGGTCTGAGGCTAAAGAGCTCTGGTGTTAAAGACTGATTTACTCCAAAATCCGTCTTCAGCCCCCTTTTGATTCATGAGGTGAAGTTTGAAAGCCACGTTTCGAGTCATCCAGACATAAGTTTTCTTCAAGTGTTTCCAAAAGATGAATTATTGTCTCTTTTGATAATTATAACCTTGAGCTTGAAGATTCTGGAGCATTAACTTCATTCTTGGTCAGAGTTTGCCTCGCTGTGGAACGTGACACCTTCCAGTTTAGTATAAGTTTGAAAGATGGTGGTTCCCAGGCTGTTCTTGAACATCATAACATGTTTTGGTTAACTTCTGGGATGACGGTTTTGGTAAAACTTTTACCAAACCTTCACATGAATGAAAACACACATCGGAACTGGTTTTGGAATGGTAAAAAGGTGAATATTGAGTTTCCAGCAGTGCCTGCATCTCAATCCTATTGAGTTTGTGCCAGAAAATCAAGCTATAAAAATGAATTAACTCAAATTTCAGGACACACATCTAGTCTGAATGATGATGGTTAATAAAACGACTGAGGTGAGAGTTCAACTTCTAGAGATATTTAACCAAATATTACCTAAGTATCAAATGTTTGAATCTATATGTATAATTGACCTTGTGAGGATTAGAGCAAATAATACGTTTTGAAAATGACTCAAGCTGTTTTATATACACATTCAGTTCTGTTTTAAAAATGTCTCCCTCTTTGACTTAGAGTCTCATTTAGTACTTCCAGTAGTTGGGATGAAGAATTTTCAAACATTGTTTCAAAGAGTTTCAATCACTTGCATCACTTGCTTGGTGATAATATTCAAATAAACCATATAAAAGCTCCAATCCGATACTAAGATTTGCGAGATGAGGATTTTGGTTGACTTCCGCTACGGACAGCACCTCTCAGCCGCTGCATCAGACAGTGGAGGCTCTGAGCTGCTGTTTCAGCTGCGGACTGATGCCGTCTCAGAACAGAAAATAACCCTGCCACTGACCGTTCATTTCCACCACTGAGACATTCTGCACTTTGCCCGTTTAGTTGTACTCAGTTTTCTTTTGCCCCCCCGTAAGAAGGAACTGTGCAAGAACTCACATGTATCACTATCGTTCCTGCTTTTTAGCAGTCTAATGTGAATAGTCTTTATTTTTGCACCAGCATTCCTATGTTCATTTTGATTTCTAGAGACTATTGCAATTTCTACTTTTCCCAGTTTGTGCGGGTTGCTTATTATTGGATCTGTAAAGCTGATCGTTTATGGTACATAATCTCCAATATTGAAATCAAACAATTATTTAAGAATGGCTGCATTTCCTTTACAAATGTCCTCAAAACTTTTTCGATGTTCTGCTAATGTCGATAAAACAGAATTTTGCAACAGCGATGTTTCTGTTAAATTCAAAATGCAATTAAAATTGCACGTACAAAAGCTTGCTCACCTAATAAGTCATTAAAAATCACAACAGTGAGATATTCATATTTCAGCCACGGCACAGCGTTCATCATCAGCCATCAGAGAAGACGTCAGCTTCTTATAATTCTGAGTGCAGCTACTTACATGTGGGGATTTTGGGGGGGGAAATGGTTGTTGGTGATTTTACAGAAGCGCTACGAGTTCAACACTTAAGAACGACAAACTAAACCTGATGAACCGGGCGATGCTGTGAGACCTGTGGAGGAGTCAGACGCTCCACCTCGTGGCTACAAATAAACCTGTTGCTTTTGTATACAACAGGAAAATGTGTTTCCATTGCAGTTTTGCAAAATGCACCAACTTCTGAAACTGCCGTGTTTCCATTAAGCAAATTTATTTTCGCAATTCTAATCTGAGCAACTTTATGTTCAGTGGAAATGCAGCTACTGTGCCAACGTGTTGTACCTGTAGCTCAGGCACAGCCGGGCCCTTCTCTGCGCATGCTCCTGTGTATCTGGGGAGCGGGTAAGGCAGGACCAGTGGATAGGGACTCAGAACGCTCCTGATGTCACATTTTGGCGTCTCAGGCTCCTCCCTGGCCATGGTCACATGATCTAAGACCAGGAAGTTGTTGTTTGGCGTCCATATGGTGCGTGTCTGTGGCAGGAAGGGCGGGCGCTGGAACATGAGGGTCACAGACATGGCGCCGAAAGTCACCAAGTCGAAACTGGAGTCAAAGCAGAGCGAGACGTGGTCAGGGCTAACAGTAAGGGCGGAGCGATCCGTTGGAATGTGCGCGCCTGCGCTCTCTACCTCCCGTCCTTCCTGCTGACGGTGTAGCCGTACTCGGGATGCTGTGGGAAGGTGATGTTGACTCCAACTAGAGGCGAGCCGTCCTGCAGCACGACGTTCCCTCGAATCACAGCCACACGGCTGTCAAAACAAAGGTGGCGAGATAAAAGAGAGAGGGGAGAGAAAAAATAGAGATAAACAGGGAGACATGACAGGTTCAGAATGACGGAGAGCATAATCATTGCTTGAAGAAAGCAGCACATTGTCATGCACTAGCCAAATGACCTTGTGTTGGAAGAATAAGCAGCCGCCTTTATTCTGCTCAGTGCTTTTCTCTTGTATTGCTCGGAGAAGTATGCCAGAGATTGCTAGGATACAGGCCATAAATATAGCTTCATCCACAACGACGCCTCAACAGCTTGTCATTTAAGAAGCAAACTTTAATCTCTCGTTGAAGGAAGACTGTGTCAAATAGAAGAAGAGGCTGGTTTTTTTTTTTGCTAAGCAGTTTTTCAGCTATTATACATAAATGTACAGTGTGTCTTTAGCAGCATGTGCAATGGTCAAACGAAGACAATTGAGGTTTGACAGAAGCATTCATTACTGTGAACATGCGGGTCAGTTTATGAAGTGGAGGGTAAATTTCATCCACACAGCAGTTCCTGAGTGAAGAAGTGACTGTCATGCCGGCTTATGGCGAAAGTTTGAAAAACAAATGGAACCTGAAATCTGAGACCTTAGGATCCAGAACATTTCTATGTTTTGTCGTTGTCGATGAAGCAAGCAGCAGGTTTATATCTCATTAGAAGTTTTGGGCAACCCAAAAGAAGACACTGCTGTTATTACTAGCATGATATTAAATGTTAGGGTTTCATTCAACTGTTGTAAGATAAGGGTTGTGAGTTTTTAATAAATTTTTTCTAGAACGTATTCAGTAGTAAGCCTACCTGAAAAACTATCTATACCTAGCTGTGTCGCTAAAACAACACAACTGCAGGTTTAGCTAGCTAGCTTGTCTTGTTCTCAGATCCTTTTTCCGTTCTTTATAATAATAAACATCGAGTCTATAGAGTAAACAAAGTTCTCCTCATCTCTTAGTCTTTGATTCCCACCATTTACAATAGAACAAACTTAACTGTCTCTTAAAGGAAACGCCTTGGTGGCGTCCTTGTAGCTATTGCGGATGTCCTCCAATGTGCCGGACAGGACTTTAGCTGGCCTTTCTAATAGAGCCACACATCAGTGATGTGGCATTTCTGAAGAAGTGCCGGTTTTCAGAAACCACCAGACGTTCTCAAGAGGACCCAAGGGATCCTCTAAAGCTTTACGGCTCTGTTTGAAATGAGGAGTGGAAAAACACAATTCAAAATGTGTCGAGGGAAGTCAAAGTTATTTTTGCTTGAAAGCAGCCAATCGTGGCAGTGCCTCCATGATGATTAAGTTAGGGATATTCTCTCTTTTGGTAGAGCTAAGACGGTATTCACTGAGAATAATAATGCATATTAAGGTACATTTGGTGGTTAAATTATTAAACTAGGCATTTACAAGTCTTTATTTTAGAGAGGGCCTCAAGCATGTGCAGATTTTTGCAGCGATTGTAGACCAACACTCGTGAATACCAAAGGTTCACTGCATGAAAGATTTTTGAATTAGGGAATTGCTTGGAACATTTTAAAGTGACAGGTGCAAATTTTAATTTAACTTTGAATTGGATGCGATTCAAATGTTTACTGGTCATTTTGTTCCTGTTGAGCTCACGGTGATGTCTATTTAAAGTAACTCCCAATGATCTAAACATAGTCTCCAAAATGATTACATATTACACGCGTTAAAATACATAAAAATAGGTCAAAAAAAGTCAGTTCATAGGAGCAAACTCATTCACACTTCGTGAAAGAGGTAGAACGCAAATTAGTTAGGAAATCAAACATCATGATTTAAGTGCATAGATAAGAAACAGAAGGTGGAAGGGATTGAATAGCTGCACATAGATATGATCAGGATCTGAACTGGAAAAAGTCTCTCCACATTCACACCCACACACAGCCCTTTAATGAAGGAATATCTATTACACCAGAAACAGAGGCTAGAAGAAGAATGGGGAGGTTTCTGTGGGTGACTGCATCGGCCCGTTTGTTACTCCCATCCTGAAAGCCGCCATTGATTTCTTCACTGAAAAAAAACAAAAAAAAAAACACAAGAAAAACTGCCACGTAATTAATTTATTTGCTTATTCCACAGGAAAGAACTGAGTTGGGGAAGCAATGTGCCTTTGCCCATTTATCAGAAACCCATCATCGCTTGTTTATCATCCGAATCTTTGCGGACCATCATAATGCAAAGGAGAGGCGCATTTTTCACCGTTAAGAGGGCGCTGAAGAATTCATGGAGACACCTCTGTGACTGGCGCAACTGGATGACAGATAAAGCACTAATACGCAACAAACACAAACTCAGTAGTTGTAGCCTGACACTGACACCGGCGGACGGAGCGTTGCTCTGGCCTAATCTCCCTGGACACACACAGCATCACTGAGATGTATGCAAAGGCGTGCCAACACATGAAAGACCTCATTCACATGCAAACACACACGCACGTTCATTAAACAAATAACGGCAAAGTGGACGTCGTAATTTACTAACACAAATGCTCCATAAGCTGCAATTCACTCCTTTCGGTTTAATGCCCGCCGAGACAATTCAAGGACAGAGACGTGCAAAAGCAAACCCCGTAGAAGAATGCGCCGGCACGCACAAAGCCGCGCATGCAATGAGTAAACAAGTTGCATACCTGGTATCAAAGGGCACGTCTCCCGGGAGAGTGTGTGTGGCCGCCTTGCCGAGGAGGAAGCGTATGCGGCGGTAGAAGCTCTGCGTGTGCGTGCTGGTGGGCGCGCTGGTGAGCAGCGGGCTCTGCTGCAGCAGGGCGAGCGGGTCGGCCGAGCCGTGGCACAGCGGGTCGGAGCCGCAGCTCAGCTGCTCGCAGCAGTCCGGATCCACGCAGTCGATGAGTCCGTCTGGAGAGCAGAGGATGTTAAGAGACGTTGCATGTTTCACTTCAGTGAAGGCGAAATGGGAGCGTCTTTATCATGCACAGTTAATTGATGATTTTAAGGACTTCAGTGGATTTAAGGGACTGGCTTAAATACAGCACCCTCTGTAATTATTGGCACCTGCTAACGAAGTGCAAAAGGAAAAAAAACATTCTATTTTTATTAACTTTGTCTTTCACAGTTAGAATATTTTGTTGCTTGTTTCTTATATCAACACATACCTGACTTACTTGAATAACGTGCTCTCTAGCTTTTCTGATTCTGTTAGTCACAGGTTTTTTTTGGTTTTTTTCCTCACCAGGGGGTCTTTTTGTGGGCTCTAGTGTCCCTTATATGACAGTAGGCTGACAGGAAAGGGGGAGAGAGAGGGGGAAAGACATGCGGCAAACGTTGGCCGGGTCCGGGAATCGAACCCACGACCGCCACGTCGAGGACCACCACAGCACGCCCCACGTTATGTATATTTTTATAGAGATTAAGCTTTTTCACTCATCAAAATGACTCTCCAAGTTTCATTCCTGGATATTGTGCATGGAGGTGTTAAAAAGGAGAGCAGACAAACTACTCCGGCTCGATTCACATTCAGTTTAGTGCAGTGTTTTGGTCTGGGGACCATTCTGCAGCCTTTGAATGAGGAGCATAACAGACAACCCTGGGAATCCGCTTCAAACACAGAAACTCAACAGTGTTTTCAGTAAAACGTCTTTACAGATCGGCTGCAGCACAGGCCACTCTGAGAGATCCTTATACAGCCCACAGCAATACCCTTCACATTTAGAGAGACACAGCTTCTACCATGTCCAGTTTTCCTCTCGGAGCCATCAGGTATGATTTTTAGCTGAATTGAAATTGAGGACTCTGACGAGAACAGGGTCTGGAAGCATGTACGACAGAAAACAAGTGAAAATCCAGCAAATACTTGACACGGGGCCAAAGAGATCAATTTAAATGTTTTCTAATTTTTGCAAAGTCTTTGGAGACTGGAAGCCTTTTCCTGCCTGAATGACTCACAGGTCGGAGTTAAGTAGGATGCCTTCTACAAAATGAACCTTCTGCTGAAAATGAGAAGACAGAAAAATGAATGCGGAAAAAGTGTCCCAAAAATAAAAACAAAACGATTTGTGAAAGCTTTTCAAGAAGTGCAACCATTACAAGGCTTTTTTCTTTTTTAAGAGTCAACATGAAACTATGTAGTCCGAGTCGAGATTTTTCAACAATACCTACATGACAAACACTCAAGTGGTCCCGCTGGATCTCATGAAATCTATGATAATGAACTACCTGTGCATCTTCATTGCGACAATAAAATTCATTATGGGCCATCAGCTGGCAATTACACCATATAACCCTAGAAATAGGCTCAGATTCCCCCTCCCACCCCACAGCGTCGCTTGAGTGTGATCCATAAAAGTCTAGCGTAAACAATGGGGGTCACAAACACAAACCGAGGCGACAGGTAATGGGAGCCGGGCCGGCATTCGTGTTTTCCTATTTTGAACGCAGCTCTAAAAAGGCAGGAAACAGCGCTGACATTTAAATGCATCTGACTGAGGAGCGGGGAGCTAAAGGGCAACAATATTCTATTATAACCTCGTCCTACAAAAGGTAGCGCGCCACAATGGGTAATTTCCATAAGAGATGCTGTTTGAACTTGAAAGCAGACTATTAATTGAATTTGAAATAGCATTATCATTAAAAGCAATACGAGAAATCGCAGCTTTAAGAGGCAGATGTGGTTTTCTTGCGCAACTCGAGTGAAATATGCAGAAGAAGCTTTTTTCTTTTTGTATTATTATTATTATCAAAAATAATACATTTCTTCTTCTATTGCTGCCGTTCAGGTAACATAAATCAGACTCTCTCCTCAAACTTTCTCTCCGTCTGATTGCCAAAGATAGAATCTTTCCATCTCTGTCTGTCTTGAGAGACCCAAAAAAAAAAAAAAGTAGAAGAAGAAGAAAGGAAAAAGAAGACAGCTGTGAGAGGGAGGCCTATGAGAGCCAACAGTGTAGCTGCCAATTAAGGGAGAGGACCGAATTGAGTGGTAGGAAATATAGCATTTGAAAGGCTGCACATAGAGTCAGAGGCAGAGAAAGAGTTGTCTGAGTAAATCTTTTAAGGTTTTGTCAGGTTCTTTTAGCATAATCAGAACTAAACCGAAGAGCTCCATGCGACCAACGCGACGATTGGAGGTAATCCACTAAGGCTCACGCAGCAATTTTATGCCATTTAATAATCAGGGTGATAGTGGCTCACCTTAAATATTCCCCAATAAAGCATTTACGGCTTTATTGGCTATAATAATAAAAACGAAATCCAAGATAATGCCATGGATCGTTTCCTCCTGTCGCCAGCCTCCCGGTTTACAGTCCAGGGCTCCACGATTGTAATCCGGAATAAGAAGCCGTGACTCACGTTTCAAGCAGCCATCAGCCATGACACTTTGAAGCATTGGCTGAGTCAGACGTGCGGCTTTGGTAAACAATGTGCAAGAAAAAAAGAAAATCAAGCAGTTACTTTGTAGCTATCAGAAGCCGTGCGCCAACAGGAAAGTGTGTGTGTGAGGCTTCCTGCTGCTGCGGATTCAAACACCTCTCTCTGCACAAATCTGGAACAAAACAGGAGAAAAAACAAAACAAAACGAAAAAAAAAAAAAAAAAAAAAACATACAAGAGCGAGCTTTCCATCCAAAACAAAGGCAACCCTACCTTGTTTGTAGTGATGGATTATGGCAGCACCCTTAACAACCGTGTGTGCATAATGGATATTTGATGGAGTTTCAAAGCGAACGGGGCAAAGTTGAAAGCGGTGTGATATTGCGCTGCATGGGAACCTGGGTGTGTGTTGGAGACGAGCTGCCGATGGGACCGAAATGGTGAGGAAGTAACTGTAATGAGCACATCTGTGTCTGAAATGCTATTTTCATGCTTTTTTTTCTTCCTTTATATTTGAGGAGTGAATAAACAGCTACAGTACATGACTGAGCCGACTCTCACCTTTCCCCCCCCTCCCCCCAAGTTTGGAGGTTTCTTTAAAACAATAAAAAAAAGCAAATCTTCCATGTGGGTTTCTGTATTTAGACTTGAAAAAGTCTCTTTTTATCCTCGGAGACGGCCAGGTATTTAGCTGTGATTTGAGCGCGCGAGCGCAAATACATATTCAACGCGCTGCAATAACGGGCAGCAGGACTCACAGCGGGACCGGGATAACACAGAGAGACGGAGGGGAGGAACGATGAGGAGGACCTTTTTTAGTGGAGAAGAATGGCGATGGGGATGATTGGAACGGAACGAACAATCTGCCAATGAGACGGGGATGGAAGAGGTAATAGCAGTGGGAAGGGAAGAAAAAAAAAGGAGAGGAGAGATATAATATGATAGATGATGTAAAATGTCACCTCCGTCATTGTCAGTTCCATCACTGCAGTCAGTTTCCATGACAACGCTGCATCCTGGCCCACTCCATCCAGCCTGGCAGATGCAGCGCCAGCCACTCTGCTCCAGGGTACAGCGTCCGTGACCACTGCATAACCCCGGGCAGCCGTCTAAAAAGACAGGTCCCACACACACACACGCACACGCATACACACACACACACACACGCACACACACACGCACGCACGCACAGACATTGTGGATTTTTGCATTTGTAGGTGAACATGTTTCTAAGTCAATTACAATATGTTTCTGAAGGTAATCGATTTCAGGAATTCAATTCAATAAATTACATAAAGAGTTGTAAGTAAGAAGTGTTTATTAGCTGAACAGTTTTCAGATGATAAGTTCATTTCTTAATCCAAACCAACCTGATCCTCTGTGGAGCACTAATTGTCTTTCTTGTTTAATCATGAATTTACAGTGATTAGACACATTTTTGTTCAGTTTCACTCGTCACACTGATTACTGCCCGACCTGAAGAACTGAGACACCACTTCAACAGAACCTTTCTGAGAACATTACAATGGCTAAATGGCCTCGGAAAGCAGAACATCGTGTAAGATGGCAAGAAACAAACTCAGTGACGTTTATCAGTGATATTTTAGGCTTTGGGGCCAATGAGCCATCAACGGGGAAAACACTGAACAGTAAAGGACCGTTCTCAGCCCATCAAAATGACCAAAGCCACTCCTTGGTTATGCAGCAGAGCAACAATCCGACACACACAAATCCACAAAGTTTTTTCAAGTGGCCTAGTCAAAGTACAGAACAAAATCCAACTATGATGATCTGGGAGGACCATGAGCATGTTGTTCATATTTGAAAACCTTTCAATTTGACCAACTTAATGCAGTTTAGCAATCACCATAATGTCTCCATGGTGACGTAAAATACAACACCAGCTTTAAAAATGCAACTCATTACAGTTGTTGCCCCCAAGGCAAGGGAGGATTTAGGGGACAGTTTAATTTTTAGGTAGCGTCAAGTTGGTTTGGAAAGCGTTTCCCCCCTTAATTATGAAAGTTCTTACTTAAAAAAACAAAAATTCTTTGTCTCTTTGTCTAATTATAAAATAGTTTGACAAAGAAAGCAAAAACTCTTTTAGGAGATGAACGTTTTTTTTCACATGCCTCCCTTTTAATGTTGGTGTTATGTAACCCTTTAATTACCTGTAAGCAAATATATCACTATGTTTGTCCTGAATCTAATAAATATTATGTTTGCAGTTTGTGAATGGATGTAATAGGAAATAATATATTTTTTGAAGATATCCAAAGCTATTTAGTTGCACTTTTATGTTCTAAACCAGGACTGTCAAACTCCATTTTGGGCCGTACCAAAAATCTGAATGTTATTGATAAAACCCGTTTAACTGTTAAAATATTAATAAGTAGCTGTCACACCAGGATTTTGTGGTTTTAGTTTTGTTTTTTTGTAATCAAAATTGTGTATTTTGTGATGCTACGTTAGAAATATTTGTAAGGAATTTCTATGATATTTGTGCTAATGTGTGACATTAAATGTGACGCGAGTTTGACACGTGTTCTAAAACAAAGAAACAAAAATAATTAAAGCCTTCAACAAAGCGAAATTACCTTTCACAACGACATCCAGATCGTGAGTGACTGTGGAGGGAAACATGGGAGATTATGTAAAAAAATAAATAAATAAACAATTAGCTTCCACGTTGTCTGACACATTTCGATTGGTGGCGTTTTACAGGGCCACCAATCGAAACGTCAAGACGACCAGCGCCGCTCACCGATGTTGCAGTGCTCCCCCTCCCAGCCCGGCTGGCAGATGCAGGTCCCGTCGTGGCACTGGCCGTGCTCCTCGCAGCGCGGGTGGCACGCTCTCTGGTCGCACGCGGCGCCGATCCAGCCCTCCTCGCACTGGCACTGGCCCTCGGAGCAAACGCCGTGGCTGCCACATGGCACCGGGCACAGCTCTGGAGAACAGGTGGGCGGAGATGTATATGGAGGGAGAGGAAGGGGGGTGGGGGCAGTTAAAAAAAAAGAAGAAGAAGAAGCGTGTTAGTGTGAGAGGACGAGAAGAACGAGGAGGGAGAGAGGAACAGATGGAGGAAACGAGTACTGTAAAGAAAAACAAAGCCGTTAAAACAGACACAGGGGACACGGAGTAGTTTACTAATTTAGAGCTGAAGGTGGGCTTTCGGATTTAGGTGAGAGAAAGACGGGGCGGTGGGGGTGGGGGGACAGGGGGACGGGAGGCAAAACCTCAGAGAGTTTTAAAAATGTACTTTCTCACAACACATAATCTCCTCACCTCTAATAGCTCAGCCGCCTTAAGGAGGAGAGGAGTGAATAGACTCATAATAAAAGCCAAATGATTCGTATTTGCGCTGCGATATTTAAGCCACCGAGACTCCAGTTCACCTCCATCACTCCTTTCTGACGTTTCGATCAGATTTAGTGAGGGTGCGATAATACCCCGTCTTTCGCCACGTTTCTCCGTTCGCTCTGTTCAGGCTTCCTTCTCTTTTTGCAACATCCCCTTAAAATCCCCACAGCCACCTCACCACCACCACCACCACCTTTCTCCCTCTCTCTGCAGAGGAAAAGCCTCATCCATCAGTAAAGAGAGCAAAGTGCTGGAGGCACACGAAACCTACTTATCCAGCTGGAGTAAAAAGAAAAAGAAAAAAGTTATTTCAATTTAAATATACATAGCATGGAGAGGGAGCTAAAAGTGGATTCAAGATTTTTTTTCAGGCTCTCTATTAGAATTACATTAGCTTAGCCACGCCTCAACAAGACCAGAACATAAGAATCGCCAGGGCCTTTTGATTAAAAGGCCAGCAGGTAGAGAAAGAGGAGGCTAATATCTCCAATATTCAGCCATGGTCCATCATTATCATGAGGTATATCGCCATCATACGGGCCTGAGCAGCTGCTGCCACAGGTCGCCTGCAGAGCTTCGGTAAAGCAGCCGCTCCTCCTCCGAGCTCTACGTTGTAAGTGTGGTGGAAAGAGAGAGAAGCCTGGCTTACAATGGCTTTTTCCCTTTCTTTTCGCTAACGCCGCAAGGACAAGGACACTTTGAACAGTGCGTTTTCCACCGAGCCGCGTTCGACGCTTTAAAACACAGCGATGCGTGGGCTTGAGTAGCTTTGGCACAATGGCTTACCTCGCTGCCTGTTTTCCGTATCGTCGTCACGTGATTGCTGAGCATGTAACCGAGCGGCCATTTCTGAGAGCAGAGAAAAGTAGCGATGCTGGGAAGAGACACAGACGAGAATGTATTGTATTGTTTATTTTGTTTCGTTTTACACGGCGGGGCCCTTTTAAGGTGTTGGAAATTAGTTCAAGAGTATTTAGTAACTCTAAAATATGCTTTGATCGAAGCCATTCTGCTGTAGTTCTGACTTTATGTTTGTGGAAAGTAGAGTTTCAAGCTTTTTCAACCCCTAACAGATTTTCTTCCACGTATATCCTGTATGTTAGCCTGCCTGCCCCCTCTCTAGAAACGTATCCCAACAACTCACTATTGGCTTGTAGCAGAATATTTTATTGTCTATTACCATCTCTTTATCACGTTTACATAAAGAATCGAGTGAATTGCTGTTTGTATTCTCCCACCTGAGCTGTAGGTCCTACAGTGAACCTCTTCATGGTTCAAACTAACAATTATTTTAGTAATCGATTAATCAATTATTCTGATGATTAATTGACTAATCACAATCAAATTTAAGCACATACTTTCTTTTATACAATATTAGAAAGAAGTTAAAAGATGCAAATAAACAAGTGATTGAATTTAATTTTTAAATAATAAAATAAGTAAATCTGAACTGAGTGAAGCAAAAACTATGCCACTTGAGGAGTTTTTTTTTTTTTGGCTAAAACCTATTTACAGGCAAAGATGTTTTTATCTTAAATGCAACAAAGGCATTTAAGATAAAAACATTTAAGATACAAAAGCATATATCTATGCTTTTGTACAGTTTTGGCTTAATTACTGGTCTCGTTTATTTTTTCCAGCAGGGGGCTTTTTTTTAAAAGTATGTAGACTCCAATTAACAATTATTAGATTACTACTCCAGTTGATTATTGGTGGATGATTGATCGTTTCAGCTCTACGGTCTACATGCATAAACAGTAACGGCAAAAAGAGCACCAGGCCTTTAAACACCAGCCCCACTGTTCCTCTGAGTATCTGACAGAGTTTGCGGCAGTGAGCTCTGCGTTTTTCCCCTCATTCAGCTGAAGAGGAATGCGTGTCCAAGTGGTGGTGTGTACACGCTGTAAGTACGCGGGCGTGAGCGTGCGGAGGAGTATGACTGTCAATGCAGAGCGATACGAGTCCTGGTGCATAAGTGTGCTTTGGAACGTTGCAGGCAAAGAGTCATGTGGGGAAATCTCATTTATAAATGGCAACACACACACACACACACACAAAAAGATTTTACATAGTAGCAGTAGTACCTCAATTCCACTGATGTCTCTCACATTCAAAGGAAATATTATCTGCAAGAACTCATCCTTTAAAAGAAAACTAGCGAACTTGTCAAGTATAATTTTAAAATGTTCTCTTTTTTTTTTTTTTGTAACCTGTAGATATGCAGACTAATTCCGCCCTCTTCTCCCCTCCATTCCTCCCGCCCTGCGCCGCCGCCGCCACCTTACCGGTGTAGCAGTCCGGTCCAGTCCAGTTGGGCTGGCAGGTGCAGGTGTCTGACTCTGGCAGGTAGGTGCCGTGTCCCGAACACTGTTCCTGACAGGCCGGCAAGGGGTCATCGCAGCTCACGCCGGCCCAACCCGCCGAGCACACGCACTCGCCGCGCACGCACACGCCGTGCCCGCTGCACTGGGGGTCCGCACAGTCCACTGCAGACAGAAAGGAGAGCAGGAACAAACACGTAAAAAAATAAAGATAAAAGCAAGAGTGAGTCAGAGGTGAAGAGGGGGAGTGACAGGGCGGGTGCGTGGGTGGTGGTGGTGGTGGTGCGGGAAGGTCCGTCTCATTATAATCATCAGTTCACAGAGTATGAAAGCAGTGTTCTTTGCATCCCATCCAGGAGTTAACCACCCTCGCTACAATCCCTGTATCTGTTCCACAACATTACACTTCATAGGACACTTAGAGCCGAGGCTATGATAAGGACTGAAATGACTTGCCTTGGTGTGTGTGTGCGTGTGTGTGTGTGTCGGGGTGGTCTGTGCTACACTGTGTTAGTGTGTGTAATTACAGCCCTGAGCGCAGAGCCAAAGCTCAGCAGAGTTCGGCTTAACTCTACCCGGCTCGGTCGCTGAAGGTCACACACCTGAGTCGGTGTGTGCAGGACACGGCTTTGAAGGCAGCAGCAAAAAATGAAAAAAGAAAGAAAGAAAGGAAAAGAAAGAAGACGGACGGGACAGCCGGCCTGATAGATTCAATCCAAGGTCTCCGTTCTGTTTGTTTGTGGTAATTTACTGAGCTGCTTCATGAGCGATAGAGGCCGTCTGTAATCTCAGTGCCTTACAAACTGTTCATAGGCCTTTGAATTTATTTTATAATAAAGTAACAATAATTCTTGAGTGGAGAGAAGAATATATATGTATTTAAATACTATATATTTTTTTTTAAAACCAAAGAAAGTCAATCTAAAAAACCAAGACTGTATTAGTTTACTACTGGTGTTGCAGAGTGTTGCACTGTTGTTACAGGTGCAAATCTTTTGTAGTGTCTCTCTGTCAGCTCTGCATTTCTAAAAGCTGAATTCGGTGTTAAGATTTCATAGAGAACATCTCTATGAAATCAGTGATTTTCACGCCTTAACTTCCAGGTTCTCCATTCCTATTCTGCACTTTGACAACTCCTCAGGACTCGATTTTATTTGGCTTAAGGGCCATATCTCAAGGAGGCACTTGAAAACGTTATTTGCACTTTGAATATTAACTAAGTTGAAATCCTGTCTTTTTTGGGAAGGTTATGTGCAGCGACTTCTAATTTTGCTGGAAGACCGTGTCTTAAGCTGAAGAAATTTTTTTTTTGCAAATATGATTGCAACTTTTTGAATAAGGTGGCGCAAAAATCTGAATTTTAGATTGCAACAGTAAGAGAAAAAAAACCCCCCAACAAATAACACAAAACTTCACATCACCCTTCTGCACTTTCTTCAACGTATTCGCTCTGCCTCATTTAATGTTTGCTTGGAGAAAAACATTAAATGGAGTTTCTTAAGGCTTTCTTTCAACAAATGGCTTTCTCCCTGCAGCTCTTCCATTAAGGACAAATTTGTGGAGTGCACAACTAATAGTTATCCTCATCAACAGATTCTCCCACCTGTGCTGTGAATCTCTACAGCTTCTTGAAAGTTAACTCGGACCAACAGGGAGTGTTTTCCGATGATGGATTGAAGTGAAGAACTTTGAGACATTCGTTGTCAAAACCAGTGGTTTTGGAAGCTTTAAAAGTCTACTTTTTCCCCCCCAACATGTCTATGGCTACACGGAATAAAATAATATATACTCACAGTCTGGTATGAAAAAAAAAAAAAAAAAAAAAAACTAATTGCTCATAACGGCTTTCAAAGATTTATAATTGATTCGCCGCTTCTAAAAATTGTTTCAACATGTTTCGCCCAGTTGGCAAAGTAGGCCCTTTCTTCACGTCTCCCGGCTTCTGCGTTACATCAAGTTGTGACGCTGTCAAGGCAACAGCTTGCGAGTCATTTGCTGATAAATTATATAATGTAATAACTAATTCAAAGAGCGTGCCGGTTTCGATGCGGCGCAACAAGAAATCCTGCTGGAAACAGAGAGAGAGAGCCTGCGTTTGTAGTGAAACATTTGGGCCGTGCTCGGGGTTCCACAGGCTTGCAGTTGAAAAGAAGCTGAATATGAGTTATTCAACAAGCCACGTTTGATTGGCATTAAGAATACTTTGGCACAAAACGATAAGCAATTGGAAGACGTTATGAAGCTTTACGTGTAATGTCAGTCAGAAACGGTGTCATTGAGTTTAGTTACATTTCAACACTATATTGCATTTTGGTTGTATTAACGTAGGTCTGTTTTTGCTTGCAATGGACTGAAGCAGATAATATGGTTGACATTAAAATGATGCTTAATTGAAATACAAATGGATTAAGTTTCACCTTCACTCAAGTAAAGTCCATTCAAAATAAGTTCAGCTGTCCTGTACGAGTAAATACGAAAGGTGCAGAAAGACCTCAAGCTGGGATATCGAACCCAGGACTTGGAAGGGCTGGAGGAAGCTACGAAAAGTTTCAAATACTAGTCAGTTTTGACCCCAAAACCTTACGAAAGCTGAACACGGATCCAATTTTTCAGTGTCACGGTGAGTTCAGGCTCACATACAATTCAAAAGCAGAACGGTTTCACCAGAACCGAATTTAGTCTCAAAATAAATCTGATAGAAAGTCCGTGAGGTGACCTGAAGATGGCTGTGGTCGAAAGATATTCTCACAATCTGATAGATCTGGAAAGCTTTTGCCAGAAAAATGGACAAATATTACTAAAGACGAGACGTAGGACGCTGACAGACTGCTACCAAAGAAGACTCGAATGCTAAAATACAATCAGAATATGAAATCATGAGAAATATTTTGACTAGAAAAAGAAGAGAAAGACATTTTTCCATTTTTTTTCTGGCTCTGCACATTTTAAAAAAAAAATTAGCTGTCATTCTAACCCTTAAAGAGATGAATTAAGCTTCTCTCAGCTGACATTTGGCCCCTCTCAGAATGAGTTTGAAATTGACTCAACTCTCCAAGTTTATTTACCCAAATTTTGTGTCAGAAAGGAGTTTAAAATTTTCTTCTGAGCTTCTGAAGGATTTCACACAAACCTTTTGACTCTGCTAAAGCATATTCACTCCAGTTGTGAAAACTCTATTTAAATTTAAGTAGGCCGACTCTGAAATATTAAGTCGCCAGTTTTTTTTTCTAACGTTGTGTGACAAGTACATTCAGCAAATTGGGAGGCAAATTTGGCCTGAATTAATTAAAACGCACTGTACAGTTGTTCAGAGTCGGCAGAACCAGCTGGTACCTGACAGTCACCGCAATGGATCAACGTGAAATTCCTCTCAGCCTCCTAAATCCTGGTAAACATTAAAAATAGCAGTGCCACTCCCTCAGGTGAATGCAAATTGGGTCGAATTAAACGTTTGCCTCATTAGCTTGAAAACGTCTTACCTTGTTCACAGTTGACGCCCTTGTAGGCTGGGCTGCATATGCAAATCCCCTGGATGCAGTTGCCGTGGTTGGAGCAGGTGGGGTCGATGCATTGACCTTCCTCCACGTTACACTCCGCCCCCTTCCACCCTGGCAGGCACACGCACCTTCCCTTCTCGTACATCCCGTTCCCGCTGCACAACACTGGGCACGAATCTGCAACAGAGCCAACCGGGTTTACTCGTAGGGGTATGCTATTGCTAACCCACGCGCAGTATGTTAGTCGCGAGACCACGTTGACCTAGCATGAATGGGGCTACGCTCCCTATCTGAGATAGTGCAGGGATTCAGCAAATCCTTGAGCAGCCCGACTTTCCCTCTCCTTCCACCTATACACACACGCATACATCCACTCGAGCTTTATCCCTCACGCTGTTTCAATTTACTCAAGCGCCACCTGAGCCTGGCTACCACGGCAACGCAGGAATCGTGGAAAATCCTCCCCGACGTCCCCCGCGCTCCTTCTGAACAGGCCGTGAAAACAATCGTGAAAGAGGAAGATTAGGGAGGAGAACATTAGGCGTTTTATAGGACGGGGGTGGAAAAAGGAGAGCTTTCTCCATGCAAAGACGGAGTGGTGTGTGGCTAATGTAATGCCGGCCAGCTGGAATGAAGTCCGCCGGCGCTGGAGGACTCTGACATTCTTACTACTTTACAAAAATTGTGCAGTTAGTGAAATTTGCATATATGTGAAAATTTGTTTTTTGTTGTTGTTGTTGTTGTTGTTTTGTTTTTTTTGTCATTGGTGGTAAATATATTCTAAAAATAAAAATTTGATTTATACTTCGTGGCACTTCGTTACAATTAGATGCGCTCGTCTCTTAGCAACAGACTAAGAAGGCTCGTGTGACAGTTGTATGACAATGAAGGGTTGATAAATATGACAAATATTTATGTACACATTCAAGATCATAAAAAATCTTTCATGATCTTGAATACAAATAGACTTGTAATAGATTATTACAACTCTATTTAAGTTAGCCAAAAAGTTTGACTGAATATTCACCTGCTTAGCATTCGGCTTTCTAAGCTAAATGTGCTAACAAAGAGGAGTGAGCAGAATAAATCTTACGTTTTATTTGAACAATAACAATATTTGTTGTTAATCTGTTGCTAAGAGATGAGCTCGTTTTCTGGCAACCAAGTGCCATGTAGTAAACATCAGATTTTTACTTTTGCAAAATTTAGCCACAGTAAATTTCTTGTGTCTGTGCAGATAAGCAGTATTTCAAAAGAGCTTATGTTTTATAAACAATAATATTAGTTATTATTTTGGTGTTAAGAGATGAGGGGTTTTTTTTTCTGGTAACGAACTGCCACAAAATATAAATCTACTTTATATTTACCACCAATGGAAGAAAAAAAAAAAAACATTTTCTCTTTTCTGCAAAATTCACTAACTGCACAATTTCTGTTAAGTAGCAGCAGTCACTGCTCAGGACTTCAAATGTAAATAGAGGGGCATCCAAAGCATTGTTTTTTCTTTCTTTCTTATTCTGGGGATCATTTGTACTTAATAGCCTGTTCATTCATCCTCAGGAGCGTGTTTTATATGTTTGTTTGATCCTTTGTTAAATCTCAGCCTCCACTGGGTAATAAATCCAGGCCTAGCTTTTTTTATTTTATTTTATTTTTTTACAACCCCTGCTCAAAACCCGGTGTCTAGGCTTTCGAGCAGAGGACTGTACACTGTAGCACAAACAAATGAGCAAAGACGAGAGTCGGGGAATGAATAAATTATGAGCGTAAATAAATCATGGAAAGTGATAATCATATCACCTGTTTGTGTGCTGCGAGACAGACAACCAGGATAATTTAGCATGAGACAGAATGTCCCAGAGAGGGGAAAGTGGAAAGATGAACTGCAAAAAACTGGGAAGACAGAGACAACAAGGTAGAGAATGGAGGAAGGAGATGTCGGAAGTATAGAGAAAATGACAAAAACCAAAAAGAAACACCTCAGAAAACCACAGTGTAGCTCTGGCATGCGACTACCCCACAGACAGTAAGCGTTCTATTAATAGCTGTCATTCAAATAGAGGCCCAGGCTCAAGTGACCGACAGTGGTATGTAGCGGGCAGAAACCAACCGAGGTTGGCCGGCGGTAAAGGCCAGATGATGAAATGATGATTACTGTAAGTGCAATGCATCTTGCAGATATTTCCCACCAAAGTTGGGGGAACCCCAGGGTGTTTAGAAGTCTTCTAAAGTTGAATCTCTCTGCTTGAGAAACAGCAGGGTCCAAGCAGAAAAGCAGATGGTAAATGAGGTACTAAAAGCAGATTCAAAAGCAGAAACCAGCACCATTGCATAATGGTTCGAGGGTGATTGGTTTGCACAGAGCAGAACGAACTTCCCGACTCTTTCTTTAATCCGAGTGCTGGGTTTTATGCCGACGGGAATCCTGTTGGGTAGCTTTTTAGAGGAGTTACGCAATCTGGTAGCATGAGATGTTTGGGTCATTACGATGCCGTGAAAGATCTTGTCAAAGGGAAATGTCTTATAAAGCTGTTAGCATGGGAATTAAAGTTTAGATTAGTAGCTCAAGCCCGACCCGAACCCAAGACGAAATTTAGACAGGGTCAAGCCAGAATTATCTGCTTGATGACCAGGCCGGGGTCAGGCTTCGAGTCTGAAAGCCAAATGAGAATGCAGGATATAAAGTCCTATTAATCTACTGATTGTAGCCTAAATAGAGGAGTAGATAGTTTAACCTGTTGAGGAAATAAACAAAGCTAGTAGAGTGTGGAAGTTCATTAGACCATAACAAGCGCAGGGAACTCCTTGCTGCGCTTCTATCAATCACACATCCAAGATGATTTGTGCTTTGCTCAGCCTGCGGTTACAACAAAATAGAGCTGGAAGACGTTAGACAAAAGCTAAAAGCAGGAGAAATTACACTGCATACTTCAACAGTCTGAACACGTGAGCAGTAAAATCTATTAAAATAACATAGGCTTGGGCCTGTACTATTAGTTAATAAGTCGGACTCCGGTTGGGTTGAATTTTCTAGGCCCGACCTAAACTCTACTGTGACTTCAACTCTTTTACATGCCTGAGTGTATTCTCAGTAATCCATTCTTTACTTCAACAGGCTTAAAGGGAAAAGTCTGATTGCCTTCAATTGAAGCCTGCTGAGGTAAAGGCTTTAATACTTTTGTTTGTTTTTTTAATGCAAATCCATCCTTGTTTTTAATCTATGTGGCAAAAAACAAACAAACAAAAAAACAACAACGACCAAAGCATTTATTTACCCAGAAAGTTTTAAAGTGGACTAGCGGACGACTTATCACATAAATAATGGTATAATAATTCATAATCCCTGCGCGTCCTTGGGTACAAAATAGTCCCTTGGAGTGTAGTTGATCCTTTCTTGTTGAATAATAGATGTTTTGGAAACAACCGGGGCTCTCATGAAACGAGGAAAACAAAGAGCAGAATGGACAGGCGGAAGCACCTGAGCTTGCTTTTGTCCGAGCTCTGCTGGCCGCCTTCACCGGTCGATGCCTCTTACCTTTGGCGCAGTCGGGGCCCAAGAACCCAGCGAAGCAGTGACAGTGTCCGGCCACGCACTCTCCGTTCCCGTTGCAGTCCGTGGAGCAGCCATCCATGGAATCTGCACGACCACACACAAAGACACGCGCGCGGACATGCACACCGTCAGAAATCGACCGGAGAAAAAGGGCAAAAATTGCACATGTGACTGCATAAGCTGGCATGGCTCTCATGGTTTATTGAATGAAAGATCTGATAAGCAATGGATGGCTCCCCAGACACAGGGCTTGTATTAGATTAGTCTGATCCAGCTGCTATCGCTCTCTGGGGAGCGGCCAAGCACTCACTTACACTCAGTACCACTAAGCACATTAAACTGCATTACAGGTTGGAAAAGCACCGCACGCAAATTTACAAACATCAAGGCCTAATCAACAAGCCGTTTACGGGCGCGTAGTTTAAAACGAGGTTGAACAAAAAGGAAAAAAAAAAAATAAATCCAGCGCTGCCAGTTGCAGGAGAAACAGGCGATGCCGCAGCATCGGCCGCAGCATCGGCGGCAGCATTGGCGGCAGCATTGGCGGCGGCCGCTCCCCCGGGCCTGCTGGAGATCAATGTGCTGCTTGTTTCCACTAGTGTTTCGTCTCATCTGCTGGGCGTGAGTTTCATCATATCTTTCTGTGGGCTATACGTGTTTCATCACACTCCTCAATCGAACTTGAATTAACCGCCCCTTTCTTCTGCTGTTCCTGTGTTCTCCCATTGATACGTCCATCATGTCAGACTGCGTTCTCTGGGAACCGGCAGCGCTGCAAAGATGGATAAAGAGGTGGGTGTGGGGCGGGTTGAGCCCTTTTATGCTTTTGGAGCGTTATATAAGCCTGCTGAGCTCTGTCAGCTCCAGCTCCAGATGCAGGATTTTTTTTTTTTTTTTTATTTCAGTGGAGAAGCTCCCCAGAAGGCTTGCCGAGTTGGAGGATTTCAACTTTTTCTGCTGGTTGTCATGGCTTTGGCAAGCTCTATCTAAGCTAGATAGAGTAATTAAAACGGGTGTCAGGGATGTCGTCTCTCTTATTCGACCCCCGTGCCGTCCCACTCGCTCGGGCTCCTGTGAACCGGGGTTGCCGACTCAAACCGCCGCAGTCCCTGCTGGCTCGCCCGCGTTCTTTGGGGGGGTTAATGACAAATCCTTTCGGCGCACGCGCACACAATGCATTTACAAACACACGCGAGTTATTACTCTGGGCGCGTGTGACACATGCTAATGAGACGGGCCCCAGTAGCCCGGCAGCGCGCGCGTTATCCTCCAGAGCGGCGCGTCGCTGCAGAAACCAAAGTCATTTTCACCTCCATCACCTGTCATTGTCGGGCTGATGGAGAGAAGGAGTGCCAATCATCTGTTCTCCCACACAGTCAGGAGGACTCACGTTTGTTTCTGGGACTCTGACTTTTTCTCTTTCAGAAAAAAATATATATATATTATATTCGTATATTCCAATATTGCATTTGGCAGCTGACACATACGAGTAAAAAAGGATACCCCCCCCCAAGGTCATAGAGTTCCTTTTAATCCATCTGAGACAAGCAGGGCCGTGAGGTGATGGGTTATAACAATGATACAGGCTCCGTATCTTTCAGGTCAGTGTCCTGACCATAAAATAAAAATAAAAAAACTCCAGGCAATTAAGAGCTAATATATGAAAACCCGTGTCTCTGTGTGTTGCAGTACAGTGGGTGAGTCAGTCTGTGCTTTCGTAGAGCAACAACTCTGTTCTTTCCACTGACTAAACGCGCTCCAGTTAGAAATCACTCATGCCATAAGTGATTCAAGTTAAATGCTATTATAAAATGGGTGCTTCCAGCCAAGGGACCTGATTGGTCAAATAAGCATTCCAATTGTACTTTATGAGCCTGTAAAGTTTCAGCCATGCTTTATGACCCTTGGGGCTTTATGAATTTATGAAACAGTGAATGCGCTGCCAAGCTAACTAGAAATATCAAGGCGTGCTGATGATCTTTTTTTTTTTTTTCCCTCTTTCTCTCTTTTTTTTGTTTGTCATGTATTTTGCCGAAGGCTCCGGCTGGTTCACATCATGTCAGACGTCTGCCTAAGAGATTTCCTGTGTTTTGTTGCTATAGACGATGTGAAAAAGCTGGGCGAGGTGAGTAATTTTAGGCAAATTAATCACGATGCAGAAAACAGAACCGGGTAAATTTGGAGAGAACGCGGAGATATTGCGGACATCGTCGCGCTTTCGCAGCTTACTTGCAAATGTCAGCAGGCGCTTTAGTGGAAAGCAATTGCTCCACTTATGGTTCAAAATATGTTTGGAAATATCATTTAAATCATAATCTTCAAATTTGCAACCAGGGAATATTTTATTCTATTTCTGTTTTTGTTTTTTTTCTTTTTTACATGTCTAGTATTCTTATTCTGGATGAACACTTCAATTGTCACTGCAAGAAATAATAATAAAAAAAAACCCTTAAAAGATAAATTCACACTAAAAACATGTTTATTACAGAGTTTATGACAAAACTTTACATAAGAAATTAGATATCCACTTATTGTTCCTGTTTATGCACCAACTAGCTTTAGGTACAGCATACGCAGCTGTGACAGGAAGATAGAAAAGTGTTATCCGTAGTGAAGGGTGAGGTTTAGCACCTTTTACTGGATGTACAGTGATGCAGGGAATGAGTTGTTACCAGAGAGAAGTCGGTGAGATTGCAGAAATCATTAAGCCAAAGTTTTTTCGCGCCTTGCCTCCAAATGTCAGAAGCAAAGGCAGGAGGAAATGAGGCATTAGTAGCAGCAGTTACTGTCGTTATGGTCAAAAATATGTCTGGGAAATGTCATCGATAATTAAATCCTTCAATCCAACACTGTCCAAATCGATGAACCTTTTATTCTCATTTTACAGGATAACATTCCCCCCCAAAGTATTAGCAACATACTTTTCGCTGCTGTAGCAGCTTGTTAGAGGAAATAAATCACAAAATTGGGTGGTAAATAACACTTCGGTAACTACTAAAAGAAAACTGAGTTGGGTCATTGATGAATAAAACAATTCAAGCTTTATATAAAAAGATAAAATGTCTCTTACTTAGCATCTTTGACCACTTTCCACTCATTAAGGGAAAATATTCTTCCTCTTCTTTACTTTAGCTGCACTAAGGTCCTTGAATCAACACTACTGCCCCCTATGTGTAAAGAAAAAAATGACTTGCAACAGTGATCCAAACCCAGTTGATAAATTGGAGCTTTTTATGACTTAATAATTTCTGTTTCTTGCTTGGGATTATGAACTAGTCTCAACATTATACTCAGTTGTTTTCTTCAGTTTACAGAGTCTAATGTTCTTACACGCAGAACTTTTACCTGTTAATGCAGCTGCTAGCTTTTAAAACTGCAGCACAGCTAGCCACTAACAGAAGTTAGACCGTCCTGAGCACCAGTGAAGGGAAACGAGCATCATCAATAATCATTTGTTGTTATTTTTTCCCCCTGGAAAATTCTGTATTTTCTTATATGACTGTGAAAGCAAATCTACAGAGAAAGCGCTGAGTATGCGATATTCACACGTCAGCCTATTTGAAGGCATCTGAACGGCATCATTTATTCAGCTCTGTTTTATTTACATAAAGAGAAAGAGAGAGAGAAAAGAAACTAACGGTAACGCTGACAATTTTCTGTCCTGCGCCGCAGCCTTAAGTCAAATAAAAGCAAATTCCATTAAAGTGAGATGGGCCATGTGATAAAGGTCAGCCACCAGCTCAGCAAACTCATGTCGTTTATATATATATATATGCATGCATATATATATATATATATATATATTTATTTATTTTATTTTTTTGCCTTCATCCATAATTCATAACAAAGGCCATCTGTTATGAATGGCCTCTGTTATGGTGTTTTCTTCTGCCGGTATACAAACCCTGTTCGTCAATATTCCGGCAGGCGTGTTTAAACATGCATGTATTTGCTACATATTGTGTGTCTCCTTGCCTGCACTCAGCATCGTTTCATGCACAATATTACCGTTGTCGTGTTCTCATATTTTATTCCTTGTCACAAGTTACTCTGGCATTGATTTCATGTTATTTTATTTATTTTCACAGCGGTCTTGAGTCCCTGCCCCCAGCCCCTGCTCTTATTTATACTCTTCTTTTTCTTTGTTGGATCCTGTTACTATTTGCTGCGGAAAAGCTCAATTTCCCGACAGAGATCATCTCGTCTCTCTCCGTAAGGCCCGGCTCGCTGGGCTCCAGCGCGCCTCGTCTCTTTATGATAACGTGCTGCACCCCCGACTCGATGGTTTTGATTTTCTGCCACCAAAAACAATGCGGTGTCAGGTTCTGGACCTCGTTAGGGGCATGAATGGTCGGCGAAATGAACTTTGACACCGATCCATGCGCATTGTTTCCGTCTTTTGAGCCCCGCCACCTGATTAATAATTGTCGAAGTCATTAGTCGACTGAGCGCCTTCATTTTGAGGGCCTCTCTTGTCGTGTCTTCGCTTTCATCGTTATAAAGGAGCAGCAGGGTGAACAGCAAGCGAAAGGTTGCCGCCTCCCCGTTTTAGCTCCGAGTATCCGAATCGAAATCCTCTGGTCTATTCTAGACTATACACACACGCACAGACAGACAATGAATGTGTCAACAAATGTTTGACAACTCTGAAATAAAATCTGTGTTTGGCTGTCAGGCTCTGTCAGTCACTGTGAAGAGGACTCTGTCGATATGAAGATGAAACATTTCTGCAGTGCAATGTTTTTGGCTTCATGGAGCTATTTACTGAAGAGCTTTTAACCTGGGATTTCAAGAGGCTGGTGATACACAACTTTAGCTTAAAAGCTTCAAATGTGCCTCCGTGAAATACAGTATGTGTTTAAAATAGTAAAATGTGAAAATAGACATTTAAAAACACTGTTTAAAACAAAAAGAAGAAAAAACCCTAAACTTTTGAGTTGGTTTCTCTCAAAACATTGTGCTCCTTTAAGGTTTACTGGACAACCAGGTGAAGAAGCAATTACCCCGGTAATTATCCACTTGTCTATATTCAGCCGCATCCTCTTGCATTATTCACATCCTTCAATTTACACTCCCATCCGTGTGTGTCATCGCAATGAGCCGCAGTTAGCAAGCCCTGTTATTACTACAGGAGCTGTCCTCCCCTTTTCTATCTGCCGTCTCTCTTGGCATGCCAAACTAACTGGCATAATAGGAAAAGTTTCCCCCACCAAATGTCAATGAATTTCAAATCACTCCTTATGTTTTCGCCGAGCGGAACATGGGGGTGAGCGGGGAGAGATGACAGGAAAACGGCAGCACTCGCGGTCTGCAACACACGGAGAGGGAGGGGTCTTACACTCACCTATGGGCGTGCTGTGGAGCTGCACTTGCTCCAGGTTGCGTCCGTCGTTGTAGAGCGCCAGGTGCCACGTGCCGGGGTCCATGTACTCGATGAAGCCGGTTTCTTGCAGGCCGCTCAGCAGAAGGCCCTTTGGGGTTTTGGCGGTGGAGACGGGATCGGTCAGCGACCTGGGCAGGGCCTTCCCGTCCAGCAGTTTCACGAAGTCAAACTGGAAACGACACATCGACAGGATCGCAGCTCTGAGCCGGAAAATCGGAAAAGCATCACTATCTGTGCTTGTCAAAACTAAGGAAGCGATGACTCACAGGACAGCAATAATCTTAAAATATTGGCCAGGATAATGAAATTAGTAATTATTTGGAAATCTGAACATATTTACAAATAAAATGTGGAAATCATACACTCTCAATAGTGTATTTGGGCTGTAGTTTATGTTGTGGACGTATTTACATTAATCTCACTTTTAGTGATGACAACTTACTTTGACTTTACTTGAAACACTTTAGTTCAACGCCTCGTTTGTATCCTATCTGATGCCCTGACACAAGCTTCACCTGGGACAGATCCCGTAGCAACCACATGCTGTGGTGGCGCCGGGGAACAGCACAACAAACATAACCTTTGACCTTAGTCGCAGGTTCAATTCCTAGCCTGATGCTGCACGCCTTCCCCCTCTTTCATTACACACTTTCCTGTCTAAATACTTTAAAATAAAGGCTGCCTGACCCTAAAGAAAAAACTTAAAAAAATATAAAATCTTTTATTAGTTTACTTCGTTTGAAGTAAACTAAAGGATTTGAGTAAGACTGACTTAAAGGTGTCAAGTTAATCCAACTTCATAAATTAATTTGGATAACCTTTTCTTTTTTCAATGTATAAAACTTTTTTGCATTTAATCTGTGACATCTCTGGAGACGCTACAGTTTTAAGTGGATGAGTCATTTATGGTCGTTACTTAATAACTACATTTAACTGGGAAAATGACAGCAGGAAAGCCTTTGTTGAAAGAAAGCCATAAGAAGTCCTGATTGAAATTTGCAGCTGGTCAAATAGGGTACACAGCAAACACACCAATCAGACAAGACACAAACTACTTTGGCCAGCTTTGAAAGTACTGTGTCACCTTGTATGTAACCCTGCGTATACCAGCACCACAGTGACCGTGGTGGTGGACGGAGCCAAAATCAGGTCCGTTTGTTGGTCAAAATTAGTCGAAAGCTGCATAAAACCTGAGGCTCAGGTGGAGGTTCAACCTTTATCAGGATGATAACGCTAAAGAATTAAACCAGGGTGTCAAACTCATATTTTTGATGTGTCCCTTGTCCAGCACACCTGAAGCGGTGACTGAAATACTTCCTCAGCATGCAGTCGAGTTCCACAGAGCTCTTCTATTGACCTCATTGTATGATTCAGCTGTTTTTACGCAGAGATAAATGTAAAGGTTGCAGGGCACCAGGCCGCGAGGACCGCGGTTTGATCAAAACGCTGCCTTTTGTTTGACACAATATGATAGATAGGCATTTGTAGGTATAAATTGAGACAATGTAGGGGAAAAAAATTAAACTTTAAGGGGAATAAATACATTTGCAAGCAACAGCAACATAGCGGTAAACGAGCATGTAAATGCCGCCCATAATGTCTACTGTTAAGAGACCAACATACAAAGGTACATGTATTAGAGACTGTTTATAAATCCTAATTATTATGTTAGAAATCTCAAAACTTAAATGATAAAAAAAAACAAAACAGCCTGTGTCAACCCTAAACAGCAAGTTCTGTTTCCATCTTTTAGCTAGCATTTGCTAATGTGTGATTTTTCTCCAGAAAATGTCTCCGCTCTGATCATATCTTTTTTCGGAGCTTTTCAAACGCACCTCCACAGATGTATTATACACTCTCTCCTGTTGCCATTAACACCTGTGAGTTTTGCTGAGCGAAATGAACAGTGACATAAGGTGATACAGCTAAGACGCGTCTTTTAGTCAGTAAATGAAGAATAAATTGGCACGCCGCTAAAGCTTTGCCAGGCTTAGTGACATGTCAGCATGATTCCTTTCATTGCGCAGTTGTGAATACACGGGGTACGCAACAGAGCCGGGTTAAAAGATCACAAGCTGGCAACATCGCTCGGGTTCACCGCCGCCTCTGGATTTTAAATATAAACCGGTAGGGGCGCGGGGGTCGACAACATTGTAGCAAGCTTTGAGACTCGATGGATTCAACTCGGTGTCCTCCCTCCAGAACTTGACATACATCGCAAGACTCCCCATTTCATTCGTCTAAACTCTTCTGTTCCTCTTTCTCTCCCTGCTCAAGTCTCTCCACCAGCAGCAGCAGCAGCTCCCTCTTGCCATCTATCCATCGCTCAGTCCTCCTTGAAGTAGCAAAGCCCTCACTGAGTCTCATTCCCCTTGAGGGCTCTGTGTCACGCGAATGTCAAAAACGGCTAATTAGACCTCTTCATGCAGACAAGAGCAAGAAAGCACTGATGTTAAAAAGCAGATGACTCAGAGTGAGACGCATCCTTTGTCTCTATATGTGCTTGTTACATGGCACAACACCAGTCATGTACAGCGTCTGTGTGTGTAAGCGTATAAGCACAAAAATAATCGTTTTGTTGGAAAAACAACAACATCCACGCTTCTTAAGACAGCTTGGAAAAATATTTCTCTCCTATGGGGACAATATTCTTTTTTTTGTGCAGTAGACAAACAGCAATATGCAACATTACAGCCTACATCTGATGAGATTAGGACCCACTGGCTGATTACTCTACTGAGCCTGATTAAAAAAAACAATAAAAAGTGGGTTTTCCATCATCTCTTACGCTGCGTTTTAACACAGCTGAAGTCACAATTTAATTGTTCTCATTTGCATATTCGCTGTGTCTGTTGTCAAAACAAGTTGGAAACGGTGATTTGTTCGCGGCTCTTAACTGTTACCTGTTTAAACAGGCAGGTAACAATCCGCGCTCCCCTGGATCGCCGTATCAATCAACCCGTTATTGTGTTCTCACAAATTCAGCCGACGGAAACGCATGAATACAGTTTATGGACACCTGTCTGACTGCAAATCAATATTTTTAAGAGCGAGAAACAAAACTGATTTGAATCCTCAATGGGAGACGAGAATCCTGGCGTAATATTGCAAGATTGCACTGAAGGAAGCAAGACAAAACGACAATTTCCATACCTACAACGCCCTTGTCAAGGAAAAAATACAAAAAATACCCTTATACAACCCCCCCTCCCCAGTTTGAAATACTTCATTGTGAGAACTGGATTGAGTTCTTTAAATAGGCACCCAATCCAAGGCCAGACAAAGGGAGGACGAACATGGGAGGAGAGGCGCAGTGCGGCCCATCTGGGTGAGCAGCACTCTACAAAAAAGGAGTGATCCCTACCTGAGTGTGTGTGGGCGGGATGTTCCTGCGACCGTAGACCCCCAGCAGCGCGTTGTGCGACAGCGACAGATTGAACTTGACGTAGGTCGGATGGTGGACGGTCATGTGAAACCTCCAGAAGAGGCCCGGCGGGATCGCCTGGGTCTGCTGGGTTCCGACGTCGATCTCGCCACGGTCGATGGCGCGGCCCCTCACCCATTTCTCTGCAGGTGAAAGAAAAAGAAGAAGAAGAAGAAGAAGAAGAAGATTTTTTTTTTGATTTTTAACAATACATTTATTGTACAATAATTCAACAATAAAAACATTTTTATTTTGTTTTAGTATCTTTGACCTGATTTATGTAATGTAAGAAGAAGAAGAAGAAGAAGGGGATAAAAAGCACAGGTGAGACACTTTAGTCACATGCTGGAGATTTATCAAGGTGGACAAGGAGTTCTATTCAAGATCACCGGGAGCAATTCATAACCAACCTAATGTCCTATAACAGCGGCAAAATCAGCAGCACAGCTAATTAAGTGAAACTGAATAGATCTCCAAATGACTAAACGAGAGTGAAAAAAAAAAAAAAGAGAGAGAAGAAGAAAAAAAAGACATCTTTTCAAGGAAGTAGGTTTTGGCAGTCCTTTGGATACACAGTGCATGAAGATGAACTGCTTTAGAAAGCCAGCGTTGGGGTCTGAAAGCTCCCTACCGGGGCTTTTGTCGCGCTATATTAGCATCTGCTAACAAGAAAGACGGATGAGTGCGTCAGGATGTGTGTGTGTGTCAAAGAAAAGAGGAAACTGGGGATCAGACGGAAGAAAAAAAAAAAGTGAGAAGGGCACGCACACACACGCGGCCACATGCATTCACAAACAGACCAACGGCGCACAGATAGTGTCTTGAGTGAGAGCCCGTCTTTGTGTGTGGAGAGAATAGGGTCCATCCGGCAGTCCCACCGGCCATCAGCTCCTCTCCTCTCTCTACGTAAAGCCTTTATCAAGCCCCAGTCCTGAGTCTTTTGTGTACGAAGACGGGGAGAGGGGGGACAACTCTCTTTGTGCCGGCCTTTATGGAGAGCTATATCTCTGCTTCTAAACTAAGATGGAGGAAATATGTTGACAGAGGGGAGCCAGCCAATCGTTACCACCACAAAGGCGGAAGAACAGTTAGGGGCAGATTCATGGACGAGTCTGCCCGCTCTCAATCCATAACGCCCGCAGCTCCACCACTCCATTATGGCGACACCGTGCACACCCACAGGCCAGCCGGCATACATCACATGTGCTGTCGCGCTGAGAGGGAGCTAAGAGTGCAGGTCTGGGAGGGGCTTTTGGCTCTGCTGGAAGTGGCTTAAGGAAGGGCGCCGTGCCTTTTGACTTCTGCTCCGCCCTCCGTTTGGCTTACATGTGGAAGGGGGTCCAGAAGTCTTAGTGGAATTTCATCACCTCAAACATACTTACAAAGTCTCCAGGGCGGCTGCAGAGTGCTACAATATATAACAACACATCTAATCAACAGCTGAGCAATGCCCACGACCTTGACACCCAGCAAAGAAATCTGGGTGTCTCCAGTAGCGGACAGCTTTAGGAGACTTTTTGATCCAGTGAATTACAAAGCTTTAACGTACATCAGGTTACCAGGTGACAGCAGCCGGATTTCAATAATTGATTGCAAGAGCTTGTGAAATAATGTGAAACACAACAGAGCGAGCAGAAAACCCTCCCAAGGCGAGAATGTGATTGTAAATTAGACATTTGTGATATCTGTCAATGAAACACACAGATATAGTAGCTCCAACTCTTCCTTCTCAGTCTAAACTTACTGGCATGCCTGTGTTGATTATGGACGTCTGGCAAAACACTGGCTGGTCAGAAACCAACTCTGACAACATTTGAAGACTCAAACACTTTTGCAAACTTGGTATTGTTGACATCACCGACCCTCTTAATATTTTAAACTATACTATACTATACTATACTATACTATACTATACTATACTATACTATACTATACTATACTATACTATACTATACTATACTATACTATACTATACTATACTATACTATACTATACT
This sequence comes from Gambusia affinis, assembly GCF_019740435.1. NCBI lineage: Eukaryota > Metazoa > Chordata > Actinopteri > Cyprinodontiformes > Poeciliidae > Gambusia > Gambusia affinis. Next base: position 6,997,090 of record NC_057876.1, read on the forward strand.
ACTTGAAAAATCTCCATCTGCCTGATCCACCTGTTCTGGAGAACCGAATTGCTATCATTCTCAAACTGCAGTACAAAGGTTGCAAATAGAAAACTTAGCTACACCTTTAATTTATCATGAGATAAAATACAATCTAAGAACAATATTTGACATAATTCTTTTCGTCCTTTCTGCTAGTTTAGATTGGGTCTAAAATATTAGTCTCACTTCTCTAATTAGGGTTAAAGCCTGAAGTAAACCCGACAGATTGTTTTAAAACTGCTACCACTTTAAAACAGTTCTGGACCGCTGACTCTGCGCTCTGTTGGCTTAGTAGTGCAACGTCACAGTTTTTAGCCTTTGCTTAGCATCTTACAGGTCCACTTTGTCGCTTGTTGTAACTGCCAGGTGAGTCAAGTGCAAATCTTCTGGGATGTGTGACTGATAGGAGAAGAGCTGAGTGGAAAGGAGCCACATGCGCTTTAGTTGTGCCGTCCACTTGTTACAGTCTAATTAACTTCTGCACCTCTCTTTCGGGTAAACACCGACTCCTCTGCAGAGACATTAAGCGAATCAACGTATGTTTTTACCGAGCATTCTTGTTCAGTTTCACTGTGCTAAACAAGAATGCATGAATGGGGTGTGTATTAAAAACACACCCCAGCTACCACCAGCCTGACCCTACCTGTCTATTAAACATATAATTTCAGCCCGACTGAAACACAAATTCTGGTTCAGGCTGACGCTATAGACACAAACTCTAAGCTTCTCAATGCTTGTTAAGTATTTACATTGGGAGTAGAGGTGTATGTGAGAAAACAGTGCTTCTAAACCAGGGCTTTAATATTTTAAAGCATAGGTGTCAAACCCTGGCCCGCGGGCCAAATTTGGCCTGCAGTGTAATTATATTTGGCCCGCGGGGCAATTTAAAATTAATATTAGAGCCGGCCCGCCGGTATTTTACAGTGGCAACGCTGTGATGCCGCATTCACCACTTAGACTACAAATCCCATAATGCTCTGCTGTTTTTTGGCGTGTCAATCAGGACAGAGGCAGACACGCCTCCTCCTCTGTGCCAGTAGCATTTATGGTAACGGACACAGATGTATTAGGAAGGTGGTGATCCGTCTACTTGCGCACTCCTTCGGTTGACAGCCCCGGCGCACCCCGCATCCCCTCTCCTCCAAACCACACTGCGACCTCAAACTACAGCTGTCACTGTGTTACCCTACCAAAAAATGGCGAAAAGAAAGGCAGAAAATAGAACTTTTCTGGACAGGTGGGAGACAGAATATCTGTTTACATATGTAAATGACAGACCTGTTTGTCTTGTTTGTGGAGCAAACGTGTCAGTAACTAAGGAGTACAATATTAGACGACACTATGAAACGAAACACCAGGACAAATATAAGGACTTGGACCCCTCTCAAAGGAGCCAGAAAGTAATGGAGATGAAAAGAGGTTTGGTTTCACAACAGAAAATGTTCACAAAAGCCACAACACAAAGTGAAGCTGCTATAAAGGCAAGTTATATTGTGGCAGAAGGAATTATTCATAATTGTTATGTTATTTTATTTTCAAATTTATTAGCCTGTGTACGAAGCTAATTTTGACATTTATCTGAGAAAGGAGGCATTCAATTTTTATTTAAATTTTATTTAATATGCCATTGATATGTTTTATCATTATTTTTAGTAACTCAATTTTGCACACCTGCACTTTTAAGTTATTTAAGCTTTGCTTGTTCAATATTTATTGTTAAATCAAAACTTGTTTGGGTCCATATTAAAAGATTCATTTGTTCAACCTTGGCCCGCGGCTTTGTTCAATTTAAAATTTTGGCCCACTGTGTATTTGAGTTTGACACCCCTGATTTAAAGCAAAGACAAAATGATAATGACGTTAAGGTTTTGAACTCTCTTTAGTATCCTGTCTTTATATTTAGCCAACCGTAACCTTTCAAATGTGAACTCCTTATAGTTTCGATCCTTGTTTTAACTCTGAGATTTCCAAAAGCAGCACGTTCCGTTGGGTTTTATCCAAGCCCAACTGGATAAGACACAGCAACTTAGTTGTACTCTACTCAGCCCTCCTGTTATCTGCAAACATATTTTCATTTGCCAGAAATTAGCTGATATTAGTCACTAGTAGAACTGAATAATATTAGAATATCTTGTGATGGTAAACATTGCGATATCAGGTGCAATATATACCTATCTTCTTCCTTCTTCTTGTTCCAATCTGTGACCATTAGCATTTTCTGGCAAAGTCTTCTGCGTCCAGTGTGGGTGTCTGCTGTGGTGAGTCTTCGTTCAACTGGCTTTATGACATCAGCATGTACAATGCAAGTTCAGAAAACTTGTAAAATAACAGGCAACAGTTGTTCCACTCCAAGCGGTCCTTTGCGACGTGAACACTGCGCACACTGATATTCTGATGACGATATATTCGCAATATATCCCTGGTGACAAGCTGACTTCTCGGTGCATCTTGGATTCTTTACAGGCGCCGCACTGTTGGCGTATTACTATGATCACTTCACGGCATTTTCTACAGATAGACCCTTCGCATGTAGATTTCCTGTAAATACTCTGAGAGCTCTTGGTGGAGTTGGACTTCAAGTCGCATCAATATTTACTATTCACCCAGCAGTAAACGACTTTTCATGTCTCAAAGTCTGCAATCCTATTTTAATATTGAGCCCAAACCTTTCAAAATGTCAAACAGCATACTAATAAACACAAAATAACTGCATTTATATATATATATATATATATATATATATATATATATATATATATATATATATATATATATATATATATATATATATATATATAAAGTAGCTGTCACTTTTTTCCCCCTTTGTTCTGAAAAAAACTGTATGCTGATAACTTTGGTGACTGAAATGAAGTTTGCATGTATGAAGCAAGAAAGAAAGGGCTAAAATAAATACTTAGTAAAATCAAACAACCAAAAACCAAATGATAGGACTGGATGAAGTTTTTATTGGTCTGATTTTAGACTCTCCTCCAAACTGAGTAATGGTCTAGCACACTTAAAGTAAGCATTCACACAATCTTGGCCAAGTCTACCTCAGCAAATTGTTCCTTTTTATGCTAACCACACTTTCTGTGTCTGGTTACAAAAAGCATAAAGATCAGCAGAGGGTTGCACGTCCCAAAAAGAAAAAAAAAAAGGATCTTTTATTCAGCTTTAGATGAAAGAAACATGAACAGGGCAGGGCAGAGCACTGTCAGGCACAGAGGCATGCAGGCTGACTGGTGGGCAGATGAGCAAGGAGGTCCTTCTGATGCTAAGTTACCGTACGGTGCCTCGCCGAGCATGACGCAACGAGGGGACAGAAAAGAGGTCAGCTGATGGGAAGCAGAACAGAGAGAGAGAGGAGAAGGAAACACGAGAGGAGGCTTGCGTAGAAAAGTGGGCGGCTGTGTCATTTTACAGCTGCTGATGCAAGACAGAAGAAAACCTGTGCTGCGTTTCTTTAATTCTGTCTCGTCAATGAAGGGTAATCCGAGAGAGGTGAGGGTCTGAGACGATTTGGGAAGTTCTACAAGAAAAAAAACAAACAACAAAAAAACAAAACAACCCAGCAACCTTTTCAAGCTACTCACACGACTGCTGTCAATCATCCTGATCTCAACAAGGGAAAAAAGCAAAAACAAAACAAGACATCATTTTTCAAATGGAAAATCTCTGCTCATTTCTTCTTGGCAGGCAAATCGAATACGAGCTTAAATGAACGAGGCAGTATGCAAACAGCGAGGTAAAATTTCTTCACGCCTTGCTGCTTATTAAAGGAAGAAAACCGCTCAAAATTCACACCTACTACTGGTTATTAGCAAAACCGAAAAAACCCAGAAAGGATAAAAATAAATGTTATTGCATGAATCTCCTCTTGTGCTTTTCATCATTAGCTAGCAAGCAAAGCAATTTGTGAGCAAAAACATGTGTGAGGTTTATAAAAAAAAAAAAAAAACATTTTTAGTTTTTTTTAAATAAAGAAGCGATTAAAGAGCTCTTTGGCTTCTTCATGTCTAACATCAAACAATAAAGCAGCCTTGACAGAAACGATTAATCATTAGTGCACTTCTGTAAACTAAATAGCCTGCATTACATTAATGATCCTGCTACAGCCAATTATGCAGGTAGCGCTGCATGATGTACAACAAAACTTACTATTGCTTTCACTTAACACCATTCTGTTCTACTTTCAAAATAAAAAATAAAAATAAACAGGCTGGGTTTTTTTCTTCAAACCGCTGGACATCAAGTTCAGATTTAGGTTTTTTTTACCCCCCCACTTTTTTTTTTCTCCAGAACTCTCTCTTTCTTCAGTTTGGTTTGTTCTCAAATTATTCTATCTATTCGGGGTGCGACGGCGTGGCTCAGTAATGGGTTCCATTCCCGACCCCGGGGTATTTCCTGTTCTCTCTCAGCCCTTCTTCCTGCAAGCTACTCATTAATAAAGGCCACAAGAGCCAAAAGAGATATAAAGGAAACTGACATCTGCCTCATAAAACAGCATCAAACTGCTGTTAGCATCTGATTTCTGGTAAAGTGTAAGCTGTTATTAAGAGCAGGTGGGTGCTGTAAGCTTGACCATCTGTTGCATCTGTGTTTGCAAAGCCTAGTAAAAAAAAAAACAAAAAAAAACATGAGGCTGACACAACAGAACATGCCCCCTACACACGGTGAAGGTGTGCGTGGCTCTAGTGTGTGACGTAGGCAGAAAGGAGAGGTTGCAGTGCTATAACACTGATTTGATGCTAAGTTAAAGGAACATTTTTAAAAGTTTTTTAATTATGTATTTTCCAGGCACATAGTACCATTTTATAGCACAATCAAGTAACTATGTGAAATTCAGTTGTTAAAAACATTCTCTACATATCTATCTATCTATCTATCTATCAAAAATGACTTAAAAGAAATTTTTCTGTGTAATTCAACGCTTTGAATTTGGGTCTCTGTCTCTTTAAAAACTCCTGCTCTTTCTGAAACTCCGCCTTCAGGAAGTCATCACAACATGGCTCCTCTTGTTAACCGTTTAACAACGTTTTTACCAGCGTTTTACTGAGAAGTTGCTCCTGTGACGAGCTCAGCTGATGCCCAGTTGCACCTGGTGTTTGCTAATTGCTGCTGGCTAGTCTGAAGGAGCTGAGTGAGGGAGTGGTGGCGGAGGGCTGCTCTGTGAGGCGGAAGCTGTGAAACCTGGACCTCCGATGAGGAGCTGCGTCTCCAAAGCGATGCAAGGTCCAACCAGGCGTTTTTACACAGCTGAATGGTTGCCATGGAGATTAAAAGATCTCCCAAACATGCCTCAAAGAATCAAGGCAACACAATCCTGTCTCGTCTCAACCATGTTTTGTGAGCACAACATCGCGTTTGGTCTAAATTCATGAGCGTAATTTATCGAGACACCCCTAAAACCTACGTGAATCTTTTGCTTTTAACAATCGATGCGAGTTTGCCGGCCCATTTAGCTCAGGGTTTCATGTGCCTGTCCGCGCCCGTGTGTTTTCTGTGTGTGTGTGTGTGTGTGTGTGGCCGGCGAGGAAGAGGAACTACATTATGACTCGGGACACGAGGTCTAATTAATTCCCCTTGCCTACGGGAAATTCAGGTAAAACAATTACACCTACAATCTATTTTTCAACAGACTGTCTTCCCAATTAATGTTATTAGCCCTCATGTCCTAATGAAGCAGAGCACAGCATTACGCTGCAGTCAGGGTCTTAGTAACGGGACACGTCTGAGGGGACCAAAACGCACGCGCATGTGTGTGTGTGTGTGTGTCTGAAATAGTCAATACTGTCCGTGTGTAAATCATGCATGTATCGGCGCAGACAACATTAATACAGTTCCGAATGCAAGAGAGATTGAGTTTGCCGCAGGATGAATAAAAATATCACAATGGGCAAGGTCTCTATAATTACTTGGATTCAATTAAGGGCCTTTTGAGCAGGTGGCTTAATAAGCTTTCAGCCTCCCCTCTCCACTGTGCAGCCTAATGAGTGTCAGTCAGAGTATGGAGAAGATAATGCTCCGGGCCCCGGGGCCTTCTATTACTTCTACCGTCTGCCTTCACCTTCTACCATCAGGCCTCGGGTTACATCTGTGACAGATATGTCTGCCTGTTCACACACTCATTCACTGCTTGACACCGACGCTGTTACATATTTAACATGCGTTGCACAAGATGGCATAAGGATAAAGTATTCAACTCTTTTTCTTTTTTTCTTTTTTTTAACTGAGCTCTGGCAAAGTTTATAATAGGCTAAGTCTGGGCAGATACTCAACGCCTGTAAGTCAGTGAACCGCAGCGTGAACTTCTCCTCTTCAGCTGTGTCATTATTTCAAGTGAAAGTAAGAAAAATCACTATAAGGTTTTGTGACGACGAGATGTATCGATTTCCATTAAGTAAAAAAAAAAAAAAAGAAAAAGAAGAAAAACTTTTAAGAACTTTGACTTTCAGGATTGATCGGGGGACATTTAAAAAAATGTTAAAGTTCACACGTAACGTCTTGGATCACGGTGGTAAAAGTATCAATGCAGTAAGAGTAAAAACATACCTGATCAAAAATAAAAAATAAAAAATGTAAGAACTAACCATGAACAGCACAAAGACAGCCAGAGTTACAGATAAATGCAGAAATTAATAAATGGTTAGATAAAGTCATTCATTTGGCAAAAGATTAACAGAAAAAATATAAGAAAGAACATCTTCGGACTATTATTACACTTCTCAGTATTGCATGTATTCATAATTGCCTTTTGCTTTCAACTGCGATACTTTATCAGTGTGTCACAAATCCAATTCATTTATCGTTTAGTTTTCCAACTTGTTTGTGATGTATTCATTCTCTCGTGATTCATTTCTTGTTTAATTACTTGTTTAAATGGATCATTTAGTTCCACAGAGTGGGATATTTTTTTTTTTAACAAGCATTGCTAGGGGAATCAAAAAGTCATGACAGATGCTTAAAGTTTTACTTGAGATATTTCAGTTCAAAAACACTTTATGTTCCGAATTTATGTTAGTGTAACTCATGTTATCAAAATGTCTTGGATAAAATGATAAAGGAGTTGTTGGTGCTGGTGGTAAAAAAAAAAACAGCAACAGGTTTTTGCAAAAAACAACAAAACAAAGCAAAAAAATGACTCTATATATATATAGCTCTGGGAAAAAATTAAGAACTTAGAATTTCTGTGATTTTACTCTTCATACGTCTATGTCTGAGTAAAATGAACATTGTTATTTTATTCTATGAACTACTGACAACATGTCTTCGAAATTCCAAGCGAAAATTTGATGTTTGCAGAAAATGAGAAAGGGTCAAAATAACTAAAAAGTTGCAGCGCTTTCAGACCTCAAATGATGCAAAGAAAACAAGTTCATGTTCATTTAGAAACAACAATACTGATGTTTGAACTCAGGATGAGTTCAGAAATCAATATTTGGTGGAACAACCAGGAGGTTTTCAATGGGGTTCAGTGCAGTGGACTGATAATGTTTTCTATAGTTGTATATCTAGATAAAACAAATAGTAAAATAAAATAAAAAGTCATTTTTTCTATTTGGCAAAAATGGTTGAGGCATTACTTATTTTAGGTACTTATTTTAGAATAGAAAGGTGACAATATTATTATTTTTCACAGATAAACCCAACTATTATTATTTTGTAACCCAAAACCTCAAATCTGAGACTTTAGAAAACGAACAAAAAAATAAAATAAAATAATTTAAAAAATATATATATATATCAACAGAGGCTCTCTGTCGCAGATGAAATGAGTCGTCCACAGTGTAAACAGCGACTGCAGCTTTAAATCACACCCGACTGGTCCAGCCATATTTTAATGGCAGCGTTTTGGATGCGGGCTGTGTCGCATGCAGACATGTTTGTGCTCTCTTGACTCGAGGAGCTCAAGCAGGGAGCTCACTAAATGATCTATGCTGCATTGCGCACGTGTGTCTGAGCTGTAAGTGTGTGCGCTGAGACTGTATCCCAGCGTGAGAAAATCAATGCTGCAATGGTTGCCATGGAGATTACAAGATCTCCGCAAACATGCCGACTTTTTCTCACCGTTTCATCACTCCTGCCCCACTCTCTGCACAACCCGCCTTCCCTTCCACCCTCTCTCTCTCTCTCTCTCTCTCTATCTATCTACACGCAGTCTGGAATATTGATGTGCTCTTTAAGAGCCCTTCTTTCTGTCTGTGTCACAATCCATCCATCTCCACACCAATTCTAAACCACACCGCCAAGACGGAGTAAAAACAGCTCAGAACTCGGCTTTACAGGCGGTTTACACAGTCACCACGCGAGGGGCTCGGATGGCACAGCTCCGCGTTTTCCTCATCCCCACATTATAACGAGGCAGTATTCCCATCTACTGTATGTCAGTTTGTGTCATTTGGCGTTATTAATAAATCAGACGTTCCCACAATGAGTGAGATTTTACGCTCCCTTCTCGCGCCCTGGTGTACTTCATTAAAGCAGGGATTCCACTGACACAAACTTTCTGTTTCTGGGCACTTCTGCTTTCATCTGCACCAGAGGAATCTCTGCGTGGGCGCGCACGTTGATGTTTGCGTGTGTGTGTGTGTGTGTGTGTGTGGGTGTCCACGTCTGCGAGCTCTCACGAATGCACGTCAGATCAAGAAATAGAAGCCCCGGAGTTGGTGTGCGCACGCGCACCAGCTTGGGGTTGATTATCGTGGAGTGAGTGGCAATTAATGTAACACTAATTAGAAAAGCCTTTTATGTGATGAGGACTAAGAAGGGGGCTGCCGGTTGATCTCCAGAAAAGCTGCAGGAGAGCGATCGCGAGGAGAACGTAAAACGCAGCATGTGTGGCTTGACAAGACAGTAGCCATAACGCAGTTGACACAACATGTCAATTAGTGTCTCGCGCAGTGGAGCGGGGCTGTCTCAGAAAGGTAAATTAAAATTTCCTTTCTTGGGATGCTGATTTTGGGCAGAGACCCAACGCATCAAGCGAACAGCAAAGAAGAAGAAGAAGAAAGAAAAAAAAGTTGAAAAAGCCTGTTTTTCTGTGGCATTGATGTTGATATGAAAAAATAACACAGCAAAAAAAAAAAAAAAAAAATCCTGAGCAAGTGTACAAGAAGATTACTAGCTCCAAATCATTCCGCCAAGATTGTTTCATCTCTCCCCACTGTGCCATCACATCGGAAACAAGGAGAAAGTGATAACTATGCTCCTCCAATCAGCCTCCTCTGCGATCTTCATATCCCAACTGTAATGTTCTGTTTATTGCAGTGCATCAAGTATAAAATAATTTATTTCTCAACAACAAGGAAACATTTACATCTTGGTCTCCAATCTTTTTTTTTTTCAGACAAGCCACAGACATTTGTTTTGTACAGTAGGAAGAAAAAGCAGCATTGAATACACCAATATTTTTCTCTCTACATTTATTTCTAAAAGGGGCTGTTGACATTAAATTCACACCAGATGCTGGTAACAAAAATCCAAGCAGTCAACACCTACAAAGAAATCAAAACAAATTAGTCCATAAATTAGGTTTTGTGGCTTAAGGCGGAATGGCAGAGGGAGTAAGTACTGAACGTAGGCTTGTTGGACGATAAATTGTTCCAGAATATTATCGCGATAAATGATAACATTGTTGTTTTGAGATCATTTTTAATTAACATAATGGTAATGGCAAAAATAATAACGTAAGAACACCTTTTTAGACATGAGTTAACTTTACATTCTTATGAACATTTAACACTGGAACTGGAAGACATTTTAAATATTCAAAAATAAATAAATAAAACAACAAATACAATTAATTTTGAAGTCTCTGTTCACAAAATTACCCTTCAAAAAAGGGCCAGTTGAAACCAAAGTGCCAAACTGAAGACTTTTATCACCCAGTTTTTGGTAGGAAGAGAGAAAAAAAATGATAAATCATGCCAATGGAAATTATTGAGTTTGTTTTAATTTATCATGCAATTATTTGATTTATTGACTATTCTGACAGGCCTAATTGAACACGTTACAAAAAAAAAAAAAAAAAAAATCTACAGAGTCAGGAAACCAGCTGAAACCTATCAGTATTCAGGAATCAACCTGCTTCAGTGCAACTTAGCACCTATTGGTTTAGTTCAGACTAACAGCCTATAAAAGAGTTTCTCATTAAAAATGTATTGTACATGAAGCATCCCAAGATGTGACTAGCAAAGAGCTCTCTTAAGACATTTGCTGGCATTGTTGTTGAGAAACATATTGATGAGATTAGTTGCAAATATATTTCTAAAATTCGTCACGATTCAGTGAACCCAACTGAGGCCGTTATCTGGAAACAGGAAGAATATAATTTTACCATAAACCAACCACAAACAGATTATTTTCACAAGGTTTCTGACAGAGGAGTCAAAAGGACATTAACTGTAATAACGGAGCTCTTCAGAAAGATCTGGAAATAGCACATGCAGTTATCTACCTACACTCACTGCATAACTCTCCGCTGTTGAAGAAAAATCAGGTTTGAGATTGTTTAAAGTTTCCTGCACCACATTTAGCCAAGCCGATAAAATACCGAGAGAAGAAACTTTGCTTCAGAGGAGATCGAAATCATATTTGTGGAAAGTTATTTATCATCAACCCAAAAAGGAATTTTAGAGTGAATTTTAGAGGTATGATCAGGAGTCAAGGCATGGTGATCGTTTTTAGCATTTGCTATCGGCAGAATTCACACAATTGCAGGAAGATTTGAGTGGAAGAATTTATTTGGACGGACAAGAAACTCCAGATGAACAACAATAGAAAACGATGGGTTCTTCAGAAAAACAATAACCACAAACACACAACAAGGTTTCCAGCAGAAAACCTGCTAAGCCTGTTGGTTGGGTGCTAGGGAAGTCATTCATCCACCGGCCCATCTTGTTTTTGAGTTAAAAAAATATGTGAAGTTGACAGGAAATTTGAAAATATCACTTGATAACTATCTGTTATTGGAAGATTGGAAAATTAATATCTGAACACCAACTGTCTTAAAAAGTGCAAACATAAAAAAATTAAGAAATAAATAAGCAATGCTAATCCTGGTGGGAGCACCTGGTGGCCCGCCAGGCTTATAGTGCTGTGGGGGAAACCTTTCCACAGGCAATGGAACCCTCAACTGTTTCCAGAGAAAATCTAAATAAAATTGCAAAAAATACCCACGTCAGCTTGAAACCAAGAGAGAAAAAAAAGTCAAAGGGTACAGAAATGACACCTGTTTCTACATATAGCAGGTCACTCCTGATAAAGGATGCCAAATTAATGTTGGTAAAGTTTTACAATATGTTGCGCCCATGCTGCTTCACTTTATTTGATGTGAATTCTGGAATAATTTATGGTCAAACTGTGCGTACATTGATTGGTTGACTTGTTCCCATCATTTCCTTTTTTTGGGGGTAAATCTAATGCAAACTACCTCATTTGAAATATACTTAATGAGAAAATTAGCCGCCATGTTCGATACTAAGTTTCCTTGTTAAATGTTTTATGAAAAAAAACAAAAAAACGTCCCCCCCACTTCTCAGTTACTCTCCTCCCCTCCCAGTTTAACTTTTCCTTCCCCTTCCACCATGAAACGCTCTCTCCCTCCTGCTCGCCACATCCCTTCCTCCCACCATCCTCCGCGGTGTAATCTTGGGGATTGTGTGGTCTCTCGGTGTGAGAGGTGATGGGTAGAGCGGGATGAGCGTGATAATCTGCCACACTGGATTACAGCCTAATCTCTAATCTCTTTGGCCCTCCTCTGCCAGGGGACCACCTCCACCGTGCCAATTTTATTAATCTGAGCTCCCATGCATCAGCGGCTTAACTCTGCCCATTTTGATTTCCCCGGCTCTCATCAAGCGTGTAAAGCAATGAGAGTTGGAACAATAGAGCGCTTGTGACGCAACACTTCCAAGTGAAAGTTTGTGACCCCGGCGCGGTCTATAGGAGGATTTAGGGACCAGTGAGAGTGTTAATCCTTAAAAATGTGAGGATTCATCAGGAGTAGCTGCTTCAGGGACGTCCCAGGTAGCCTGAATTGCAGAGTGCTGCAGTTTGGCTCCCTGCACGTGGGTTCCGGCTGCCTCTGATGTAATATCCATCAGAGTTAGACCAAGCATGAAGGTTGCTATGCTCCGTCTGACTTTGTGACCTGAAAAACTCACAATTAATGTCCCATATCATGGGGTTAAATTGGGGCTAAGAATTACTCTGGATAGATGGCAGAAGGCGGTGTGGAGACGAGCGATTTCTAGCCCTGCGCTCGGTAAGACAGCCACTGATTAACTAATTATCTGCCTTTTTGGATATGGAATCAGTTCAGGGTTGATTTATTGCCTAATGTCTCCATGTTGAATGAGATCATTCAGTGTGCCGATTGCCTTTTAACAACAAAACAATGCCCTAATGACGCAGAAACGTACTGAAATTTGTACCGAGTGCATCGGTTTTTAGCATTTTGGTCCTTTAAAAGGGGCAGTGTTAAGTATTTGCTAGGGGCACAGAGCAATTTTATAGCACAATCGAGTAACCTTGTCACCTCCAGTTGTTGTGAAAATGCAAATATGAATTAAAAAAAAATAAAAAATCAGACTTTCTAATTTAACGCCTTGAATTTGGGCATCTGTCTCTTTAAAAACTCCTGCTCTTTTTAACACCCCGTCATGACAACGCTCCTCTGTTAACCTTTTAACAACGTTTTTTACAAGCATTGCACTCGGAGGTAACTCGTATAATGAGGTCAGCTGCTGTGCAGTTCCACCAGGTGTTTGCTAATTGCTGTAGGCTAGTCTGAAGGAGCCGAGTGGGGGAGCGGTGGTGGACGGCTGCTCTGTAAGGCGGAAGCTCGGAAACTGCAGCTCTGAGGAGGAGCTGGGCCTCTAAGGTGGCACTCGGTCCCACCGGGTGTTTTGTACAGCTGAATGGTTGCCATGGAGATTCCTCAAACATGCATGAACGAATTAAAGCGACACTCCAGGCATGTTTTTGATGAGCTAATAACATTATAACTTTATGATGATGATGTGAAGCTAAAAAAAAAGAGTTCACATTACATAACACTTCCCATTTAGTTTAGTGAAATTTTCTTCAAAATTACTTTGACCCAATTAACAGCACCACTACAAGAGTCCTTTAAAATATTTGAAACTTCAGCCATTTTTTATTCATAATTTACTTTTGTGATTAACAGAAGCTTTTAGTAAAAGAGTTATAGTTATTTATGACTTTCTGTTTCCTCGACCAAAGCAGGAGACATAGTGGCCTCTTTCTTTTAGCCACCAGTTACGAGGTTGGACAAGGACCCATATTATCCTGCCACCGATCACTGTGAGGAGGACAATAAGGAAGGTAAAGATAATCCTGAAAGATTGTTGTTAAACTTTTAAACCCTGTCTACATCCCCAAGGTTGATTGGGAGTGATGCCCAGCAAAAAGCCTCAAATCCACCATTATAACCATAAACTTTACCTGGAACCAAGTGCTACGGCCAGAAGAGATTTACACCGACAACAAACAGATTCATCTGCTGTTTGGAAACAAGGGTTGGTTGCATGGAGTCTCACCTCATAATTACTGTTAAACACGGTGACAGATCTATGATCCCATGGGCCTGCTTCTCTTCCAATGGTGGAGAAACATCATTGGAAGAGAAACAATAGTGCTTTTGGCGCTTTTTAAAGGGGCAGTATTATGTAAAAATAAGCTTTACATCACGTTATGATGTTATTCCATCATCAAAAACATACCTGGAAGTGTTGCCTTGATTCTTTCATGCATGTTTGAGAAATCCTTTAGGTAGCCATTTTGTTTGCAAAAATACTGTTGGTCTCACGAAGCTCCTCCAGACTAGCAGCGGCAGCAATTAGCAAACACCTGTTGGAACTGCACATTAGCGTATGAACTACTTTCAGTGAAACGCTGGTGAAAACGTTGGCAAAGCGTTACTGGAAGCGGAGTGTAGGAAAGAAAGGGAGCTTCTTCAAAAAGACAGAGGCCAATTTCAAGGCGTTAAATTGTGAAGTTAAATTTCTTTTATGTCATTTTTGTTATCTATACGGCATTTGTTAAAGCAGCGAAGGCATAACACTGAAAAACACTGGATGATCTTGAGACTGTCCAAAGAAAAATAGTGAAAGATTCCCTTCTCTGTATGCTCCAGCCTAGATGTTAGCTAAAACATGAAGGGTTGTCCTGCTGGAAAACCATATGGACTCTAACTCTCTTGAGACAAATATTCTCATATGGATTTATGTTTCTGATCATCCCCATAACCTTTTTCACAATGGCCGAAACACATGCGGCCTCCCCCAACATCTGGCCCTTCTGAGGGGAAAAGGAGAGTGTTTCGTTGCCATTCAGTTACACGATAAATGACTGCAGAATTTATTAGCTCCGGCTCCAATCAGACTTGATTGGAACACAACGCTAGGGTACACATGCTAATTTTCAATGAGCCTGCCTCGCCCGGGAGGCTACAAAACTGTGTGTGTGTGTGTGTGTGTTTTGCTTTTCCCTTCTCCCCTTTTAATGGAACACAAATTAACTGACCTAACATCGCAGACGTCACTTTGAGCTCTAGCCCTCAAAGTGACAGCAACGACTCAGAAAATAAACAGGACTGATTGATTTTTCCCTTCTCTGCTAGACAGCTGGCAGCTCGCTCTCAGTCCCGCTGCGTGAGGTGGAATTCCACGGCCCAGTCGAGATTAATAAACCCATCAAATTGTCGCAGAAAGGCCCGACGATCGGAAAAGGCGGCCCGACACGACCGGTGGGATGCCGTGTCATGCCATCCCTTCATGTCGTCGTGTTCTGCAAGCTTGTTGTACTGGGAGGGCGTGGTACTGGTTGCTGGAGGTTTTCCAGTTCACGGTGTAGCCCTGATGGTGCTCAGGCTGCAGAAATTACTACTGATGCTTGGAAAAGATTGCTCTTAGTTTTTAAATGGTACATCTGCGGATTTGACAAGCGCAAGTGGTTTTTTTTAATAGAAAAGTAAAGAAAAAAATCTATTCATATCATGCAGCCATAAAATAGTGTATTTTAATGGGATTTTAAGAGACAGGCTAACACAAAGTAGAGTACAATTGTGAAGTGGAAAGAAAAAATTCACATATAAATATTCGAGAACTACTTTGTAAAATCCCCTTTTTGGATGCATTTGCAACTGCAAGTATTTTTTCGGCTAACTCTGCCCAGTTTTGCTCAACTAGAGACGGGATTGTTTCCCCATCCTGACCAGATTCTACGTCCTGCAGGAGGAAAGCTCCACAGAGCATGACACTGCCACCGCCGTGTTTGTCCCCAGGTTTTGTGAGTTCAGAATGATGCGCAGGGTTAGCCTTTGCCCATTTCCATGAGCAGAAACATTCAGTTTTGACCTGAGCCCCTTTTACTCCATGTTTGTCCTGCTCCCCACATCGTTTGAGGCAAATGGGGCTTTTTACTGATTTGTTTTAAAAACGGCTGTCCCGCCGCTTCCATAACGACCTGATTTGTGGAGCGCACACAAAATAGTTATTCTATCAACAGATTTGCCCAGCTGGAGTTTGACAGGTTAACATTATATTTTGAGAAATAAAATCTGGCACATCATGCAAATTAAAGTAACATTTAATTGAATAGAAATGAACCACTCATCGAGGAACAATGATGGAATTTCTCTGTTATGTTAAAGATGTTATTTTTGTAGACTTTTGTTCTTAACTGTTTTTGTTTTGCCGTTAGATGGTGTGAAGTTGAAGAGTTTTTTTTTTCTCCTATTTTTTTTTTCCGTTGCTTTCACACAACATGTGGTAACCATGGCAACAATATGGTTTTTTTGTAAAAGCGGATCCAGCAGCTCAAATAACATCTGGACTACGACCCCGTCCATCCCAGAGGACTCGATGGATTCAGAGCTGAAGAAGGAAGTTCAAACTGTCGCCTCCATCAATCACAACGGGGTTAGGATCATATTCCTGACTCCAGTGTCTTTCTGCCCAGCATTCTAACCACACAACCCAGACAGAGGCTTAAGCAGAACAGCAAAAACAAATGATAATGTCATCTAGCATACTTGAAATATTGTATCTGCTTCCCAGATGTTGAGCTGTTAGCATAACGTTCACGTTCGGCAGTCGTGAAAATAATCACACAGCAAATGTGTCTTCAGTCAGATGCTTCTTTATGTTTGTTGCAAGACTGACTGCTGCTGGAGATCCTTCCTGCCGACTGCAACAACAGCCACAAAGACTCGACGAAGACACCGGGATGATATGAGTTACGACAGCAACTCATATCATTTGTCATGTAAGCTGTGGTTGAAATGACTGTTTGTATCAGCTCTTGGTGTTACTATGTGTGTGGAGTAAATTACGTTTAAAACTATGTAAATTTCCTTCATAAAACATGAGCGCAAGGAACAAAATCTTTAATTATCCAAAAGAAAAATTGACATCTGACAGAAGGAAGTTGGAATTTAACCTACAACCACCTTCTGATTGCAAGACGAATACTCCACCCACTCAGCTCAGTTGGCCGAAGCTCGAAGTGCTTTCTGCCACCACAGAAAGATTAACAGAGTCAATTAGAGAACGGAACAATAATGACTTACTTAACCTGTGAACATGTGCTGATGTGCAAAATAAATTCGATCCGCAACTTTATTAGAGAAATATACAACGAGTGTCACGTTTACAGGAAAACTCTGTCCAAAAAGACACAGAATCAAGCTGACTTGCTACAGCGGTCCTGAAAGTGCAGGTTACTATGGATACAATTTCATTTTCTTATTACTTGCACGGGGACGAGTGTTGAGTATAAACAACAGCAGAACACAACAACATTTATAGCCTTGGCTAATTTGCAAATTTACAGCTATGCAAATGACAAAGACACACCCACACAGCCACCGTTGGGCTTTTCATTTTTCTAACGCCAGATCTGAATATACTTCGAAACTGTACTCTGCTCCAGTTTCAGCCGCAGCTGTCATAAGACCGGAAACGCCCCGTTTGGCCCGCAATGAACCCTGGGAAGGATACGCCGTCCCCATTTTTGGAATGCGAGGAAAAGAAGGGAGCATTTGTTGGAGCATCACACGAACGTAAACTGCCTTCAAGTGCCACCTTCGAAGGATACGGACGGCTCCTCAATTCGGACACACTTTGTGTCACCGAATGACCTTGCTAAGTGAGACTGTCTTGCTAATTCGCACCCAATGAGTGCGTGGGTGGGTGTGCGCATGTTTGAGAGAGAGAATGAGAGAGAGAGAGAGACCTCACCTCTGTCAGCCGTGTATGTGTTTTCAGGGTTGAGTGCGTCCAGCAGGTGGACGGAGCTCGTAGGCCGGAGTTTGCCGCGGTCCTCCTGTTGATGGTCCGCTGAACTCAGACCGTTTTCATACAGCTGGTTCTCACCGTTCCGCAGATGCCAGGTCAGGCCTAACAGGTGGACCGCTGCATACACACACACACACACACACACACACGCACACACATACACAGAGCAACAAAAAAAAAAAGAAAAGTGTGTCAGCCACAGGGGGGGAAAAAAAGCAGAGATAAAGGCTCATTATTCAAGGCATGCAGAGGGGTGTGTCTGAATCTCGTTTAATGCCCATCTTAGAGCACTCAGTCTCTTTACGCGCTTATTAGTGCCAGCGAGCGATGGACAATTAGCAAACACACACAAAACACCGACCGTGTCGCACACGGATTCGACTTGTGCGCCGATACGTGCGCACGTGACCGCGGAATGCAGCAGAGGTGGGCAATTAAGGCAGATCTTCAGAGCCGGAGCCTAGGGCCGGTATTAAAGCGTTCACACAGTCTTTTATGCATGACTGACGATGCTTTGAAAGCTGCTGCCGATTCACAATCCATATGGGGCTTTTAAACAACAAAGGGTGAGGAGGATACAGGATTCCCCCCTCCCACTTGTAAAAGTGTTTACTAGGACAACAATCCTACACGCTGTCAAATGAGAAAAACCAACGCCGCGCCCATTAAAAGAAATTAATTAGCGTCCTGCGAGGCTATCAGTAAAAGCTGTCCGACCAATCTTGGGCTTCTTTGCGCCAGAGATTGTGCCTGAAAATTACTTTAGTTTAGCACTTTGAAAGAATCTGTAAAGGTTATGTGCCTTTGCTGGTGGTGGGAAGAACAAAGCGAACGAAACACATCATTGCAGTTTTTTTTTTCTTGTTTTTTTTTTTTGCTCTCTCTCTCCTGACACATTTGCAACATCAAACAAAAGCAAAGACTCAAATCACAAAGTTGTGATGTGCTGGTGGCAGTCAGAGGATGGCTGCTGCATGCAGATCAAGGTGCAAAACTTCTAAAGACTTCAAACGTCTGCCGCCTGCCTGCTGATTTGCCGACGCCCAGGAAAAGGCGCCAGACGCCAGCTCGCCTCAAAATGGCTGTTCACAAAAAAAAACAAATCCCAAATTATTTACAGTAAAACCAACACAATCGCATCGTCCCGTTTCTGCGTCGGTCTTTGAAAGCGTGCAAGCCTGGACACCTCTCTCTCTCTCACACACACACACGCGCACTACCTCACCCACACTCAATCCCCTGCTGATGAGGAATGCCTAATTAAACCTCCAGATAGTTCAAAGCCATTTGCAGTTACTTTTCACTGAAGCAGAGGAAAGCAAAAAAAAAAAAAAGAAAAAAAAAGACGTGGTATTTTTTTCCCCCCTACAAAATACAGCAAATGAACGATGAGCTCCAAGAGAAGAGCATTACCAAAGCGTGGTAGTCCCTTGACGTAACCGCCCCCCCCCAGTCATCTGTTGGGATCGGCAGATCCTGCGTTTCGGTGCCGCGGGGACTTCCTAGTGACTCACGCCACTTTGGGTTCAGCTATCTACTCGTCCACAATGCGAGCTCCTCAAAGCACAAACACTGATGATTACCAAGAGAGGGAGACGCCACGCATAGTTTGGTTCAGACTAACTGAACTGTCAGCCGTGACGAGGCCGGGCGCGTACGTGTTGCGCCCCCCCGTTTTCAAAAGTATCTCTCGATTTCCGACGCAGTTTCTCCGTCTTGTGTTTTAAGATGTGGAGTCGAGGATTTTCTCATTAACGCGCCGATGTGAAATGACTTGTGATGAGTCATTTCATTGATAGAAGAAGAAGAAGAAGAAGATTTTTATTTTTAACCAAACATTTATTGTACAATAATTTAACAATAAACTGTTACATAATCAGGTCAAAAAAAAAACTAAAAAGACAATAAATATTTACATTAGAAGCTTGTTATATTTTAGTTCTTCCTGACCAGAAATGGTGCACAAAACACTCTTAGAACCCCACAGTTGTAAAAACGCTTTAAATCGCGGTGGCTCCGTGGAAGTAAAACTTCAACCTCAACTTGGCCTTGACATTACACTTCCACAGAGCCACGGTATCAAGTTGAGGTCCAGCCTGCATTTTTCCCCTTCGAGTTAAGTAAATAGCCATTTTGGCTTCGGCTATTAAATAATTCAAAATCCGGGATTTCAAACTAGTGGCTCGACTGTAATGTACACCGTTGATAAAAACGGAATTGGTAAAAACCATGCTAAAGCAGCTAAAGATGGCTGTTAAAAAATGTAAAAAAACCAGTCAGCCGTACACAATCCATAAAAACATGAAACACACTAAGACAATTTGCAAAAAGGACACTCGTTTAAAACCCCAGGACCGATGACTGATAAAAAACGAGTTTGTTGCAATGGTGCCGTGCAGAGTCCTCCACTGAAGGTCACCAGTCCTTGTCTTTATTGGAGGCTTGTATAGACTCCTCCACTGAGGCTTTTGCCCTCCCAGTTTCACTCCACACACTGACAGCCCTCTTGAGGAGAGTTGTCCTATTCAGGAATTTTTTGTACAATATTTCTACAGTACTTTTGGCTCCCTTTTACAACTGGAGGAGGGGTTCCAGGGAGAGTGCGTAGAGCAGGGGTCTCAGACTCGCGGCCCGCGGGCCAACTGCGGCCCTCGGGACGATAGTTTGTGGCCCCCACCTTAATATGAAAGTTTAATGTTAGTGTGGCCCGCGAGCAGTGATGTCAGTAACGCGTTAATTTGTAATGCGTTACTGACGTCAGACCACTTTTTTCAGTAACGAGTAATCTAACGTGTTGCTATTTCAAATCCAGTAGTCAGAGTTACTTATCAAAATCATTTTGCACATCATTCTTTTTTTTATTTTTTTTTTTTGCGTCTCTCTCTCTCTGACACATTTGCAAAATCAAACAATGGAAATCAGCAAAGTTGTGATGTGCTGGTGGATAAACTGGAACTATTTTGAGATTCTGCCAAGTCCGAGATTTAATGAGTGGCGGTTGCGCTTTTTGGGCCTGCGTTTTGAACGTGAAGTTGCTGTTGGCTTGGAAATAAGCAGAGACTCATAATAAATCCAAGAATTTGTCCGTCATTAAGGTAGTTTTAGTCAGTCTCTCCTGTTCATCATTTCTCAGATGATCCGTCCCGCTGTGTCTTTGTTAATGTCAAGTTAATGTATTACCTCTGAATGACGTCGAGCTTCGCGTTGCGCTCCAGAAAACTACAAACATCGAGACTAATATGAACAGCGCAATAAACGTGAAAACAGCCACGAATGAACGTGTCCGTAGTTGCCAATAATTAAAATGGCAACTTAATTCTAATTATTAATACTAAGATAAGTGTCGCAAATCTGTGCAGCCATCTGAGCTGTGAGCTGCAGCTCTGTGCGCAGTGACACCAAATGCAGGGCCGTAACGCAGAACCTGGAGGCTGGGGGGGAGGTAAGGGGGGGGGGCTTTAAAATCCTTCTTAGAGTTTTCCAGACAACAGTGGACCACACAAACTACTCACGTTTTTTATTTTTCTACAATCTCCTCTTCAGTTCAACCTTATCAGTGGAGACACATTGTTGATGTTACCATTATAAAATAGCTTACAAAAAAGTATTGGCAAAGATCAATGTGATTTTCCCAGGAGGCAGAGCGTTGTTGTCAGCACCTGCTGAAAGTAACTAATAAGTTACTTTTAATGTAACTTAGTTACTTTCCAAATCAAGTAGTCAGTAATCTAACTAAGTTACTTTTTCAAGGAGTAATAAGTAGTCTGATTAAAGTTACTTTTTCAAAGTAACTATACCAACACTGCCCGAGTTTGATATGATTGGCACTTTTCAGTGTTGTGTGCGGAGCTGAACTAACTTACCAATCACAGTGCTTCAAATGGAGCTCATTGACCAAGAGTGCCACTCTGAACTCAAAGCCAAGTTCAGGGAGGTGAGTGGAAAAGCAGACAAGCTTGGGCAATTTTTGAGAGAATTGCCACCCAACTTCCTGAGCTTTCCGAATGTTCAAGCGGACCATGTGTCTTTTTGGGAGCACATACTTGAGTTAAGTAAATAGCCATTCTCTACCTTGAACTTCAATAAGTCCAAGTACAGGTCCAGACTTACTGACAAGCATCTTCAAGCTCTACTTAGGGTCTCAACTGCCTCCTCCCTTAAGAGACCTCTAGCAGTAAGAAGTAGGCAGAAGATGGCAGTTTATAAACTGTTATATTCATAACAGTTTATGTTCAATGTTCCATTCATGTTCAGAAAGTTAAAGGTTAAAGAACTGTTAATACAGCCATTTGAATCTGAATTATAATAATTACATTTATCTAGTCTTCTATAGCTGCTGTGTTATTATTATATTTTATTTATTTATTACTGATTAATTTTTTTCTTATGAATTGTTAATTTATTTATTTTTTCATCTTATTTTGTTTCACTCCACACACTGACAGCCCTCTTGAGGAGAGTTGTCCTATTCAGGAATTTTTTGTACAATATTTCTACAGTACTTTTGGCTCCCTTTTACAACTGGAGGAGGGGTTCCAGGGAGAGTGCGTAGAGCATCCCAGAGAGCGCGCAGCCCTGTCGAATGCCTCTACACACCCTAAGAGGAGAACACAGGCTGCCGTTGATCTTCAGCACACTCTCAATGTCACTATACAAAACCTGGATCTTGGCGATAAGACCCTCGCCGAACCCAAACCTCCTCATGGTTTCCCAGAGGAAGCCGTGTTCGACGCAGTCAAAAGCCTTTTCTTGATCTTGTGAAATCAAGCTAGTTTGTAAACCCAATGAACCGGAGACCTCCAAAACGTCCCGAATTAGGTAGATGTTATCTACCATGGACCTGCTGGGGACACAATAGGTCTGGTCGCAGTGGATGACCTGCTCCAGAGCCCTTCCCAGCCTAGTGGCCAGGGCCTTGCAGAGGATCTTGTAGTCGGTGTAGAGGAGGGACACGGGGCGCCAGTTCTTGATGTCCTGCAGGTTCCCCTGTTTGGGCAGCAGGGTGATCACTGCCCTGCAGCAGGACAAAAGGAGAGAAGTGTGCAGCGTGCAGACTCTCATTGTAGACGTCGAGCAGGTCTTGGGCCAGAAGATCCCAGCAGGCCTTGTAGAACTCCACAGTGAGCCCGTCAACACCTGGGGACTTCTGGCCCTGCATGCTGAGGACGGCTGTGTGGAGCTCCTGGAGCCCCAGGGGGCACTCCAGCTCGGTGTTTGTCTTCTCAGAGACCTGAGACAGTTCGTCACAGAACTCCTCGAACAGTTCCTTGTTCTCCTTGTATTCGCTTTTGAACAGAGAACGGTAAAACTCCACAGCCCTCCTCCTGATCTCCCCTTGTTCACTCAGTTGCTGCCCCGTGTCCGACAGCAAAGAGTGGATCTGCTTCCTCTGCCCGTGCTTCCTCTCCAAGCTGAAAAAGAAGCTAGAGGGAGCATCCATCTCCGTGATGTTCTGGATCCGGGACCTGACCAATGTGCCTTGGACTTTATTCTCCAGCAGGTTTGCTAAAACTAGCCTTTTAGATTTGAGAGCTTCAATGTGCTCTCGATTTCCTGTGGATTCACTAAGTCGTTCTAACTCCACGATGTTCATCTCCAGATCTCTAATAGATCCGGTGATGTCACGGGTGACATTGACAGTGTGCTGCTGACTCAGCAGTTTTATTTGCACTTTACCATGGTCCCACCACTGTCTCAGGCTGGTAAAATCAGACTTTCTCTGTCTAAAACCCATCCAAAAATAACTTAAAATCTCTTTAAAACCTTGATCATAAGTTATAGCTGAGTTAAAATGCCAGTAAGCGCTTCTGGATAAAATGTTTCTGATAAAAACAAAAGCAACGAGTGATCCGTAAACCCCACCGGTAAAATCTGGTATGTTTTAAACACGTTAAAAAGGTGTTTAAAACAATAAATCTGATCAAGACGAGCCAAAGAGATTCGGTTTTCTTTAATGTGGGACCATGTGTGCTGCCTGGAGCCAGTGTTCATCGTCCTCCATAAATCCACCAGGCCGTGAGACGAGACCAGCTGCCGCAGAGCTGGTTGGTACGCCGGATCTGCATGATTACAGTCTCTCTGCATGATTACAGTCTAAAACCTCTTTTTCAGTACAATTAAAATCCCCAACTATAAAAACGTAATCCTCAGACCCACAATCACCCAACGTTTCCCCAATTAAAAAAAAAACAAAAAACAAAAACGCCTTTTCTCTGCATTGGTGATGGGAGCATAAATATTAATAAAAACCATGCTAAAATGATCAAACTTTACTTTGACTAAAAGAACGAACGTGTTCCACTTCTGTAGAGTTTGGGGTGAAAGATTTTGAGAAGATGAAGCTCACACTGCACTCAGGGAGGTGCTTTAAAATGACCCCCCCCCTCCACTCTCTGCCCCAGTCTGCTTCAGTTAAATGAACACTGTGAGTTTCCTGTAAATAAATAACGTCTATTCTCTCTTGGTTCAACATTTGATAAATCAAAGCACGTTTTTCAGCCTCTCTCGCCCCGTTAAGATTCAAAGATGCTACTTTAAAAGAATCCATATTGGGTAAGAAGCTTAAAAAAACACACCAAAAAAACTATAAAAAAATATTAAAGTGCTGCTGTGCATCATTCTAATCATAATTGTTTTCTTACTTTGGACGTTATTTTCTTTAACCTGAAAACTTCCTGATCTGATAAACCTGAGACCTCTTTGTTCCTGATGTGATACCTTGGTGAGAAATAGAATAATCTTAAATTAGAAAAATAACGTAAGATTTTTATTCCTCTAAATCCTTTAGTTTGCTGTAAAAATGTTCTAAAAGTTTCTGCAGGGTATCTAGGTTCTTTAACACTCGTTTGAGACGCAGAAACCTCACTGGTGTCAGAGAACCAGAATCCACACCCGAACCCAAAAGACCTCTTAAAACGTGACAAACTAACACAAAATCACAACTAAACAAGTCACATAAACACCCAGTGAAAAACAATAAGAAAAAACCCAAAGATAAAAAATATACAAACACTCTCTCACTCGCTCTTCTTCTGCTCTTCCACTTACGCCCTCCTCTCACACGAAGAAGAAGAAGAAGAAAAAACTGCTAAATAAAATTGTATGTCCAACATGTATGAGGCGGATCATTTGGTGATCCGCCTCATACATTCAGTTTCATGGATTTGGTTTTCAACACAATCGATTCCAACCACCTGGACGACGTCGTGGGCAGGCAGGTGGAGGACAGGAAGCAGGGCTGAAGAGAAACTCGACAGGAAAATATACCGACTTAGAGTCACACTTTTATTTAAGGACGACGGAAGGAGAGCGAATCCAGCGAAGATTTCCTTCAAGCAACAGCCCATTATCAGCTCTCTTCATTAGGATTAAACTTAAAATATACTATTGCCGCGCCAAATACGGGTGTGCATTCATCATCGCTGTTCGAACCGCATTATATTCCGCACTGGAGTGGAACAGCCTATCATGGTTTCATAAATTAGTTTGTGAGAGTGCTTTCTGAGGTATGACAAGTTATTCCCAAACAAACGTAGTTAGCGTTTTCGCCGTTCGGCTTCTCACTTCCTCCCCTCTGAATTGCTTTTCTTGGTCCTCTTGTTTTCCGGACAACCCATCACCACCACCTCCCCTTATCTCTCCGCCAACGCCAGCAGCACCGCCTCTTTTAGCCGAGCATAAGCCACTCCAGGCAGGACTCTGAAGCAACAGCCCTTAGCAGCTCTCTGGCTTTCTCCTCTTCACCACTCCACACCTTCTTAAAAGCCCTTCAGATCCTGCTCTTGCTCATCATTCTCTTGTTTCATGGCTGTTAACCTTTCGCAAGAACACTTGGCGTCTGCAGGCGCCAAGCATGTGTGCGCAACGAGGGAACAAGGAGGATACAATATATCTTCTGTTAAGACCAGTGAGGTCATTGTTTTCCACCTGGTCAGGCAGGTTCTGGGCGTTAAACTGAGTACTTCCAGGTCGTAACCTGCCACGGCTAGTAGCTGTGTGTGCTTTGGTAAGGGATCAGACCCTGAAGGGCTCCTGGGTTTTGGTCTGCGCCCCGTCCTGAGGTCCGCCTGTATTTTGGGTCGGCATCTGCTTCTCTCTACTGCAACTGTTTGCGTCTGCGTCCGAGACGCTGGCGGGGTGCTAATTCGTTTAATTCGTTTCTTTATAATTGTCATGGCTGGTCCAATTTGCTTCCATAACCAGGTAGGGCCTGTTGCGCGATTAATTACTGTGCAACAGGGGGAATATCTCATTTGCCCCCTTTTGATGAGCTGCCACTGACATCACAAAGAACCGAGCGGAGCCGCCGTGCCGCCCGCCTCGCTGGTCAGATAAACTGTGTAAAACTGCTGGTTGGATCTAACAGGAATTATGCATTACCACGTTTTGTTTCGCAATTTTAAAGCGTTTTGTTGTCACGTCGTATTTACTACGACTTTTACAGTTCAAACACTGTAAAAAATAATGGTTTTACCAAATATCCAGAGTTGTAGCAACGGCTTAGGAGTATGGCTCAACAGCTGCTGGCGACTGGCAATAGAAATATATTCAGGGTAGAGTTTGGCTTCACGGCAAGAGACCGACTGAAAATTCTGATTATTTACTTGATGGCTGGGTTGAGTCGGGGTCGGGATTCTATGGAGCATTTGTAAATAAAAGAGAAGATAATTTAACATGTTGAGGAAATAAAGAAAGTACGCAAGGTGTAAGTCAGACCGTAATAAAGGCAGTGCACTGCATGTGGCTCTGCTCCTATCAATCACACTTCCAAGACGATTTGCGTTCGGCTCTGAGAGAAAAGTAAAGTCCACCACTGATCAGACTTTGTGCGGATTATTGTAAGTACTGCTCCAATTCGTTGGCAGCACAAGAGCACATTGTGGAACCGAAACGCGTCAGCTAATGAACGGAAACAAGAGGAAACGGAAACTCACTAAGCAATATAGTGGCTTTAAATCGAAACGAACAGGCACCCATAACAATCTTAAACGAACATGTCAGGTTCACTCTGGGGTCAGGGCTATAATTTAAGTTAATTAGTTGGATCAGGGTCTGAGCTCAACTCTCTCATCTATGTATATGAAAAAAAGGCAACTTTGTGACTTTTTTATTTTGTGCCAACATTTGCCACATTGCTTGACCACCGATGTTGTGTGAACAGTTTGGCTCAGATGATTTGACAGCGTTTGTCATTGTGAACCATAACATTGTCAAATGAGCAACTGCAGGTGTTGGGTTAAAGGACAAACCCGACCATCTCCAAAGGCCCGATGTTAGTGAATCCAAACTCCCACGCAGGCCTGAACTAATCCACAGCTGAGCATTGATGCCAGGTCTTATATTACTCCAGCTCCGGTACTGCTGGGCAAATTGACAAATAAAGCTGTTATTGCAGTAAATAGCCACAAGAGACAACTTGGAAGTTAGCATGACGTTTGGGAATAGTGGACAGATTTACCGTATGTATTATAAACGTGGAGCTAAGCTCAAAGAGATTGTTATGACTAAATTACTTGCTCTTCTGTAAAAACAATCAAGATTTAGTCGAAACAAGATTTGAGATGAATTTCAACTTCCCTTCTTTATTTCCCTTCTCCTTTGCGCGGACACGTAAAACAAACAGTCACCCAGAAACACTCTGGGACGCAGCGCGTTCCTGTCTCATCACCGCCACGCCTGTCTGTCTGTCCATCCACTTCTCTGCGTCCGTCTCTGATTCTCTCGTGGTTTTGCAAGAAAGAGAAAATGGAAAGAAAGAAAGAATGAAAGAAAGAAAAACCAACCCCATCACACGTCAGAGGCAGATCCAGAGTGAGTCCAGTCATTATAAAGTGGGGAAGGGGAAGAGAAGCAGCAGTGCAGAGAGCTAACAGGCCGGGGCCTTCGCGCACATGAATCATTGATCAGTGTGACAGCGAGATGAGTGCCAGAGGTAATAGGACGGTGGCGCTTGAAGGAGGGCGGGGGGCGGAGGGAGGTTCTCGCTGTACCCTCGGCTTCCCCACCGAGAGGCGAGTGCAGAGGGCGAGGGCAGGAACACGGGATCGGCAGAGACCGAGGCAGTTCAGTGTTCAAAGACAGAGCCCGCCTCATGTGGCTCTCACAGACACACTGAAAGAAGAGAAGGATCCAGGAGTTGGACTTGTGAATAAGATAGCAAGAGAAAGTAAGATAGCAAGAGAAAGCACAGTGGGGATCCTTTTTTTTATTTTTTTTTATCACATTCAAAAACTACAAACTTCAGTGAATTACTTTTTGTTTTGTTTTCAGATGGACCGGAGGTCTGCCACCTTTACAATCCAAAAAGTCTTTTTTGTCCCTCGGCAAAATAAAACAGATTTGGAGCCACAGGTAATACCTGGCCCTTTTTTAAAAGGCATCTTAAGATTTTCTGGATGAATATCTACTGCAGAAAATCTAGTCATCTTATTCCTATTCTTTAAGTTTTTGAAAACAACATGTTTTTCAAAAAATCAATGGCTACAGCTTCTTAAACTGGATGTTGTACTTGCACATAGTTTCTAGCCTGATGTCAAGAAAAATAAGTTTAAATAAAAATGATTAGCACTTTCAGTGTCATTCTGTTGTGTTAATTAAATGCAAATATTTCATAAAAAACTCAAAAAGTTAAGATATACATTTGTTATTATATCTATTTTTAAGACATCTCTTCTTTCTTTATCGTTTTAGTCTAAGTGAGAGCCACTGATCTACATTCAGCTTCTATGCACCACAAATCTGGAATAATCACCCAGAAAACTGCAAAACAGCCGAAACACCGAGTTGATTAAAAGCCTCTGATTAGTAGTAAATGAAATACTGATCAACATATTTGATGTGACTTTGCTTGATGATTTGGATGATGACATTTGACTAAATTTAATGTTTACTTCCTGTTTCATAATCGAGTGCTGCTGGGATGTGCAATACAAATAATATTGACCTAATTAAGTCAATAGATTCTGTTTGTGTTTAAAAAAAGCTGACCCGTGAAGGCATCGTGAAGACCAAAGGTTAAACGGCAAAGTCTTGGGGAAGTTTAAATGGATGCAATTCAAATTCAAATAAATGCATTTGTCCCCAATTTCAAGACATGTTATTAACTTTATGAACATTGATAACTTATAGAGACACTCTGAGTTGCCTTTGGCCAAAAGTTGCCCTTCTTTGCTTTAACTGACAGGCGATTATTCAGAAAAGCATCCGAAAAGGCACTGGTGACTCTGGAGGAGCCGCAGATACCCACAGCTCAGGTGGGGAAAGGTATCGACAGGATGACCATCAGTCATGCAGCAAATGTGGCCGTTACAAAAGAGCCAGAAGAAATCCTGACTGCAGTTTAGTCAGGTGAGATTTGAACACACCATTCAAGTGACACACGCTAGTGGCAGCTTCATGATGTGCGGATCGCTTAACATTTCAACAAAACGCGCCGTCGCTGAGGGCTGCAAAACATCAAAATGCAAAAAAAAAAAAAAAAAAAAAGTCAGCAGGTAGGAACCATTGCAAGGCACTGTACGTTAACAACCGAGCGCCGAAGACACATTAATTGAATGTGTTTAAGGCGCCGTTTTAAACAACAGCTCGGGAGGAGAGGAGCTTTCCAGACAGTCTGCTCTGTGTGAGCTGTTGGAGGCAGCAGTAATCTTGAGCTGCAGCCATCGCTGCAGTTGTTGCTGTTGTTGTCGGGCCTGTGTGTGCCTCGAGATGAGATAGAAAGGATTGTGGGCTCAAGTGATGATTAAATTTCACACTTGTGGTGAGAGAAAGCGTAGGAGATAAGGAAAAAGGCGCGTGTTGCCGTGTGCGCGTGCGCTCGCGCGAACCAATTTAATGCCTTTTACACAAAGAGCAAGTCCTGGACTTCGCTGCAAGGCAACAATGGCTGAGATTGACTGTGAATATACTATCCCATCGATATGCATTTCAACCAAGGTAGCGCTGCAGTCAGTTAAAAATGGTTTATCAATACTCTCGCGCGAGCCGAAGCGCTCCGATCGCCGCGTTCACGTCTAGCTTTAACCACAGACCAGATCCCGACTGACAACCAGAGACTGCAGCTCGCTTTGCCCGGCAGCAAGCGCTTTCAAGAGCGTCTGTCATTAGAGTCGGCGAGTGGCTCAGCATTTATACAGTAAAGGCAGCTGCTCGTCAGAATTTGTGTGGCTGTGTCAGCCTCCAGCTAAGCCCAAACTTCTGAGGGACGGGAAGAAAAAGAGACAACAAGAGAAAGCAGAACAGAGAGAGATGAAAGACACACACACACACACACACACACACACACACACACACACACAGAGAGAGAGAGAAGAGAGACAAATGAGGAAAATAAAGGTGGAAGAGAAGGGACTTCAGAGCCAATAAAATAAATCTGAGTCCAACTTAATGTCAGAGTACTGGGGGGAGGGGAGGAGGAAAGGGGTTCCTCTCCTGCCCTCCAACCTCTACGCCTCACTCTGAAAAGGAGCAGATCCTGAAGTGGCTCCTCACTCTCCCCTCCCCCACTTCTCCATCAACTCCTTGAAAGCAACTAATTCCGCAGTCATGACTGTTTAAGCGTGTCTGTTTGCATGCATAAGCACGGAGTCCTCTGACATTTTAATTCGCGAGCTCAATCTGCTGCCGAAGACGCGGCGACTCGTACGCTTTGACCTTGTCCCCCTCTTGAACGCGAGGCCTGATTTAGATAAGGGGATAAAGCTGCAGAACGGGGCTGGATGAAGAGCCCGGCGCTCGTCTCGATCGGAGAGATTTGCCGCGTATCGTCGTGTTTGTTTACCAAGCCGAACCCGGTCGTCGCCGTTATCTGGTTGGTCACAGCTAGAGAGCCAGAGCGTCCGCGCACAACACAGCTGCATCCTGCATGCATCTTTTTCTCGTTCTCTCTCATTTCAGATCCAATCTCGCCTCCTCCCTCTCTCTTTTTTTCTTCTGTCACCTGCACCCCTCCGTCTCCTCCTCGTCTTCCTCTCTCAGCCTGTCTCCCACTCGCCCATGTCACTGACTCGAACCCCCCCTCTTCCGAAAGCTGAGTCATGTCGAAAGCAGAAAGTGTGCGGCTCGTTTGGACGGGCAGGACATCTGTGCCGTGTAGCGCCGGCCTTCCAACAGACACCGCCCACCACCACTGTTGCTAACATACTGTACAGTTCAATCCAAATATGCCTGTGTGAAGGTTTGTCACTGTGTCGGTGGGAGAACATATCAGAAGGCACGAGAGAGGGAGAAATTGGATCCGGATGCGAGTTTGCCGCGCCCGAGAGCGGTGAACTATCGGAGATATCTGGGTTATTTTCCGAGCAGCCTCTCTGACCTTCTGGAGACATTTTACCAAAGGGCTCCCTCACCATTCAGAGCCTCCCGGAAACCGTCTGTCTGGCCATTTAAAGCAATTTTACCACAGCCTCGTGCGGCTGTTAGGGCAGTTTTAGCAAAGGCCAGCGGGTTTCTCTGAGCTGCGTCGAGATGACCAAAATAGAGGAGTGGAAACAAAGAGAAACTGGACCGATCGATACCGGCACCAATGAGGCATGAAGCAGCGGGCGGGGTGCAGCTGGCATTCACACACATTTTCTTTGATGCTAAGAAACATGAAATCCCAGGAAAACAAAGTCATATAGTTCCTGTTTGGTGCTTATGACATTACAACCACAACACCTAAAACATAATGTTTGGATTTTATGTGTTAGACCAAGACAAAGTACTACAACTTTGTCCTATGGATTGAAAATGAAAATGGAAGACGATTAATTTTTGCAGCTACATTTAATAATGTGGTGACATACAGGGTCAGTCATTTACTGAGCCTGACCTACAGTTAATCAATTGTGTTGTGCCTTTAAGAGGAGCTTGTTTTTTTTTTTTTCTTCTTCTGTGGTTTTTGTGAGGGCTGAACACCGTTGTTGTTCTGCTGGTTGAGGACCGCATTGGTGCGCTGGTCTTCCTACAAGCTCAACCTAATTTTTTGTACGTTTTACCCCACACAGCGTTGTTACACAAAAACAATTGTCTCTTTTCTTCAAAGAAAAAAAAAGAAGGAAATCTGAAAAGTATTGCATTCATATTATATATACAACCCCATATATCCTGGTATTCCTAAATAAAACCCAATAATTTGTATTTAATAATAATAATTTATGTGTCATTTGATCTTAGTTCACAAGTAGCTGCACTCTGACTGGGGTTTGTTATGTATTATTAGCAAAAAATAAGTAAAGCATTGTTAATTTCAACCTCAGATAGACAGACAGACAGACAGACAGACAGACAGACAGATAGATAGATAGATAGATCACTAAACAGAATCGTTTTTTTTAATTAAATAATTAAAAACGAACACGGTATGTAAAAACCTTCTGAAGAAGGAAGGATTTCCTCCAAATGTTTGCTTCCCCCTCCCCCACTTTTTCTTTTTGTTGTAGCAGACTAATTATCTACTTTTGAGTATGTTATTATAGTGTAATAACATACATTATATAAAACACTGTTCATGTTTATCTTAACCCGCCCACGTATGCGCAGTTGCAAACATTGATAGCGGGTCAAAGGTGAAATCCCCGCATATCCGCGCAGTAATTATGCGAGGGATTGGAAAAACATCTGCTCGAATAAAGAGCGTAAAGGCTTTTCACACGCCGCCAAACACAGAGGCCGTGATTGAGTCACCCTCTGACAGCGCTTTTGTGTCCAACTGCAGTGTGCCGAGCCAGAACACTCCTAATAGACGCTAGTCTCCAGGACTTACTGGAAACAAGTTGCAGCAGCCAGTCCGACCCACTCAGCATTACTGAGTAGATAATTGGTTGCCAGTTGCCCCCCTTGACAGAGCCGTGCGACTGAGGAGGAAGATTGCCGCCGATCGGCTGCAGACAATAGGCAGCCACTTGTTTAAATAACTTTGACGGGAGGCAACGTTTCATTAGGCGCCACGCCGAATCAGCACCTCGACGGCTTCGTTCTGACAGCCATCAGCTGGTCTCAGCCGACCCCCTGACATTACCGCTGTATACAATCACTGACCTCCTGCCGTCCATCTGTTATCAGAACAGGTTGTAATCCTCTGCATGCAGGCTGAACGAGGGCGCCGCTGTGCAACTGATTCACCGACTGCTTCTGTGCAAAATACGCAGCGAACTACACATCAGGGCCGTCAGCCTGAACACTGGAATCAAGCTATTTCAATATGATGATTGATGTCATGATTTATTCATTTATTTTTTTGTTATTTTATTTTTTTAAATGACAATCTAACAAAATCCCAGTTTTTGTTCAACAGTAAATCAAGTTACAAGTTCGCCACAGCCATAAAATTTGGAATGCTACAAGTCATGTTTTACTGAGATGTTTGCCTGTTGGTGTTTTATGTCATGCTGTATTTCAAATTAGATATTTGAAGCTGTGAAGTCCCGGCAGCTGAAGGCCGTGAGATGGATGATTGTAATATGGCATCTGTGTAATTTCGGCTGTTTATTGGAGTTATGGCATTACGGCTTGGGAGGCGGACGGATTGTGGTCCAGGCATATTTTAATCAATTCCAGTCGTGAGCATTTATTGAATATTGTTTTTTAAAGTTCGTCATTATCAATACATCGCACAAGAAGCGTTTCATAAATATGTTCAAAACATACAGGTATGTTTCTAAATAACAACAGTGTGTCTTATACGTTGTTCTGGAGTAACACAACGTCCTCTAGTGAATTTATATGATTATTTCCGGTTGTGCTTACTGACCTCCAAGTGATTTTGTGTGGCTCACGACTGTGTTTGACTGACTGACTTATCTGACTGTTTTGTTTTGTTTGATGAGCCTTATAGTCCTGTCTGCTATATATATGTATAAAAAAAGACATCAATCAAAAACAGACTATTCATTGTCAGCGCGCCTTATAATCCAGTGACATAAAGATTCCTGCTTACCGCACAAGACTCCACTGCTGAAGATAAAAACATACCCATTAAACGTTTGCTGCATCACTTTAGGACAAGCCGATCAATTACTGGGGAGAATTAAGTCTTGTTAAGTTAAACCAAAATTGGACTCATTAGATGTCGATGCATGGTATCAACCCAAAACCTCAGCTCTGATAATGAAGTTTGGAGGTGGTGTTGTCATGGTGCAGGACTGTTTTTTTTTTTTTTTTAACCAGTACGTGATCTTGGCAGACCTCTGCAAAACCATTCTTTTTCATGAACTGTCCCAAGTACACAGCCAAAGAAGTTCTTAACTTGTTTCAGAAAAGGAGAATAAAGCTGGCACAATCGCCATGTTTCCTACGGAGCCCTCTAGGAGACATGGGGGAACATTTTTCTTTTGCGTTCCCTTGCAATACTTTTGAGTGTTACTTACTGTAACATTTGCAGGTCTATTTTGTATACAGTCACAAATGTCAATTTCAAATTTCAAATGTATTCACATTTAAAGAGCCTCAGTCTTTATTCCTAACTGGTGCAGAAAACTGGTTGAAAATCGATTTATTCACTGCATGTTTATGTGTGTTTGTGTAAGGTTGAGATGGGACTGCACATGAAAATGACCTTTTAAACCAGTGGTCTCCAGCCTTTTTATTACCGCGGAACGGTCAAGACTTAGCAATTTTGCTGCGGCTCGGGGTGGGAGGGAGGAGAAACCGTCAGATAACACTTCTGCATGTCGGCGTTCCCGCTGTAGCCTTTTTTTTTTTTTTTTTTTTTTTTCCCAATTTTCCCTTTACGACAATCCTACATCGTCCTGCAGTGTGTGGTGTGCTACGTGGTGGTGTGTTGAGTATGCCCGATCTAAAACCTGGCATATTCAACATTGTCTTGGCTTGATTATTGCAGCCTGTGGGGGTTTTCCCTGAGTGGGAGCGAGAACGCAGCCTGTTGAATGTGACAGGCAGCCAATCAGAAAGAGGTTTTATTGTTTTGTCTTCTGGAATCGGGATGTTTGTGACTGGAATCGATTCGTGTGGCCGGTCATGTGAGGTAAATATTTGCGATGTTAGCACATTAGCTCTATTTCAGAAAAGCCAACCCCCCCATTTTTGTGAAGTTGATGTTATTTTGAATTTTTACATGTCCATCCATCTTTTCTTTACTACAAAATGTGCATAAAAGAAAAACACTCATGGAAATATGAGTAACAGCCCAGACAACCCCAATGAAAGATGTTTGGAAAGCAGTGAGGTCAACGTGAGAAGACTGTTTGCATGAAAGAGTGGGTCAGTTTCTCCATGCAGGAGACGTCTTGAGGAGAATTATTCCAAAAAAGATTTTTCACAAAGTATGAGATACTTTTTAAGAAATATGTCCTGCACGTTTTTGCTGTTTTTTCACATGCGATCCAGATAAAGACAACAATAACAAAAAAACAACAACAAATGTGTCCATTAATTATAACTAATTGGTTTCCGGTTTATTCTTAGGATTTCTTAGCTTGTTACCAACATTTGAAGTGAATTTCACATTAATATCTAAATTAGAAATAACTTAAATGAGAAAACATGTTGGCACGTTTGATATTTATTTTATTGTAGTTTGAAAGACATTATCCTAGTGGGCTAAAGAACAAAATATTCTGGTTACAAACATTGATAAAAAGAGAGAGCTGCATGACAACTGATATACCGTTATATGTTGGTTGGTTTGTTTTTCTGCTTTGCTTTTACTTAGCTAAAGAAGAGACTTACAAAAAGTTAATAGTGCTCTATAACTACTTTTTTATTATTATTTTGCAGGGGCTGAAGGGTTGCAGTGCATGGTTGAACACGCTGAGGCAAAGTTCAATAAAAGTAAATAAAAATAGTGGATTTTCTCCACAGAAAACATTTGAACTTTTCCAATTTACTCTTGGACTGTCCTTTTATTTATCACGTCTTCGGCCCTAGATGGATTTGTTCTAACTCTTTGCTTCTTTGTCTTTTGTACTTGTAGAGAAAGAAAAAATAAATAAAAATCAGCCCAAGGAGCAGTTCGCTCTGCTCTCTCTGCTGAGATGTGTTTACTGTAATTACATTGCACCTATAGCAAAACTTCAAATGCAATCAAAAGGACTTTTTTATATGAACGATGAAGCAATAAATTCAAACTTTAGATTATTTTTTTTCACTCCCACTCGATTGCTACTCCCACTCCACACCTTGTGATGGAGTACTTTTTCTTTTTTTTTAAACAATAAAAACTTCTTTCGCAAATCAGCCGTGAATTAAATGGCCTGTGACACGTGTCTGCACAATCCATCACTTCTTATTGTTTGTACGACGTTTTGGTCCCGGTGTAGTCTTAGCCTGTTTCTTACGTTGGCACTACCAGTATCCAAAATTTTTCCAACAACTACAGCAACCTTCTTTACATACATATATATATATAATAAATATATAATTACTATTACATGAGCCTGGGCCAGTTGTGCTGGGTAGCATGTTCACTGTTTTGTCTCACATTAGCACCGCATCTTTTCAGGCATCCTACATTTATATGCCCACACGCAAAGCTCTCCACTTTCAAAAGTCTGAAATTGTTTGAGGCAAAGATTTCAATTTAATGCGAATCTTCGCCGTTCAAAGTCTTGCTCAGTTCGCTAAGCTTCCAACTTGGTCGGCTCTACTAATAACTTCATGCCCATCAAACTAAAAGCGACAACCTAAAGCAAACGCGTTAAGCTACAAATCCTGATAATTGCCCTTGACTCTCTTCTATTCTTGCAGTTTGCTTTGCTAAACTTTGCCTTGTTCTATTTTAAAGAGCTCCCTAGCAACTGGAAATGTGATCATACGGTTATTTTATTCAATTCAAAACCATAACTACAGCTAAAATAACAGCCTATGCTCTGCGTCTATGTG
Organism: Gambusia affinis; assembly: GCF_019740435.1. Lineage (NCBI taxonomy): Eukaryota > Metazoa > Chordata > Actinopteri > Cyprinodontiformes > Poeciliidae > Gambusia > Gambusia affinis. The sequence goes on from NC_057876.1 coordinate 7,033,251, forward strand.
GCTAAAAGACACTACCCACTAAGTATAAAAAAAAAAGAATTGATTTCAGGGTTTAGATTTAAGTCCATGTTATTTTTATTATTATGTCATGTTTATGATTTTCATTGCTGATTTAGACCTGAATATTTACACAGAAGTGGCACAAAGCAAAAATCAATTCTGAGGTTAATTCTTCTATAGTTGGGATACAAGATTTAAATCAACGTGTGACAAGAGTGTGTTTACTTAACTGTGAAAGATTGAAAAACTCTTATGTTCAGTAAAACAGATTTATTTAAACAATATGTTTAGACTGTTAAGACACTGTTTAGTCACATTTTCAATAAAAAATAAGTGCTGACTGAACAGGTAACAAGCGACAAGAACTTTAATTTTCCTTCACTTTCCTACTGCTAAAAAACTTTTTCACTAAACACCTGATTTTGCTTTGCTCAAACGTTTTCAGTTTATGTTCAATATTAAATATTAGATCATTTTAAATATAATAAAGACATAAGTATTCTGCATATTTGCTGATTAAAACGTTTAATATTAGCAGGTGATGATGGTAATTCTATTTGACTATTCCTCACATCTATAGCAAACTTAAAGTCAAAATAAACTAGTTTTTTTTCTGTATGTCCTCAAATTAAAATACTTCATGTGTTTTGCTACACCTTGCTCACAAGCTGCTTTCCACTAAAATATCTTATTTTTTTACCAGAGAATATTTTATAGTCAGTCTTTTCAAGCAGGTTTGCAGCTTGAAGTCCATCAGCTTATCTTCACACTTTCACTGTTAAAAATATTTGCTCAGTCCTCCATGCTCACCAATTTAGAGGATCATAAAAAGTTCTTGGTCAAAGGTGTAAAAAAAAATCAAAACCTAGGCATGAAAACTGTATCAGCAAGAATAAGAGGGTCTTATTCTGTGACAAGATGTCACCATGAAATGAGCCCTTTCATAAAATGTACTTGCCGCTACACTAAACCCAGGCAATTGTTATTGGCTTCATAACATCGTGGAAACAAACGCAACCAGCCACTGCTGAAGAATTACACAGTGGGGAACAAAAACAGGACGCACACTGTGTGAAAGATGAGCCGCTGAAAACTGAACTCCAAATCTCATGTGGTCTTCAGGTCAGCTCTACGAAGTTTGTTTACCTGAGTGAAGCTTCTTCAAATCAGACAAAAATGGTGTCGAACGTTTGCGCTTCTTTTGTAGCACAAATATTTGTATCTTCAAAGCCAAAGCAGCGCAAACAAAAAAAACAAACCAGCATAAATGCAGTCGAGTTGATTGACACCAATTTTGTCTGGTTTGAAGACGGCAGGGTGGGCTGGTTGACCTTTCACGACCTCTGGAGACATTTCTTACTATCTTTAAAATGATAGCAGCACAAACGTAGCACAAACGCATGGCACCAATTTTGCCTGATTTGAAGAATGCAAACTTCCCTCAAGTATCAAGAAAATATGTTTTTTGGTCGTTTTTCCAAGATCTCAGCTCATCCGCTTAGCTAACTCTTGATGCTATAGAAGCTCATGTGGAAAGTCATGCTGGTGGCCCCTCACCATCAGGTACCAGTGCTTAAAGCAACGTCCACTAAGACATATTGCACATGCTAACTGGCCTGTACTTGTACAGCACCTCATCAAGCACCGACGCCACCTGGTGTCCTTAGTCTCTTGCCCATGGACTGAGATAGTCTGAGCAGGGATTCGAACCGGCAACCTACCAATTACAGAACAAACTCCTACCACCATCTCCAGTGATCAAGTTGGGTTGATCTGACCGCAGCCTGACAGAGCGCTCTTAGTGAGGCGACGACTGTGAGCCAAGCCATCTCATCCAACATCAGCGTCCGACCTAACGAATGGTTAAAATAAAACCTTGTGAACCGCCTCCCAAGGAAGCACTTTAAGATATGATTAAACCTCATGTGCTTGTAAAGCCAAGTATAGTGTGTATTTCTAACACTTGTGTTAGGATTTTGATGGTAGGATTTGTATTTAACAAACAGGAGAATCCTCAAGGTGTGCTTTCTCCTTGTTAAGAGCATTGTTGGTGCTACATGTTCCTCACTTCTTGACTGCGGTTTCTCAACTTCACAGCCAGAATGGTCAACAACGCAGCACAGCGTTGAGCAAGCATTTCACTTATGATAAGCTATAATAAGCTCGGAGCTCTGAGACAGACGAGCCACGCTAGGACATTTGGAGGAGAAACACAGATTAAGCAGGAACAACTCAGCTCCAGCCACTAAGGATTCATCTGCTCGGTAAATTAAAACTATTTAAAAATCAGACTTTTAAATATGTGAAACCAGTTAATCCGTCAAAGTCTGCAACATTTACTGGTTGCATTTACTTTTACTGAGAGAGAAAGATTGCGCTGTAATTCCGCACTTCCAAGGTTTTAGCACTGCTCTTTATATTATACAATATATTTCTATATCATAATTGTTCTTGCTTTAAATTGCTTTAAAAAGTAACGATACAGCTGATGTTGTTTACTGACTAATGCTCTGCAGCAAACTCCTGAGGCCTGAAGGAGCAAAACAGCTACATTTACTGGTTAAATTACACCGAGGCTTCAATGGATTTTAGCATATATAAATCCAAGCTACACCTCAGATTTTTATTGGAAAACAACTTTAAAACTTCAATCCTTTTACTTCCACTTCACAATTATGCACTACTGTGTGCTGATTAAATCCCGGTAATATGCAGTTTATGGCTGTGATGCTTAAAAATTATGAAAAAGGATAAATGCTTTTGCGAGGCACTGTAAATGCGAAATGTTTACCGGGCCTCTCTAACAAGATAAGTGTGGCGTAATCATTTATTTCTGAATGAGTTTGAGCTCCAGACCTGTGTCTCGCTCCCAACAATCATTGCAAGGTGTCACCTCGGGGTCTGGAAAACTTAATTAGGAGGTAATCTTCAGATTTATCTCAAAGGAAATAATCATTTGCCGTAGCTAATAAACACTTTTCTTTCTTTTTTTTTCCTTCTTCCCCCGCCCCTCCACTCTTGTCCGCAGCTGGAGCCTGCACTGCGTTTGACCTCTGCGATTAACATCCGGCTTCTGCAGCTTATTCACCGTCAAACTGTGAAACTAGATTTACTAAGGGGAAGAGAAAAAAAAGAACAACAAAAAACAACACACATTAAAGTAATAAACTCTGAGCCACTAATGACTCATTTGGCCCTTTGCGAAAATACCAGGTCCCCTGGAGCAACATGTAGCGCACAGCAGAACCATAAAGAAGATCTTGGTTTACAACACAAGTTGTCTGTATGTGTGTGTGTGCGTGTGTGTGTGTGTGTGTCTGCGTGGGTGTGTGTGTGTGTGTGTGTGTGTGTGTGTGTGTGTGTGTGTCTGCGTGTGTGTGTGTGTGTGTGTGTGTTCGTGTGCGCGCACAATTGGCTGAAATGTGATTTGGTGCTGATTATTGGATTGCAGGTTGCTGCTGACTAGCTCATTTCCCTTGCGTCAGGAGCTTCCCCCTGTTACCATAGAAACGGTTATCATTCAAAAACGAATCTTCTTTTCTCGGATACCACCGAGAAAGGGGAGATCGCAATTTATTACTATTTTTTTAAACGTTAAGACATTAATTGTGATGGAAAATGCTCCAAATGATTTATATATATTTTTTTCTACATCCCAAATGAGGCCTGAGCGTCCGCAGCGGAGTTACAGGTAGCGCTGTCGGCGGCAATATTCTTCAAGATTACAGATCCAATCTTAATCTGTCCTCTATCTCTCCTTTATATCCTTTAATTTCCCCCTCCCGCCCCCACCGCCCCGTACGCTCGCCGCCGCGATGCCGGCTCTTCATATCTGATGCCCGTGTTTTGCTTAATAACAAGCTACGACTGCAGGAGGGAGGGGCACTTTGGGGGATAAACAAATTAACAAAGCTATTCACAGCCTTTGCAACACCAGGGGGTATGGGAGGAGTGGAAAGAGGGCAGCAAAGTAAGAAGAAGAAGAAGAAGAAACGAGGACTGCCTTCGCTAATCACTACAGGGGGCACGCGCTGCAATCACTTAGGCATCGCGTTATCTCAGCAATCACGCATCGTCCTATTGTTGTGTTAATTAGAAACTTTAATATGAGCCATAATATTGTTGCCTCGTTATTTGCCCAGTTACTTTTCCCCCAAATTAACGAAGAAGCCACATAACTTGACGGAGACGGCACTAAAAGGCTGCAAATAAATCCGAGGAGGAGCGACTCTAAGAGCTGCCCGCGCCAACGTGTTCAGAATCGGCTGCAGAAGGCCCGACGGCGACTCCGGCGATCACGGCGTTTTGTTGAGGGCCGTGTAAGATCAGTGGCGAGCTCTGTTGCACGCAGGAGGCAGGCGGCGATTGTTGCGAGCGCAAGACAGCTTTGGCCCGACGTCACAAAGAAAACCAGGGAAGAGATCTGCCAAATGTAACAGCTGCACTAACATGATTTTTACCAAGGGGGAAGAGTGCAGCCAATGCTGGGATGTCTGGTTCCAGCTTGGCACAAACTATAAGGGAATATTTCATATTTATATTAAATGTCTGGAGTGCCCAGATTCAGTTAGCAGACTTTGGAGAGCGAAACTGACAGGAAGTCACTATTTACCCATTTCACTTAAAAAAAAATAAACACATGCAAACAAAACTTACATCAATTCTATTATTGTATTTAAGGCAAAACATTTCTTCACATTTCTGACTTACATTGAGCAAAAGGCGAAAGTTAATTTACCACTACATATTTTAGTGCCAGTAAACAAAGTCCCGAATGTTTGGTCATGAATACGTCACAATACAACCTTTAAATTGACTTTTTGGTGAGCATCCATCCTAGCGCTGCCTGAAAATCCTCATGGATAATAATAGAACAGGTTTTCTCCACAGGAAAAGGCTGAAGCGAAATAAGTGAACACTTCAGAAAAAGATGGAGTGAGCATTTTTGCTCTAATAATCATATATGCAGGAAACATGGAAGCGGCTAAAGTTTAGGATGACAACGAAGCTTTCCAAACTCAAAGACTTGAAACTGATTACGAAAGATGAACTAAATAAGTGTCATAAAAACTGGCCAGAAGTCGCCATTAAATATTCTTATTCTGATTCTTATAAAATATTTTGTCAAAATCTAAACAAAAACAGATGAAATAGAGATTTTTTTATTTTTTTTAAAAGCTGCTATTACTTTAGCATAACTTGGTAGATTTTTGACAATCGCAATTCGTCTCAGAAACGGACTTTATTGATAAATAGTAGTAATAATATTAAATCTGTCAGAGACATAACAATTTTAGGCAGAAAAAGCCAAAAGCTTAAGAGAGTGACTATCAATAAAGTGGAGTATTAACATAATGTAAATTAGCATGTTACTCCTATTGCAACATGGCAGACAAGAGGACTCTGCAGAAGAAGAAGCTATTATTTATGTATTAAATAATTTTTTATGCTGACATAGATCCCTGAGAACTGCTTATTTGTTTTCAATGTAAAACAAAATGAATTGAAAATAAATTAAACATCTAACATCTTATATATATATATATATATATATATATATATATATATATATATATATATATATATATATATATAGCGCTAATATATTTAGCATGCAACAACTACCCACCTCAGTGCATGAGGTCAGCCAGATGCGTGGCGAATATATTCGGAATAAATGATCACGCTCTCAAAGCAGAATAAACGATTTTCTTGTGAATTGCATTATGATAATGAGAATAAATCCTCCGCTTAAATTTGATTTAATGAGGGACTGACTTGAAATCAATAAATCCAGGAGAAATCTGAACGGTTATTTGATGATGACGTGGAAGATGCAAAACCACACCGGGGTAAATTCTCTTTCTGCCCTTGCTGTCACCGGCTCCTAGTTAATTCATTAAAGTTGCAGAATCGTTATGTAATGAACCTAATCATGTGGCGGCCTGTGTCCCAACCCCCCGACAGAGACATTAAGTCTGTGACCAACGTGACTGTCGTTGATTTACAGGCGAACATGTCATCGACGCTCGCGTCCCGTGCGTCTTGGCGCGATCGCCTCGGTGACGTCAACAGGAAGATCAATCACCAGCAACCAGGAGAGGAGCATGACACCAATTAAAAGGTGGTGTCATCTCCAAGTCATCGCTCACACTTCTCGCTAATGCACTAATTACCGGGGCTGGGACATTAATGGAATAGCATGGCTCAGCCTGGGGATTAATCTGCATGGATTCGCCTGGGTGTGTGTGATGTCTGTCTGTTATGTGCATAGTGTGTGTGTGTGTGTGTGTGTGTGTGATTAATGCAAACCCCTGCCCGCTCCAGGCCTGACCTTGAGCACCACCGCAGGAGGGAAATGAACTGGCAAGGTGAAGAGGTTGGGAAACCTGCGGATGGGGCTGCGAAGGGGGGCGGGGGGGCAAACAGCCGAGGTGGAGGGGCCCGATCAAGGTTAAGGAAGACCAGGGAACCGATGTAACGGGACAGGATGGACCCAGGATGCTTTAGATGTTTTATTTGCAGAAGGAATGAAGTTAAGGTTTAGGGATATGATGACATCATATGCAAGGTTTTATAAAAGTATTCGTATAAGTTGTATCTTTATGTGTTTTTTTTTTTTCAATTTGAAAACCATAAACTGGGCATGTGGGATGTACGAAAACATAGCAGAGTAATTTTGTAAAGAGGAAGGACAAGGCGGTTTAAACTAGAGGTCACACCGACCAGTCGACTTTTAGACATCTTCATTTTGAGAATAAATCCGTTTAGATTATTATAAAAACTGCTTCTCAGGTTATTGGTCCTAAGAACACTTGCAAACAGCATCAAGAAGGAGTATTGCTGTGATGAATAGGCCTGTCACCATAAACAAAAATCCCATAATAAATTAAAATGAACTCACAAATGTTATTTTACATGATTTATAGTTTTTTTTTTGTCTTTCTTTTTTAATCAAAAACTCTTCATTCTGGTGCTTTGGCCTCAACCAGCCCAATTTTATTTAGAGAGATTTCAAAATTTATTTTATTTGTTGTTTTGTTTATTTATTTTGGATACTTAAAATGTCTTCCACTGCCAGTGTTTATTGTTTAGTTGAATTTAAAGATTATCAATCTTTGAGAATGTGTTCCTGCATTATTATGTCGTTACTTGGAAAAAAATCGCAAATCAACAATATCATCGTTTATCACAATAACTTCTGGAACAATTTAACGTCCGGTAAAATTTACCATCATGACAGGATTAGTGATGACAGGAAAGAGTTGGAGCTTCTTAAAGAGACAGAGGCCAATTTTGCACCATCAAATTGCAAAGTGAAATTTCTTTTGCTACGTTTTATGTATGTAGCATGTTTTATAACAACCGAAGGTACCATAGTTAATATATTTTGCTGCAAAATGGCACTATGTGCCTGGAAAACACATAATATCTCCTCCTTTAAGCAAATGATCAAGATATCTCAGCCATGTTTTTAATAGTCATCCAGTTCTCTCAAATCACTTTAATATTGAATATATTGATTAAATAGAACATGAAGAATTTGTTTAGCATATATGATTTCACACTAATACTCCTGAAGGAATCAAAACAAGTGGAAGCAAAACCCTAAATCATCCGTGCTGTGACGGCATTTCAAACAGAAGAATATGAATCCTGAAATGAAACACATAAAGCCAAAGATTTTAAAAAAAGACAGAGGTTGTGTCTTGTCGTTATTATGGGTTTGTAGGATTTGACCTTCTTTTGGAGCATAATTCTGTAATTTCAAAGACTTCAGAGCAACGTGATTTTTAAAAAAAAAATACGTCCCTGAACACCTGAATAGGCAACAGGAAGTTCAACACTGAGATTGACCAAGAGGTTGTATTATAATATAGAGATTCACACATTATGCAATGGAGTAAGAAAGAGTCGTTCATTTAGTTTTTAACAGAATTCAAGTAAAAATAACCAGAAAAAAACAAACAGTAAATTCATACTGAATCTGACCTTGACTGATTGCTTCTATATGCCTGTAATAAATGTTTTGTATTATTAAGTCCCACTTAATAGTATTATGAAAGTTTTAAATAAAAATAAAAAAACATTCATAATGTATTTTGTCTCATTAAAATAGTAATAAAAGAACATAATGAACATAATGTGGACTGTGGGAGAACCACAGTGCTGGTTCTGTTGGACCTCACTGTTGACCATGAAATATTACTGAATCGACTGGAGATTTGGGTCGGACTCTCCGATCCAGTGCTTAACTGGTTTGAATCTTACATAAAGAACAGGGATTTCTTTGTTTCAATTGGAAACTTCTCATCAAAGAGGTCAAAGGTCACATGTGGGGTACCCCAAGGTGCAATCCTAGGACCCCTCTTATTCAATATCTATATGCTCCCACTGGCTCAGGTTATAACAGGAAATAATATTAGCTACCATAACTGTGCAGATGACACATAGCTCTACATTATGATGTCACCAGGTGACCTTTGACCCCATCCAATCACTGAACAGATGCTTAGAACAGATAAATGTGTGGATGTGCCAAAACTTCCTCCAGCTGAACAAAAACAAAACTGAAGTTATTATCTTTGGACCTAAAGAGGAACGATCTACAGTTATAGATCTAGAGATATAGATCTAGAGTTATAGATATAGAGATATAGATCTAGAGTCAGTGCACAGCTTCAGTTATTACAACTAAAAATCAGCGATCAGCCCGAAACCTGGGAGTAGTGATGGACTCTGACCTGAACCTCCAGAGCCACATAAAGGCAGTTACAAAGTCGGCCTTCTATCACCTGAAGAACATTTCCAGGACTAATGTCTCAGCCAGATCTAGAGAAACTCATCCATGCGTTTATCTTCAGTCGTATTGATTATTGTAACAGCGTCTTCACAGGCCTGTCCAACAAATCAATCAAACAGCTGCAGCTGATCCAGAATGCTGCTGCTCGTGTTCTCACTAAAACCAGGAAAATAGAGCACATAACACCAGTTTTAAAGTCCCTCCACTGGCTCCCTGTAGCTCAAAGAATAGATTTTAAAATACTGTTGTTAGTTTATAAATCACTGAATGGTTTAGCACCACAATACATTAAAGATTTGCTGCTGTTGTATCAACCTTCCAGAACCTCTCAGGTCTTCTGGTTCTGGTTCTGCTCTGCACCCCCAGAACCAGAACCAAACGAGGAGAAGCGGCATTTAGCATCTATGCACCACAAATCTGGAACAAACTTCCAGAAAACTGTAAAACAGCCAAAACACTGACTTCCTTTAAATCTCAACTAAAAACCCACTTGTTTAGAGTTGTATTTGAAACGTAATCAATTTATTGACGGAATCTGACTTGATGTTGTGTTTTGAATGTTGATTCTATGTTGCATTGTGTTTTTGTGTTTGTTATGATATAAAGCACTTTGAAACGCTTTGCTGCTGAAATGTGCTATACAAATAAAATTTGATTGATTGACTGATTGATAATGACGTCTTTTAATTCTGTATTTAAATACGTATGTAGTGCTTTCTAGTTGTAAATAATTATGAACACATTTAAGTGACCAGTTTCTTCTTGTATTGTGACACTTTTGGTTCAGTAGTTTCAACTGGACGCTTCAGTGAAACTCTAAATGCTCCTCTTTTATTTTGAAATAACCTGTACCCCAGCAACATTACTTCCCAGTAAGCATATAATAACCAAACTTAATTGGTTTTTGTTTCATTCGGTTTGGCAATTAAAGAACAAAATAAAGGGATGTAAAAAAAATAAAAATAATAATAATTGTAACATACTGTATTAATGGCATTTTTCATGCTATGGTTAATAGAAACAGACTAAAATGACAGGTTTAAGTAAAAAGACCAAAAACAAATGAAATTTATGATTGCATTGAGTATTAGGTAAATTGCAGCAAAAATATTTAAATATTAATAAAAAAGTTTAAAGTCATGAAGTTGTAGGATGAACGTGGATTGAATAAGATATTAAAAATACACGAATCTGGCATGAATATAATGAGGAAGTTGTTTGTGTGCTATATGGGCGTTGATGTGCGTGTGTGTGTGGAGAAGACAAACACTAAATGAACCTTTGCATGGGTGTGTGTGTGTGTGTCTGTGTGTAGTCATCACAGGGTAATTACTGGTTTTCAGTGCTTTGGTCTGGGACGGTTAATTTGCAATTTAAAGTATTCTACAAGGGGTCACGTTTGGAATACAATGCTGCTTGAAAGCAACAGTGGACAAATTTCAGCCGCCTGGCTCTTATCGCATATCGATCGCCCCGTTTTTGTTTGTTTCTCTTTGTTTGTTGTCCCTGTATTTCTTCACCAGAAGAAGTCCGAATTAAAATCTAAAAAAAAAAAAAAAAAAAATAGAACCTTCCCGTTTACGTGATTCTTTCCTGGAGATCTACTGAGCCACTTTACCGGCGGGGCTCCAACGAACCCTATCAGCCAAAAAGGTGCAACAGTTCAGTGGTGACTCACCGATGACATATGTGAGCAGCAGGGCCAGCGTGAGGGTCAGCAGGGAGGCAGACAGGGCTGTGCACTTCCAGTTGCAGCAGCGGTGAGGCTTGTTGAAGGTAAACAGCGGCCTGGTCACGCTGCTGCGAGGGAGCGGCCGCGGCGGTGGGGAGTACACCGTCCCAGAAGTCAGAGGGTATCCCTGCCCCGCGCCCGACAGGAGGGCTGATGAACCTGAGCCCTGCTTGAACAGGAAATGTCTGCAGGGGAGGAAAACACAGAGAAAGAGACTTCACTATAGAAGCTGGCGACGTCTGTGAAGGGGTAAAGTTATTTCTTGAATTTCTGAAACGGTCAGAGGTCTGTTTAGAGTTTCCGAGAACTTAAACGGGAACATTTTACAGGATAGCTTGGGGAGAGAAAGTATCGCGGCAAAAAAACGAATGGTTCTCCCAAACTTAGTCTCTGAAACTTTGCATGTACAGGAAGAATTCAAATCCCTTTCAAATCATCCCTCAATCCATTACTTTCACGTGTTCTTTGTGTCTTGTGTTGCTCTGAAAGGAGTCAAATTGTTGGGTTGAGGTTGATCAACCAGTATTATCAAGATTGTTTGTGCATGTGCGAACAAAATGACAGCAGTGGAAGACAAAATTACAATTTAAAAGTTACATCTTAAAGGAATGGAGAAAAAAAAACAAACCAAAAAACTAAAAAAACCCACAGAACTAGAGAGATGCATCCTTTATCTGCCAAGTCCTCAGGCAACGCCTCTTTTGAATTTCCTTTGCTACGATTAAAAACTGTTACTGTTGAAGGACTCTTTTTAAATAAAAATAATAAATGAGAGTAGGCTGCAGAGGGAAAGTATTATTATTTTAAAAAGAAAAAATCAAAAGCCTTTCATATGATTCAGTTCTGCAGTTTATGGAAGCTGGTTGGGAAATATCATATCACACCTTCAGTCTGGGAGTTTGAGTCAAAACACCTCGCTCTGGCTGTAGCACCTTGTGGCAGTATGATTGAACAGTATCATCTCGTAAAACAGAATTCATTATTTGGCAACACAAAAAACGGCAGCACCCAGTTCAGGGTTTAAATATGTAATTACATACTACAAGACTTTTTAATAGTGAAACTCGAGGCTAACCAGCGTTCACAAGTGTAAAGTCGTTTGGTGAAGTACTAAACATTGGGCCTGTTGGACGTGAATGTGAGCGTATTTATCAGAAGTAACGAGCTGAAACTGATGGAAAGCTGTTCAGGTAAGGCGGGTTCTCATCAACCTGCAGATGCAGATCCAGAAACCTTTCATCAAAACTGGGAAATGAAATATTGACGTCGGCCATGCCAGAAGCTGCATTCCCCGGTGGGCTTATAATGCGCCTGTCGGCCTTGGAGGTGAACTTGCTGAATTTCAGAGCTTACATGCAGCAGACAAAAAATAAGTCTACTCCATTTTTTAAATTTTTTTACATTTCTGTGTCTGTGTTCGCCTTGGTAAAGTGGAGGAAAAGCAGAGAATCACCTGAACTCCGTAAACGCTCCACGCAGCACCTTGTGCGCCATGTTTGCCTTCGGAGCGTTCTAGAATCAGCCCCCGGTCGTCGTGGCAACGGCTCTGCAGCTGCGATTGGATGACCGCTCTTTGAGGGAGGTGTTCAGCAAGCTGTCAATTAATTACTGTCCTCATCTAATACGGTAGGAGCTGTTTTTGCATCTTGTGTTCCACAAACTACACGCCACATGGGACCGCCGACTGCATCTTCCTAAAGTAGATTACAGTCGGAAGTTGGGAACAGTCGCAATCGCTGTGCAGGTCTATCTAGGACAGCGGTTCAATGCTTCACCAATTACTCCAGCAAGACACAAGCTTCTTTTATCTCTCTTTTTTTTTCCTTCCTCAGGTATCGTGTGTCTTATTCAGATTCTATTTATGTAAATCTGGACTCGGTGGAATTAAGTCTCACTCTGAGCTACGCCTGGATGAAACTCATTTAAAGGGCCCTGAAGGTGGGAGATTTTAGTCAAGACCCCTCTGCTCCTATCTTTTTTTTTTCTTATCCAGACAATGTTAGGTTCACGCATCAAACAGAAAACTGTCTGTCCCAGTTTGCAAATGCACAGCGGTCCGGCCCTGCTGAACCTCAACCTGTCAAATCAGCTTTTCCTAAATGTGTAGAAGTTGGTAATTTGGGGGGACTGTTAATATCCCACATGTTGTGCAACACTTGTGTGCTTTTAATCTAACTGTGTTTTAAAAGGTAAGGAATAGGTCATCAAAAATTTATAAAGGTGGTTACAATCAATGGGAAGCAGCGGAAGGAAAAAGCAGCGGGAGTTCTTTTGCAATTTACATTATTCTGCCTAATACATTCTGGGACTGGGGAATTTACAACAGTGTTAATACCCAGCAACATTTAAAAAAATAAATAAATAAATATTTTGTCACATTGCAAACACAAACTTTTGTGTTAGTTTCTGCAGGAGTATAAAATATGACAACATTGAAAATTACACATGGTTTTATATGTATGCATAGATTTCACAAGTAGGCAAACATATTCAGCAAACAGAGATGTCTTAAGAGTTGTGAATGGAAGGAGTAGGAGCTTCTTAAAGAGACAGAGGCCAATTTCAGAGTGCCAGATTGTACAGTCAAATTTCTTTTAAAAAATCTATTCACTTGATTGGTTTTTGTAACAAATCAAGGTAACAAAATACCGCTATGTATGTGCCAGGAAAATGCATAATATTGCCCCTTTAAGATCAATGACTACCCCAGATAGGTCAGGGATAAAGGGCAAAAGAGAGGTTCAAAGCAGGGATAAGTTATAAAATAGTATCTTATGTGGTAAACATCTGACAGAGCACTGCTAACTTCAATTAAAATGTAGTGGTTTGGGACGACTGCAGGTCTACTAAGCACTGGTCTTCAACATAAGTTTAGGTGGGAGGTTCTATCAGCAAGTCTAATACCAGCTGTGCTTTTCACAAATCTACTTTTATGGAAAGCCGTAAAAGTGAGCAGATTGTGTCCTACAGTCAGAAGCTGTAAGCCAATACAGTTGTTTGTATACATAAAGTGCCATTAGATTTGCTTAAAGGTTGCAAGCAAATGTAATGACCGGGATTTGCTCAGATGTAGTCGCTACGGGACCTCGAACATTATCCAGAAATCAGATCTGGACTATCGAATGTAAAGTTTCAGAACCTCTGGTCTGCATTATAGCATCTCAACAAAATACATTAACATTTGTTAATGTGAATAGGTTCAATTTAACTCAATTAATCTCTAAAATATTTCATATAGGAATCCCTTTTTTCCCCCAAGGAACCATGAACCTCTATGCAGGTTTGCTCGGGCAAATTCACAAGAAAATCTAACTTTTCTGATGACACACCATAAATTTAGCAGTCATACAATATTAAACCTGCAGCTCTTATCCTGCCCAAGACCTTCATCCTTTGAGGAACCCCAGATTTAACCAGGGGGCTTCTCTGGCGCAACCGTATGAGCCACCACTGCAATGCAGAGCAGCAATAATATGAAACAGATTGAAATAGCGCTGGCACACACGGATCAATGACTTACCTATTCCCTTTGACACATCAAAGCAACTACTTAAGTTATAAGGCTGTTAGATGACGATGGGGCTCATTTTCATTACGAAATGTCTTAGACAGTAGATGAAGATAGGGGACTGAGCTGAAGGGCAATTAATCTGGGTACCATTTCATCTATATTGTGTTTAGATAATGGAGGGCAGAGGCTCGGCGGTGGCGGATGAGGGAGCAGAAGAATGGTGGGGGGGCATTTTCCAATTTGGAAAAGTGGATCTAAGCAGAGAATTAATAGAAGCGCCGGCTTATTGTGGCCACAACTAGAGTGGTTACGTTGGGGGCAAACCGTTGGAATATTTTCTTTTTCTTATTTTTATGGCTGTGTTTTTATGGTTCCCAATCATTATAACAAATGAAAACAATATTTCTGAGCTCCTTGAATTTCACAGACAACATGATTGCCCCGGGTTACGGCGAGCTCTCCGGGGGGTTAATGCTGCTTTCGAGTGGGGGGCCACCACATGCGTGGAGCGCCAGAGTGTAACTTTGTGCGTGCTGTGAAAAGATGAGAGGTCGCGGCGCTGCCCGGTCTCTGAAGGGCCCTCAGAGAACAGGCCATTAAAGCGGGGTCAGGCACCGAGGTGGCAGCATCACCGGACACCGTGTCCTCGTAATAACCAAACTGCAGACACCTCATCGACTCATTTGGTCGCATTCAGCCTTGAAGACTCATCTTATTAAAAAGCTCTGCAAGGTTCTGGTGTGGAGCTTTGATGGTCCATGTTAGGATACGTATGAGGGAGAGGGAAGCCTCTTTGTTTAGGCTGTTGCTCCTGCTGCCCTGATGAACAAAAGATAATGGCTGGATGGATGTTTGGAAGTGTTTGGTTTAATTTAGTCTATCCTCATGTAAAATTCAGGACAACAAATGACCTCCAGAAATCACCTAATTAGTAAAAAAAGAAAAAAGAAAAAAAAAAAAAGAGTACACTGGGGTATAGGTTTATGTCAGTAAAACAATATTCACCTCCTTGCACTTTTCACAGTTTTGTTTTCTTTTTTCTTTTACAAATCAATAATGAAAAGCAAAACAACCCCCCTTTTTTATTCTCAAAGTGAAAACGTATTTCTACAAAATAATCACCGGTTTATTTTGTAGAAATATTTACCATAAAATAAGTGACTGAATAAATATTCACACCCTTCAGGTCAGTCAAACACCGGACAGGTCTCCATCAGGTTCGTACGATGGACGATGCAGGTTTCCATTCTTCTTTGCAAACCGTTCAAGCTCTGTCAGGTTGGCTGTAAACAGAGCTTTCCAGCTCAATTCTCTATGAGATTGAGGCCTGGGCTTTGACTGGGCCACACCAGAAGATCCACCTTGTCGTCCTCAAACCATTTCTTTGTAGCGATAGCTGGATGCTACGGGTCATTGTCTTGCTGAAACATAAGTGTTCTCTGATGATCTGTTGCAGATGGAAACAACTGTTCTCCAGGATTTTACCTCCTATCTTTACAAGCCTTCTGGGCTCTGTTGACAAGAACCTCCCCAGCAGCATGATGCTACAACTACCATGCTGTGCCATCTTGTCTGATGGCTAAAAATCTCACGTTTTGGTTTCATCAGACCAAAGACCTTTCTTCCACAAGCCTTTTGGCAAACTCTTTCTTCAACAACGTCTTTCTCCTTGCCACTCGCCCGTAAAACATCGATTGGTGAAGAACCAGAGCAACAGTTGTTTGTCTACAGCAGTATTTCTCAATTCCAGTCCTCACGCCCCCCTGCCCTGCATGTTTTAGGTGTTTCCTTCTGCCACACCTGGATTGAATCTTTGGGTGATTAACAGGCTCCTGCAGTACTTGGTGGCTGCAGAAGATGTCATGCATCTTCTGCAGAAGAAAATGATGTGCCTCTGGCATAGAGGCACATCTAAAACATGCAGAGCAGGGGGGGGCTGAGGACTGGAATTGAGAAGCACTGGTCTACAGAGTGTCTCTCCCAGCGTAGCCATGGTGACCTGGTGTCCTCTCTCACTCGTCTCCTTCTAGCATGGTCACTCAGGTTGAGAGGACGTCCTGATCTCATCAGGATTCACACATACTTCATATTCCATCCATTTCTTGCTGATGGTTTTAGCTGAAATCCAGGAACACTCAGTGGCGTAGAGAATTTTTTTGTACCCATCCCCTGACTTAAACTTTTCAATAACTATTTCTCTGTTTTGCTTGGATTGTTCGTTCGTCTTAACTCTTTAAAGGGAGCAAACGTTTGCACAATCATGTTTTAATTTATGATTCACTCTTTTGTAGAATCCATTTTCCCTTTGACATTAAAGAGTTTTTTAAATTTGTTTTGTAAAAACAAAAAAGGCATAAAACATGCAAGGGAGTGAGTGCTTCCTATAGGAACCATTGCTGCTCTGTGAAATCCTCAGAGGTTTGTTGGAGAACAAACAGCGTCATGAACACCAAAGAATACGGCGGGCGGGTCAGGGAGGAAGTTGGAAAGAATTTCAAAGCAGGTTCTAAAAAAACAACACCTCAAGCTTGGAGTGTCTCACGGAGCGCTAGCTAGCCCATCATCCGAGTGTTGGAACAGTATGGCACAAGTACAAACCTTACAAGACATTGCTGTCCATTTAAGGGAAACACTTAAAACAGAAAAGCAGCCAAGAGGCCTACAGTAACGTTTGAGGAGATGCAGCTCTGCTTGCACACGCAATGCCCACCGTGAAATACGGCCGTGGCATTATCAGCTCCGGTGGCAGAAACTGCAGATGGGACACCTATTGATGGCGCGCTGCGCAAATTTAGGAGTCATGGAAGAATCGAAAAAGAGGAAGCCATAGGCGAAAGGTGATAAGTCACACGCAGTTTTTAACAAATCATAAAAGAGACAAAGTGTATATGGAAGACGTTGCTGTGATCAGTTGAGATTGAAATGTTGGTGAAACGGTGAAAATATGGTGTTTGCAGCATCATGCTGAGGAAATATTATCTGTGGAGCAAAGAATGAAGCTAAACACAGCAAGAAAACCTATTAGAGGAATATTTAAAACCAAATTCATTCTTGAAATGGGGATAGTTTAGATCAAAGCACATTCACATGTTACAATGACCCAAAACTCACATCCAACTGGTAATCTTTGGAAAGACTCGAAGCATTATGTGCGCTGACTCCCTTCCTCCAAAACTAACAAAGCTTGAGCTGCTTTGGAAAGAAGGATTTTACTCTCTAGATGTGCAAAGCCAGCTGGGAGAGAGACGTCACAATTAGATCAATGCAACGTTGCTTGCAAAATTTTATGTGATTAAGCAACTCTGTGTAGTTCTATTGCATAACTCCTCCTGGCCCCACAAAAAACTTGCGACAGGACTTAAAGTCGTACAAAGTCCAGTGGTTATGTAAACTTTATGAATCCGCCAGAGGACATAAAAGGAAGTAAAGTTTGGAATTGTGAAAAGCCGAAAGGAAAAATATAAGAAAAAGAAAATGCCCCCCGTCGTGCCGAGTCTGTTCCGGTTTCTGTGTGTGCTGCCTTTCAGTGAGTCTTTAGTGTGGCCCTCTGGCTAAAACAGATAACGTCCATCCCTCACTGTCTGCCTGCTGTCCTTTCTCCATCCAGCCGTTCGGCGCCCGCTGAAGGCTGCGACTCTGATGTGGGACACGGGAGGCTGCACAGGCAGCCACCGCACACCTTAGGGTCAACGCTAGTTCATCTCTGAAAGGCCAGAGATAAACCCGGGGAAACAAACCAACACACGCTTGCAAACACACACGTGGAAAGAAATGGGGAAAAAAAACCATGCTGAATGCTAGATTTTATTTTTTTTTTTAGGCCACTGCAGCAGCCTGTTGTGTGTGTTTCAACGCGCAGCTGAAGGTGGATTAATAAAGCAGGAGAGTAAAAAGGTGTGTGTAGAACCCCTCTTCTTCTTGTGTGGTGCTTTTTAAAACGGCTTCACGCTTCTTGCTGGATCCCCGTCTTTGATCTTCGCCAGACAATATCTAGGGGCGATGCCCAGGAAGAGCTCTGAGTTCTTATCAGAGGGCAGATTTCCCCCGAGACGAGGAGAAAATGAGAGCTCCTGCTCTCCAGGAGGTCGGCCTCGGCGGGCCCGGCGGCTGTCTCAACCTGGATAAGTGTAAATGGTCCTTGTTTGTGTTTACGTGGGTGGAGGTCTTTGCTCGCAGAATACAAAGTGTCTGGGTTCTGATTTGGCTGTGCACAGTTGCTGCTTGATTTATTTATATAGCTGAAATTTTGACCGGCTTCAGGAAACACTGACATCTGCTTAGACAGGGCGTCGTCTTGCTGTCATGATCCTGGGCTGTGTGGGGTTCTTTCTTCTGTTTGTGCTTCGATCACTTTTGTTTTACGTTTGTGTTTCTAATCGTTGCTTATCTGGTCTTGCCATGTTGAGTTTCATTATTATTCCTCTGAGTTACGTTTATTCTCGTGTTCTGCTTTTTGTGCTTTTGAGTTTTGATCTCTTTAGTGTTTTTTTTTATTTTTTTTTATCTATACCTTCCTTGAGTCCGGGTTGTTCTCCAGTGTTTATGCACTGCCTCGTTCCTCGTCCCCTTTCACAGCTGTTTTCTATCTCCCGATTTCCTTCTGATTAGTTCGCCTGGCTCCACTGTCGCTTCCTCACACCCGGCCTCAGTATTTAAGCTCCTTGATTTCTTTTTTATTATCGTTCTCCAATGTGTCCATCGCACTGTCCTATCTGATTTGGTTTCTCCCCGAGTCACTTTCATTGTAAGTGTCTTAATTATTTTATTAAAGCATTCATCTTGCCACAGTCTGTATTTGCTTTGGAGTTTTTTTTTCCAACCACAACCATGCTTATTTTACATAACAAAAAAAGCTCTAATAAAAAATATTGATTTAACAATATTATAATATTTATAATAAGTTTTCCTATAAGGAATCGCACTAGTCTACTTAGGCTTTAAGTTTGTTTCCTTACATTAAAGGGGCGTTATAATGTCAAATCAACTTTTATGAGCTGGACATTATGTTGTAATAGTATTACCTCATCAAAAACAAACCGGGAATGTTTCCTTGATTCTTTGTTGCTTGTTTGAGAAGTCCTTCAATCTTTGATTGCCATGGTTGCTCAAAACCATGTTGAAAACCTGGTTCAAAATGCCTGGGTCGACCTAGCTCCGCCTTTGAGACGCAGCTCCTCCTCTGAGCTCCACTTTCCAAGTTTCCTCTCCACTCGGCTCCTTCAGACTAGCTAACAGCAATTAGCAAACACCGGTTGGAACTGTGCGTCTGCTGAACTCATTATTTGAGCAATGTCCCACTGAAATGTTGGTAAAAAAATAAATAAAAATACTTTGCTAAAGGGATAATAGAGGAGGGATGTGAAAGCAGAATCTTAGAAGTTTTTCAATGACACAGGCCCAATCTAAAGGCGCAAAACTACAAGGTAAAATTTTCTTTAAGTCATATTTGATATATATAACATTTTTTTTAATGACTGAAGTTAACACAATTACCTGATTGTGCTATAAAATGTCAATATGTGTCTGGGAAACACATAACAACGTCCCTTTATAGGAAACGTTGGGAGAGGAAAGGAAAGGAACAATCAAGGCCTAGTTAGCCACCATTGGTTCATTAACCTTCACCCTCTCTGTTCGGATTCCTCAGTTTGCTCCAAAATCATCATCTCTTCTGCCCTTGGTCCAGCTGATGGAGAGGTTCTTGACACAGAGGCATTGAAGGACTGCTAGAATAAACAAACTGGCGGAAATTTCAAGGAGATGAGGCAGAACTTGATCAGTCCGGGTCCGGCTCATCGCCAGGACGTTCATAGAAAATGTGTTAGAGACGTTATACAATCCGGGACCAAGACGAAGGTACAATTCTTTAAACACCAAAACGTTTTGAAGAAGAGCTAGTTCTAAAATTTAGACATAGAGTGGCAAATTCCAAGAATCCATCAGAATACAAGACGGTTTCTTTAAAAACATCGACGGGCATCTAAAATTCTTCATCTCAGGAACACAATTTTGCTTAACAAGTCACTTGAAGACCTGCTTCACTTGTCTTGTTCAAACGGTGTAAAGATGTGTCAAAGAGTCGCATTTAAAAAATGTCCTCGACGCCACAGTGAAAAGACAGCGACTGAGGGAGTCTTGTCTGGACTAATAAAAGGAAGAACTCAAGTCCATTCATAACAGTCCCAAGATTTGTCATGCCTCCTAACACACACAGTGTGAGGCCCAGCCAGATATATTGAATATCCATAACTGCATCCGTCCACGACGACAGGACAGCCTCTCCAGAAACATAACGAATGTTCAGCCAAAAACGGAAATCCATGCGCACTTCAAACATTCTTAATCTCAGCCGACGCAACGTCAATACATTTCAATATGGATTCATCAAACACGAATCAAGGATAATGGAAGCGCACTTGACAACATAAGACTTTATCCCTTGTTGGGTTTTTTTTTTTCTTTACACCCCCCTCATCCTTATTAAGGTCACAGCATCACTTATAATTCTGTTAGTGTGAACCTCTGTGTCAGGTTTGTAAATACTTGACAAATCGTTAATCTTGTGGCTCAGATTGAGCTAATAGGACTGTGAGGGCTGCAGTGGAAATATGAAATCATTAGATTATCAGAGTATCTAAGAACGTGACGAAGGGCAGAGGAAAAAAAAGAGAGAGAGAGAGGGGAGAGGGTGAATATTAAATCCAGCCAGAAACAGTTAAGCAGCGAAGACTTTGTCAAAAGCCTGATAGGAAAGAGCCAATAATGTCTGAATTATGTTATAGAAGGACACTATTCTATTGACTATGAATGTGATTACATTTTATGGCTTAGAACTAATAGCGCACTTTCAAATGAAACTTATTTGACTATGAAGTCCCAAATGCAGAAAATGTATCGCTGGAAAAAAAGAAAAGAAGAAAAAGAAAAAACGTCATCCAATATGTAGAGGCGATGCAGGAATGATGGTCCGTAATCACGTCTCTCGTTGGGAGGAAGTTCTTTTCTGGCCTGCAAATATTGGCTGAATAATCTGAACCGCAGAGAAAAAAAAAATTATGATGAATTTTGTTTAAGTCATATTTTCATTAAGAGCAAAAACACACACACACACACACACGCACACGCACACGCACACACACCGAAGAACACACAAAAGTACTGTAATTACACTACAGCCATGACAAGCCTCTCTCTTTGATACTCGCGTCTGGACAATGATTAATTTAAATTGTCACAGAATCTAATTTTATTCTTCCTTTCCTTTAAATGAGGTGTGATCTAATTATGGCCCTAATGCATAACTTATTAAAACTTCTTCTCGTGGCGTGGCAGCCTGCCAATCTCGGCCCTTACTCATAACACCAGGATTCAGCCGCGCCGCCTGAGCCCCTCATTAAACATGCAAACATATTCTCTTGCACCTTTGCTGCCTCCCCTTCTCCAAAGCAGCCTCAAAGAAGGAGAAGAAGAAGAAGGAGAAGAGGAAGAAGGATCTCAAAAATAATTTTTTTGGAGGGATAAATCATTTCTCATGCGGCCTCAATTCCGTTTGATGGGACGGCATTCCTTCAGCGCGTCTCAGAAACTCCACTTTTGGAATATTTAAAATCAAGTGCAGGTGTCCCGAATAATCAGCAGCGGCGGCGGGAGAAAGAACTGAAATCCTCTGGAAAACGGGAGATTTGTTACGACTTTGATGGCGCGCTAAAGAGCCCGGTAAAAATACCTCGAATTACTGAGGGGCTGATCTGCTGAAAGTTGTACTGCAAGTTACAGGCGAAGAAGGGGTTTTTAACTCTCCCAATTATCTCTTGGACCTTATTGAGCTAAGCAAAAATCACAAGTAATGGAGATAAATCCTTCATATATTTAATATCATCTATATTTATTTATTTTTGAATGAATCTCCTGGGGGTTTATAACAGTACAAGTATGTTTAATTAAGTAAGTGAAGCTCAGTATCCTGATAAATACCTGTTTATATCCATACAGCCAACTTGAGAGCGAAAACACTGCACATTTGTTTTCTAAATCACGACACGTAGGAGGCGTTTTTAATTTGTTCCCCTTTTCACAGGCTGAGGAAAAGCAATGTTTGGCTTTTCAGAAAGCAGGAGTTTTCTTCACAAACCCATATGTAGATTGTAAAAACTTTAAAATGCTTCAAGTTAAAGGGTGGCATTATGTGCATGGTGTTATGGGACAATCTGTGTTACCTTCAGTTGTTTTGGCAGTTTCATTTTTGCAACTCCAAAGCTGGCGTGTGATTTGTGAAACTGAATGACTGTAACTCAGTTTCCTGTGAGCATTTAATCACATGCTATCTTCGCATGTACCTTCAATGAGACGTTTATTTGATCTATTTATCAGTTTCTAACTGTTTCATTTTTTGAAAAATGGTGAAACGGAATCGTGAAGAACAATTTTTGTGTTCTGCACAAAAAAGTAGAATATTATTAAGAAACTCACCGTGACAAATTAATTAATTAGGTCAGACATTTTTCTTCCAAAGTCTCTCAGTACTTCTGCTCACCTTCGACAAACTGTGTTATTTATTCTCAACAAATCCTTACCTCAGCCAAAAGTCTCTCTTAATGATTGTTTTCCTGCTATTCTATCATTTTGTTCTTATCAAAGCTGCCTCCCGCTATGTAGGTCTCTCCTTTTGGACAAAATAAAACAAAATAAAATCAAGAAGGTTAATCGCTTTCTTTCCTTTCAATCCTTAATTAACCACCACGCGGTTCAAAGCTGAAAGTGTGTGATGTCATCGTCTTCAGAGGGAAATTGCTTTTATCCTAATAAACCATCGCATGTGGTAAAAATAATCAGAATGTGCAAAGCAACTTCTTGCCGGCTGTTTGGCCGTTTTTGCAAAAAAGGAAAATATTTTATCATGTGAAACCTTTAATTTTGCTACATATCCCGCTAGGTCATCAAACATCGTAACAGGCCATGAAAAGAAGTCTCCATTTTCAGACACACTCTTATTAACCTTTAGGTCTTTCATTAGCCAGATTCTCACAGAAAAGAGAGTCTTCTTCCAGTTTGACTCTCAATAAATAGTGTAGCAGCTCAGAATCGGGAATATCTGCCTTGAAGATAACAACGTAGATAATGTAATAAAATATGTCATAAATTATGCAGTTTAGGTTAGACACTGACCAACTTTAGATGGGATTTTTTTCTAGCTATGAATTGTAAACTCTATATTTTCCTTATTTTATTGATGCCTTTTTTTAAGTGCATCAATACATTTGACACACTTGAATAGAAACTCTAAGATAATAAAGGGGAAATATTATGCATTTTTCAGGCATATAGTGACATTTTATAGCACAGCCACATAGCTGCGTTAACGTCAGCTGTTTTAAAAATGCTATATATATCAAATGTGACTAGGAGGTCATCACAGCATGGCTGCTCTAATTGAAAGGATCTCAGGTTGTTTGAGTTGAATCGTTTTGGGCTTTGTTTACCTCAGTTTCTTTTCATTAGATCACTCTTTAGTTCAGTCCTTCCTCATTGATTCTAGTTTATGTTCATCTCTGCTGTCTACGATTTATTTATTTTTCGTTAATCTAGTTTAGTTTCTTAAGTCTTGTTATTCTTAGATTCATTTTCCTGGTCTCCCTATTGTGTACTCTCCCTCGCCCCCTGTGCCATTCTCTCTCTCTCTCTCACTCTCTCTCTCTTCTCACACCTGTAACCTATCAGTCAACTTGGCCGTCCTATTGCTCCAGTATTCATTCTGCCAGTATTTAACCACCTCTTTCTAATTCCCCATCGCTGGTTCCTCCTGTTTAACCCCCACTTCCTTGCTGCTTTTTGTTCCTGGATTCTTGCGTTCATGTTCAGCTCGGGGTTCCCCGTAGTTCTTGGTTATCTTCTTTTTTCACTAAATCTTCACTTCTTCTTCGTCTCTGTCGCTCCTGCATTTGGAGCACTTTCAACTGAGAAGTATCTCTCACAATGAGCTCGGCAGATACGCAGGTACGCTCGGTGTTTGCTAATTGCTGCTGGCTAGTCTGAAGGAGCTAAGTGAGGGAGGAGCTGATCTGTAATGCGGAAGCTCGGAAACCCAGGCGTTTTATGCAGTTAAATGGTTGCCACGGGAGACTAAAGGATTTTTTGAAAATGCATAAAAGAATCGGGGCAACATTGAAAGTGAGCATTTGAAGAGAGAATAACTGTATAACATGACGTAAGAGAAAAGATAAAGGATGGAAAATGAAGTATTGTTTTGGTTTTTACTCATACTACTAGCCTTTGGTACCTTTGACAATTTTATATTTGTCTTTTTGATCTTACTAAACTTAATTTTATTTTCTATTTTTTATCTACCGGCGATGTTTTTTGTGAAGCACTTTGGTCAGCTGAGGCTGTTATAAATGTGCTAAATAAATAAACTTTGACTTGGCTTGACATAAAGCTCAGAAAAAGCTTATTTTACATGTCGCTGCCCCTTTAATATGTGCCTCATGCCCAGATGTGCTGGACTTGATGTGATCCGATGCACTGAAATCAACAAACTCTTTTGGAATATTTCAAAACTTTAGCTTCCTGAAGCAAACGCTTGTATTTCAATATTGTGGAAGAGAGAATAAAAACAGCGAAATGGTCAATGCCCACTTCCCACCAGCAAATAATCAGACATTGCATCAAATCCATTAGTCCAGCCGTCGTCGTCCTACTCTCCCCCTTTTGAAAGAAACTATAAAATTTATGCTCCTGCTGCTGACTGACTTTTCTTCAATACTAGAAGCCTGTTTAGTCGGTTGGACAGGAATGCCTTTAATCAAGCCAGTTGAAGGATTTATCTTTATCGTTCAAAAATCCCATTAACCGCGTCTACTGAGAATCTGCAGCTCTTCTCCTCCTCCTCTGCGACACAAAAGGCTGTATTTGCGGCGTTCTGTTACCTGGTCTCTAGGGGGATGTTGCTGTTGAGCACCCAGCTGTTGTGAAGCTGCGCCGGGTCTGTTGCCGAGCTGTTGTCTGCCCCCTGGCCGCCCTGGCCGGTCTGACACCGCGTCGGCATGGTCTTCCTCTGCAGGCTGACTTGAGTGTAAGGAGCCGGGCGGGCGCAAGTGCAGGCGTGGGGCGGCGGCGGCGGAGGGGGGAGCGGACGAAACGTAAACTGGCCACCTGGACTGCTGGGCAGCTCTGCTAGCAGAGAGCCAGTGGCAAAAGGAGGAAGGAGTGGAGGGGGGACAGGGGAGAAATAAACACAGGTTTATTAGGAGCACCGTATCATAAATTACAAATAAAAGCAGAATGTTAGTTGACAGTTTATTGTTATTACGCTGATTGAAGGACATAAATCAGCTTAAAACTGTCCCTGTCCGGTGCTTTCCCCAACCTACCTGCTTTGATACACTTCCAGCCACCCTATAAATAGATTTTTGGCCGGCTGCAGCATGTGAGCAGTCTTTAAAGAGCTAACAGCTCTGGCTTAATCCGCAGCCGCCAGCCCAAACTACCCATGTGATGTTTATTATGAGATCTCGGCGGAATGAGGTAGCCAGCTGTAACAGCCTCACACTGGTAACCTGAGGGTCTGGCGAGAGCTCACGCGGTCCATCATTTATCATTCTCTTTCACCGTAGCTCTGCCTCCCCGCGACTCTTTCCCGCCCGCTGCTTCTCTCTCTCCCTCTCTCTCTCTGTCTG